>NC_068453.1:21011240-21371240 GCF_023373465.1 Oncorhynchus keta
AAGCACATTGGCACGGTACCGGTACCCCTGTATATAGCCTAGTTATTGTTATTTTATTGTGTTACTTTTATTACATTTTTTACTTTATTTCAGTAAATATTTTCTTCACTCTTTCTTGAACTGTATTGTTGGTTAAGGGCTTGTTAGTAAGCATTTCACATTAAGGTCTACACCTTGTGCATGTGACAAATAAAATGTGATTTGATTTGTGGCCTGGGTCTCTCCAGACCCACAGGGGGAAGAGGCTGCAGTAGTGAGCAGAGCAGCCTGACTTACACAGCCTTTATCACACTGCCATCTGATCTGAGAGCTGTTTATTGCAGCACACTGGGAGGGACTGGAAAAGGTATATCTCACCATCTCTCCACTCACCGGACATGTTCTCCCTCTTGCGGGTCTGCAGCACGATGGCCCGGTCTCTGTCCAGGATGCGCGGCTGGCAGCGCTCACACAGGTACGTCTCAGGAATGTGCTGCCTGTCGATCCCCATGCAGTCTATGTGCTGCCACACACTGAGAGAGAAGAGAGAGGAGAGGGCAGAGAGTCAGTAACAGCAGCCATTCACAGTGCATTAGGGGATCTCGAGAGGGGTCACTAATCCCAAAGAAAAGTTGAGATGAGACATGGACATCATTTGAAGGCTAGAATGTTCATAAATCACTGCTAGGACAGTTTGGACTCTGGTCTAAGTCACTGTGACCTGATAAAGGAGAGGGTCTATCCCAGTTCCTACCTGCACTTGTCGCAGCAGATCATGTAGCCGTCGTCGTGGGTGAAGCCACAGATGCAGCGGGTGATGTCGGCCCCGTAGCTGCCGTCCTCCGAGGTGCTGAGTGTGGTGCCCCTGGAAGCCTCGTCCTGCAGGCCCCCTGGCACAAACAGCCCCTCGCCCGGACGGATCAGCATGGAGGGGGGAGGGGAGGCCGGGGGTGTGGGCGGGGGTCGCGCCCCATAGTTGTGGTCCTGGGGAAGAGGACAGAAATGAGTTGAAGGAGACACATAAAAGCCACAAAATTAAAGAGAGTAGCACTATATATAAACTGCCAGTAAATTACCAACTTTTCAGCATCACTGTGACTTCTTCAGGATGACAACAGGTTTATACCAGAGAAAACTATCTATGGCGTTCCCTCATTCTCTATGGTTTATAGTATACAGTGGAGCAAAAAAAGTATTTAGTCAGCCACCAATTGTGCAAGTTCTCCCACTTAAAAAGATGAGAGGCCTGTAATTTTCATCATAGGTACACTTCAACTATGACAGACAAAATGAGGGGAAAAAAACAGAAAATTACATTGTAGGATTTTTAATGAATTTATTTGCAAATTATGGTGGAAAATAAGTATTTGGTCAATAAAAAAAAGTTAATCTCAATTTGTTATATATCCTTTGTTGGCAATGACAGAGGTCAAACGTTTTCTGTAAGTCTTCACAAGGTTTTCACACACTGTTGCTGGTATTTTGGCCCACTCCTCCATGCAGATCTCCTCTAGAGCAGTGATGTTTTGTGGCTGTTGCTGGGCAACACGGACTTTCAACTCCCCCCAAAGATTGTCTATGGGGTTGAGAACTGGAGACTGGCTAGGCCACTCCAGGACCTTGAAATGCTTCTTACGAAGCCACTCCGTTGTTGCCTGGGCGGTGTGTTTGGGATCATTGTCATGCTGAAAGACCCAGCCACGTTTCATCTTCAATGCCCTTGCTGATGGAAGGAGGTTTTCACTCAAAATCTCACTATACGTGGCCTGACATGTACTGACTTAAGCAGGGGGACACGTCTGGCACTGCAGGATTTGAGTCCCTGGCGGCGTAGTGTGTTACTGATGGTAGGCTTTGTTACTTTGGTCCCAGCTCTCTGCAGTTCATTCACTAGGTCCCCCCATGTGGTTCTGGGATTTTTGCTCACCGTTCTTGTGATCATTTTTGACCCCACGGGGTGAGATCTTGCGTGGAGCTCCAGATCGAGGGAGATCAGTGGTCTTGTATGTCTTCCATTTCCTAATAATTGCTCCCACAGTTGATTTCTTCAAACCAAGCTGCTTACCTATTGCAGATTCAGTCTTCCCAGCCTGGTGCAGGTCTACAATTTTGTTTCTGGTGTCCTTTGACAGCTCTTTGGTCTTGGCCATAGTGAAGTTTGGAGTGTGACTGTTTGAGGTTGTGGACAGGTGTCTTTTATACTGATAACAAGTTCAAACAGGTGCCATTAATACATGTAATGAGTGGAGGACAGAGGAGCCTCTTAAAGAAGAAGTTACAGGTCTGTGAGAGACAGAAATCTTGCTTGTTTGTAGGGGACCAAATACTTATTTTCCACCATAATTTGCAAATAAATTCATGAAAAAAATCCTACAATGTGATTTTCTGCATTTTCCCCCCTCATTTTGTCTGTCATAGTTGAAGTGTACCTATGATGAAAATTACAGGCTTCTCATCTTTTTAAGTGGGAGAACTTGCACAATTGGTGGCTGATTAAATACTTTTTGCCCCACTGTATGTCAAATTCTGATTCAACAACAGCAAACGGCCACTTATTTCCAATATGAATTGTGTTGAATTGGAATTTCCTTTTCGTTATTCACTAAGCAAAGACTGCATTGTGATTGACCCTAACCCATATCCAGTCTCCTCCCCCAGGTGAGTGAACTAGCCTGGAGGAAGCTAGCTACCCTAACTGATGATCAACCAGGAGGGAAAGAGTTCAGCTATATTAGGTCTGGTAGTGGGTGAGAGAGAAAGAGAACCAGAGAGAAGTATGCTATATAGCCAGTACTGTATGACAGTGTACCGTAGTGTCCTGTATGACAGTGTACTGTATTTTAGTGTACGGTAGTGTCAGTGTTTTGTATTATAGTATACGGTAGTGTCAGTGTTTTGTATTATAGTGTACGGTAGTGTCAGTGTTTTGTATTATAGTATACGGTAGTGTCAGTGTTTTGTATTATAGTATACGGTAGTGTCAGTGTTTTGTATTATAGTATACGGTAGTGTCAGTGTTTTGTATTATAGTATACGGTAGTGTCAGTGTTTTGTATTATAGTGTACGGTAGTGTCAGTGTCCTGTATTATAGTGTACGGTAGTGTCAGTGTCTTGTATTATAGTGTACGGTAGTGTCAGTGTTTTGTATTATAGTATACGGTAGTGTCAGTGTCCTGTATTATAGTGTACGGTAGTGTCAGTGTTTTGTATTATAGTATACGGTAGTGTCAGTGTTTTGTATTATAGTATACGGTAGTGTCAGTGTTTTGTATTATAGTGTACGGTAGTGTCAGTGTACTGTATTATAGTGTACGGTAGTGTCAGTGTCCTGTATTATAGTGTACGGTAGTGTCAGTGTCCTGTATTATAGTGTACGGTAGTGTCAGTGTCCTGTATTATAGTGTACGGTAGTGTCAGTGTACTGTATAGTGTACGGTAGTGTCCGTGTACTGTATAGTGTACGGTAGTGTCCGTGTACTGTATAGTGTACGGTAGTGTCCGTGTACTGTATAGTGTACGGTAGTGTCAGTGTCCTGTATTATAGTGTACGGTAGTGTAGTGGTGTGTACTGCAGTTTAGCGTTGAAGTGGAGTGTACTCACGGCGTAGGGCAGCCCAATGTAACTGTGGGAGTGGTGAGAGCTAATGCTGTAGATCTGGTGCGGGTAGCTGGATTTCTCCACCACCACAGGGCTGGCCTCTACCGATTCTGGTCTGCTGGACAGAGAGAGAGAAACAGAGTCAGGAGGGGGATCCCATTCACAATGTAACAAAGAAGAGAGATCTGTGTGATGTAAAATGAAAGATAAGACATACAAGAGGGACAGAAACAGTAAGAAGGGGGATTCCATTTACTACAGAGAGAGAGAAGACAGAGAGAAATGAAAGAGGGAGAGAAACAGGAGGGAGATGAGTGTAGTGTTAAACGACAGGTAGTGAGAAAAAGGGTAGAATAGGAGAGAGCGCAGAGAGAACCTCCTCATAAGCAGTGAGTGTTTCTACACCTGCATTGCTTGCTGTTTGGGGTTTTGGGCTGGGTTTCTGTACAGCACTTAGACATCAGCTGATGTAAGAAGGGCTTTATAAATACATTTGATTTGATTTGAGTGTATTGCTGTGCTTCATTGATTCTCCTCTTCTACTGGCTTAATGAAGAGTGTTTATTTGGGAGGGCTTTAGGGGTGCTGACAGTGGTTGTGACAGAGTGGAAGTTGCCTGCCCCTCATATCACCTCAGCTAACTGGACAGAGCGGATAGCAGGGCTAATAACTAAAATGGGGGGCTCAATCTCTCCACAATATTTAAACCTGAACCCCATTTCTGGAGGACACACACACACACACACACACAACATTGACACACGCAGAAACAATAACAGGCATTCACTTCCGCGAGATCATTTATCAAACTGGTAAATCCACTTTTATTCTATGACATTGCAGTGGTGCAGAGAAAGCCTGTCTGGCTGTTTGAACATGAAACCAAGGACATGGGGGTATGGTTAACTAGGCTACTTCTCACTGGCATTGAAGGAGGGAGGAGGGCTTCAAAAAGAAGACAAGTGGGATTGGCAAACGGACAATAGAGAGGAGATGGAGGAGGGAAGGAGAGAAGGAGAGTTGGGAGGAGTGGCACTGTCAGGAGAGAAAGAGACCAGTGACAGCCCAGGCAGTTGAGACTCCAGGCTGATGTCATGACAAATCAGAAGGCCAGCTGATGTTCCAACAACTAATACTGCAACTCCTACACACAGACAGCCTGTTGGTCAGTCATGAGGAAGAAACTCCACCAAATCCTCCCCTTCTCCTACAGGATAGTCCAGACAACTGCTACAAGGTCAAAGAGAGGGAGAGTGAAGGAGAGAGAATAGAGATGCCCCCAGGTGTATCCGAGGCTGGCTTAGCACATCCACAGTCATCTCAGAAGCAGAGGCTAAATGAAACCTTGACAAGGGGCCAACTGCCCTGCCAAGAAGTTTGGCTAACAATGCAGAGTACAAGAGAAAAGCCCACTAAACAAACTGGACAGCTTCAAAGGTACCGTGTTACAACATGTATACGTGGTCTGATGGTGTAGTAGAATGCTATATGGCTCAAACAGGCTATGTAGCATATTTGGACATCGAGTACTAGGAACAGCTGACACACAAACCCTAAATAATAAACAGAAAATATGTGAAACACCATACACACACACAGCCCCGCAGAAACAATTCCAGACAGTAACTGGAATACATGACAAGCCAGTAGCAGCACAGTAGGGTAGCAAAACTAGGCTACTCAAACGAATGGACGTGCCACGTGTCAGCATGTTAAAGTACAAACACACCTCTCCAATGCTCCAACCCTCCCTCTCCTTCTCTCTAGACACCCCATCCCTCCTAGGGTAAAGCAGCAGTACAGTACCTGGTGGAGGCAGTCTTTCACCCCTAGTCTCCCCGCGTGCTGCACACCACGACCTCTCAATGCTCGCTGTGCAGCACTTCCTTAAACATGGTATTGGCGCTCAAGCAGCAGGCGCTTTGTGTCAAAGTGAAAACGTAAGTGCCTGTAAAAAGGTCTAGGGGCGGGCCCCAGGGAACACACACACACACACACACACACACACACACACACACACACACACACACACACACACACACACACACACACACACACACACACACACACACACACACACACACACACACACACACACACACACACACACACACACACACTCCCCAGGGCAGAGAAGTAATCCAACCCAAGCCAAATCCAAATAAACTTTAAAGTAGGCTACTGAAAACTGTGTGAATGATTTACTTGGGTAAAAATATATACTTCATAATCGGGGATTTGCATGGATGCAGCATGCATCATTCAGTGGTGAGAGAGAACATTCATGTATTAAAATGAAATTAGTGATCGTATGAGGAGTCATTAAAATGGGTTTATTGTGTTTTCCTGGGGTAGTCCCTTTGGTGAGGGGGGGTGATGGAGAAGAGAACAGACATGTGATGAGCGAGTTTGTTTGATGGATGGCGAGGGGCCATGTTTGGTTTCAGTGTGAGTGGCCAAAGGGACTGAGACTGACTGCATCAATCACGTCTGTCTCATAGGAAGTCAGGGACGAAGACACAGAGTACATGATGCTATTGTCAAATCACAATCACACACGTCTAGGGGGAAGCTATGAGATGTGAGACACCGGGAGATTCAGAGAGCAGAGACATCAGAAAGAGACAGCAGAGATGGAACAGAGGTGTTAATTAAACAGACAGCTAGGCATGTGCTAATCATAGCTCCCAGCTCAAGAGAGAACTTAATATGGAGCAAGAGATCACACACACAGACAGACAGCGAGGGAGAGAGACAGGGAGAGAGAGACAGACACAGAGAGAGACACAGAGCGCACTCCTGCACAGCCAGCCAACACACACCACTGCATCTTTCAGAGGGAGGTGGAGAGGCAGTGACTGCTCGTCTGGGAGTAGTACTGCTGTTCCTAGGGTTAGCAAGTTAGCACACTAATGCTAACCTCTGTCCTGTGTTGAACACGAGGGCTTCGAAGAGCAACAAGGATCTGTGTCTTGTTTTATCAGTAGGGTAGAAGGAAGAGGGCTAGATGATAACTACCCTGGTCTGTGGGCACAGTGGAGGTAGGTAGTCCTGTGTGTGTTTTACAGACAGACAGCCATACTCTGTGCTCCCTCACAGTGGAGGTAGGTAGTCCTGTGTGTGTTTTACAGACAGACAGCCATACTCTGTGCTCCCTCACAGTGGAGGTAGGTAGTCCTGTGTGTGTTTTACAGACAGACAGCCATACCCTGTGCTCCCTCACAGTGGAGGTATGTAGTCCTGTGTGTGTTTTACAGACAGACAGCCATACTCTGTGCTCCCTCACAGTGGAGGTAGGTAGTCCTGTGTGTGTTTTACAGACAGACAGCCATACTCTGTGCTCCCTCACAGTGGAGGTAGGTAGTCCTGTGTGTGTTTTACAGACAGACAGCCATACTCTGTGCTCCCTCACAGTAGAGGTAGGTAGTCCTGTGTGTTTTACAGACAGACAGCCATACTCTGTGCTCCCTCACAGTGGAGGTAGGTAGTCCTGTGTGTTTTACAGACAGACAGCCATACTCTGTGCTCCCTCACAGTGGAGGTAGGTAGTCCTGTGTGTGTTTTACAGACAGACAGCCATACTCTGTGCTCCCTCACAGTGGAGGTAGGTAGTCCTGTGTGTGTTTTACAGACAGACAGCCATACTCTGTGCTCCCTCACAGTGGAGGTAGGTAGTCCTGTGTGTTTTACAGGCAGACAGCCATACTCTGTGATCCCTCACAGTGGAGGTAGGTAGTCCTGTGTGTTTTACAGGCAGACAGCCATACTCTGTGCTCCCTCACAGTGGAGGTAGGTAGTCCTGTGTGTGTTTTACAGACAGACAGCCATACTCTGTGCTCCCTCACAGTGGAGGTAGGTAGTCCTGTGTGTGTTTTACAGACAGACAGCCATACTCTGTGCTCCCTCACAGTGGAGGTAGGTAGTCCTGTGTGTGTTTTACAGACAGACAGCCATACTCTGTGCTCCCTCACAGTGGAGGTAGGTAGTCCTGTGTGTGTTTTACAGACAGACAGCCATACTCTGTGCTCCCTCACAGTGGAGGTAGGTAGTCCTGTGTGTGTTTTACAGACAGACAGCCATACTCTGTGCTCCCTCACAGTGGAGGTAGGTAGTCCTGTGTGTTTTACAGGCAGACAGCCATACTCTGTGATCCCTCACAGTGGAGGTAGGTAGTCCTGTGTGTTTTACAGGCAGACAGCCATACTCTGTGCTCCCTCACAGTAGAGGTAGGTAGTCCTGTGTGTTTTACAGGCAGACAGCCATACTCTGTGCTCCCTCACAGTGGAGGTAGGTAGTCCTGTGTGTGTTTTACAGACAGACAGCCATACTCTGTGCTCCCTCACAGTGGAGGTAGGTAGTCCTGTGTGTGTTTTACAGACAGACAGCCATACTCTGTGCTCCCTCACAGTGGAGGTAGGTAGTCCTGTGTGTGTTTTACAGACAGACAGCCATACTCTGTGCTCCCTCACAGTGGAGGTAGGTAGTCCTGTGTGTTTTACAGGCAGACAGCCATACTCTGTGATCCCTCACAGTGGAGGTAGGTGGACACCGATTTGGATTTAAAAATGCTTTTTTTTACACTTAATTAAACGAGGCAAGTCGGTTAAGAACACATTCTTACTCTCAATGACGGCCTAGGAAAGTGGGTTAACTGCCTCGTTCAGGGGCAGAATGACAGATTTTTACCTTGTCAGCTCGGGGATTCAATCTTGCAACCTTACAGTTAACTAGTCCAACGCTCTAACCACCTGATTACATTGCACTCCACGAGAAGCCTGCCTGTTACGCAAATGCAGTAAGAAGCCACAGTAAGTTGCTAGCTAGCATTAAACTTAATCAATCATAATCACTAGTTATAACTACACATGGTTGATGATATTACTAGTTTATCTAGCCTGTCCAGCGTTGCATATAAATCGATGCAGTGCGCATTTGCGAAAAAGGACCGTCGTTGCTCCAACGTGTACCTAACATAAACACCAATGCCTTTCTTTAAATCAATACACAGAAGTATATATTTTTAAACCTGCATATTTAGCTAAAAGAATTCCTGGTTAGCAGGCAATATTAACCAGGTGAAATTGTTACTTCTCTTGCGTTCATTGCATGCAGAGTCAGGGTATATGCAACAGTTTGGGCTGCCTGAACGCGACGGGAACCATTTAAACGCCTTAACCACAAGAGGGCCACCTGTCATTCAGCCCGGTGACCATGGCAATGGCTCCTGTGCAGTGCGGAAGGGAGACATTGGGGAGGTTTCTATGGCAACCAGCTGTGGCCGCCTGCAACAGCTCAAGGCTGGGGGAGTGACACGGCCCCATTTAAAGAGACAAGCCCTCTAAAAGCAGACCTTTATGTTCTTCAACCACAGGAGCACAGAGGATGTCTCTCTTATTTGTCTATAATCTTTGCCAGTATCCCTGAGGAGAGTATAGGGAATACTGTGAGGAGGGTGGTATGTTGTTGCCATGGCGACATGCTCCACTTCCCTAACAAGGTGCACAGTGATTGACCAGGCCTGTCCCTTACAGTAGACAGCAGGGCTATGGAGCCCCTCAGCAGGGCTAGAGAGAGACACAGAAAGAGAGAGACACAGAGAGCTTTAGGCTGTAAGGGGGAGATATGGTCGACAGACACAGACAGATGACAGGCCCAATTAAAGTGAATGAGGAAGCTGGGGAGAAAGGATGAAATAAAAAGAGAGAGCGGGTGAGAAAGAGATGCGAGGGGGGATGACAGCAGCAGACAATGGAGGAGAGGCAGAGAATGAGTGAAAAGGAGAATCGAGAGAGTAAGAGAAGGGTGAGATGAATCATGAGATGGTGGGTTGGGCCTGAAGACGTTGGTATACTCACTCTGAGCCTGCAGCCATTTTCAGGTATGAGGTGTCTGCTGTGTCCACCCCTACAGGGATCACTATGCTCATGACGTTCTTTGCTGATCAATTCTTGTCCTACTGAGTCCAGAGCATGGGAGTCCAAAACACTGAGGCATGCCAGCCACAGCACTCATTGCAGACATCTAAGTGCATCCACAAGGCCTGACAACACACAAAGGGAGAGAGAAAGACAAGGTAGTTAGCATGGTCAAAAAGGGGCAGTCACCTATCTGAAACTTGGGTATTTCCAGGAATCACCATGATTCATAAATTCAACTGTGTGAGATGTAGGTACTAGCTAACTGCTAGTAACACAGAAAATAAACCGCACGATAGGAATTTCCCTAGTAAAGCTCTCAAAGAGAACCCTCGCCCACCTCACTGGCTACCTGAGACATTCATGGATGCAAGGGGGAAGAGAAGCTATAGTAAGGTGATGCCTGATGTCGGTAAACTGGTCAAACGCGACCTCTTCACAGACTGCCAGGAATGCAGGATGCTGCGGTGGCAGTGTTCCACCACAAGGAGGTGTGAGAGATCACAGAGCTCTGACTGGCGGCCATTAATGGAGGAGGAGAAAGAAAAAACGCAACACAGAGACCATCTTTTCGTCGAGCAGGACTGTTCTATTGAGCAGAACAGCGTACACACACACACTCTCGCTCTCTAAAAGGAACACACACACACACAGACGCATAATCCTTTAACGCTGTAATTAGAGCTGTCACAAGCCCCTGGCTGTCTGGATGTGAAAGCCAGTGTTAAATAGGCATCTTGTCTCACTCTCCCCCTCTCACACTGTTTGTTCAGCATTGCAGGTGGACAGAAGATGCATAGAAAGACTAAGTCAATAATGAACTTCATTAGGTGTCAGACAGACTGCAGCCTCTCTCTGATGAAGAGAGAAGTAGGACGAGGGACTAATGGTAGGTTGACAGACAGAGGTAGCCACTCCCGCTAACAGGCAATAACACTGCTACGTACATAGATTAAATAGACCTGTCCCAATTAGCCAAAATACAAACAAACAGTGGGTGGTAATGTACAGGCTATTATAGCTTATAGCCTACGTAATGCAATGCATGTGTCCAGACAGGGGCATATGGGCTGGCCCTGATACTGAGAGCACAGCGTTGTTGATAAATGGGATTAGTGGGAGGGACACATGCCAAGACAAAATAGGCTGGAGTTCACACCTTTGTGTGTGTACCAGCCCAGGCATCCAGCAGAGAGGGCTCATCTCTGACACACTGCTATACAAATCTAGACATTTCAGGTTTACTAGACCGCCAAAACATTTTTAAAGTCCCTTTAAACAGCAGGGCCCATATCACAGCACAGCTTTGTGTGGCTCAATTAACAATAGAAACCAATTGTTGCTGGAGCATTTCCCCGTAACAGGGCACTTAGCCAGACCACTGAAATGACATAAAACCTTTTTGTGTTATCTCAAAGGCTCAGTATGTTTTGGTGTAGTAAAAATCCCCTCCTTCGGAAACAGGCCGTCTGTTTCCAAACGTTTTGCTGTGATCTTCTCTGCCTGTCTAAGGGAATCCTGCCGTCACTGCTCAGGAATGCACACACACACACACAGATAACCCAAACCCCCTCCCCTTCTAGACCCTTGCACACATTCCTTTGCTGGGAGGCACCCAGGGGCGCGCATACACACACGGCACCAGGGCCAGACACATTCAAGACACACAAAAGGGGGGTTGGAAAAAAGGCTAACGAGTACAGTACAGCATTCCTGACTAAATCTGAGCGCTGTGACTGGCTCCGACGCTCCTCCCACTTCCTCTAGCGGAGCCGTCTGTCACACGGGACCAACATGCCAAAAAAAGCAGAGGAAAAAGACAAACACTCCCTCACTCTTTCTCCACCTCGCTCCCTCTCGCTGTGCCCCATCCACCCCACCCGGATGTCTCTCTCCTCTTCCCAAATAAACCTCAGAGCATGGAAGGGAAGGGGAGTGCCGCAGACAGGGCTCCTAATTACAAAGAGTCTGGAAGAGAGAAACAGAGCATGGTGAAGAAGGGGAAAGGCGGAGGGAGAGTACAGGAGGGAAAGGGGGAGAGAAAGATGAAGCAAAAAATGTTGATGGCAGAACACTAGCTAGTCAAGCGAGGAGGAAAGCTGTGGTGCTTTTGTCCCCCACTCCCCCTTTCGTTCTGTCTGATGTTCTCTCATCACAGATCTCACAGCGCTGCAGGGAGCGTTCCAAATTATCCATTTACCCTCTGTTTGGGAGAGGGGTGGGGGAGGCACCCAAACTCCTGTATGGGCACTAGGGTTCCTCTAGCACAGACACAGCAGCCTTCTGAGACTACGTGTGAGAGTAGAGCAGAGACTAGAGCTGAGCCCACTCTCCCCCCTCTTCTCATTTGCCCTCCTCACTTTCCCAATCCCCCCTCCTCACCAAGGCCACAGTCACGTCATTGTGTGGGGGAATAACTTTTCTTTTCAGACAGACCAGTCACTGAACTGCATTCAGCAGGGAAAACACACACACACAAGCACACTCGTGCTAGGCTCGTTGGAGCCACTGTATGTCAGAGCTTGTTTTCATTGAGGCCCTTTGGGCCAAGTCTCAGTATTTGATTTTGAGCCGGGAGAAGAGAACGATGGACATAAAGACGGGCATCTAACGGACGCCGCGCTCCTCCTTCCCTCTATGATCCCAACAGAGCAGACCATCCTCATAGGCTGAGTCATCGCAGCAGCCAGCCATGAGCGCACACACCAAAATAAAGACACTCCTATACACTGGAAAAAGACACCATCAGAATGTCACAACCCTGCCTTTCACAGTGCCCAAACAGGGCTACTCTCTGCATCAGCTGTCCTAGACACCATCAGAATGTCACAACCCTGCCTTTCACAGTGCCCAAACAGGGCTACTCTCTGCATCAGCTGTCCTAGACACCATCAGAATGTCACAACCCTGCCTTTCACAGTGCCCAAACAGGGCTACTCTCTGCATCAGCTGTCCTAGACACCATCAGAATGTCACAACCCTGCCTTTCACAGTGCCCAAACAGGGCTACTCTCTGCATCAGCTGTCCTAGACACCATCAGCATGTCACAACCCTGCCTTTCACAGTGCCCAAACAGGGCTACTCTCTGCATGAGCTGTCCTGTCCTTCATTAATCACTGTGCCCAAGCTGCCAGGGCTCCCTCTGTACTTTACTTCTGAAGGTGAAGCCATACATCAATAATACAGGACATTCGAGTTGTAGGCCTACATTGTGTGTATGCGTGTGTTAGAGATTGGGTGCCACCAGTGGCGAGTAGATAAGTTCTACTGTGATGTTTAACATTGACCACCTATCGCGCAGCAGCAAACTGCACTGTGTCCAGACCCAGTAAAAGGCATTGGAGAGAGAATGATGTTGCCTTGTCCACATCCACACTCTGCAGAGTACACTAACCAGCAGACAATGGCCCCAGGCCAGCACTCTCTATGTGTGTGAGAGAGTGAGTGAGAGACAGTGGGCCCTAGAGGCTACTCTATACACATCAGCCTACACACTTTGGGCTTGTACCCTGTCAAACGGACACACACACAGAGGGTAAATGAGGGATGTTCAAAAACAGGGATTTTTGCATCTCCCATCTCAGGTGCAGGGTACAGCCACCCAGCCAGGGTTTCCAGTGCAGTACAGCCAGGTTCTGACAGCTGGTCTGGGGCAGCCCTGTTCTGGCCTACTCTCCCTCAGTACACCCTCCTCTCCTTAGCACAGCACAGCACAGCACCATTTGACATTCTTAAATTTGATAAGGATGACCGATGACAAACAAAATCATTGATTTGCATCAAGCTCGCCTGACAACCCGTCTTGTCTATATTAGGAAAGAAAGGTCAACTGCTCAAACCAAACAAAAGTCAGACTTTTAGGCTCAAATCTAGCTTTTCTGTGCCTGGTGTTAATCGTAGGCCTAGGTTTTTTTGCCCATATTGTGCAGCCCTACGTGGCAGTGTTGCAATTATGTCAAATGAGTGCAAGAAATGCAGAAATTATTTTTGGATGAGGTTGAAAACAGTATAAAACAATCCGAATAGAGAAAGACTCAATGAAATCACCCTAGGGCCTTGCACTACTCATAAAGCTTATGTACAACATTTATTTAAAAAAACATGAAATACCATAATAAAAAAGGGGGAAAATAAAGTGATATGATATGATCAATTTCTCACCTGGCTCGCACTGGCGTTATATCACCAACCACTACATTCACCCTCGCCTCCACTGAGTCTGCCCAGTACCCAGCGTGCCTTGCACTAAGTAAGTAGCGTTAGCATGTAGCACAGCAACAGGAAGTGGGCAAGGCTATGGAAGTATCAGGATTGCTGTTGCAGCAGTCCCAGCCCAGGGGCACCTATTTGGGAGGTAGTCTAACTAGCGAAAGGCCCATTTAACAAGGGATCCTTTACAGCCAACCAGCACCGCAAAAAAAACAGGTTACCTGAACCCTGTCTCCCTCTCGTGTGTGACCTATGCGACTGTGCTGGGCCTCAGAGCAAGGTAAGCCTCCTATGAGCTACTAAAGTCCTGACTCTAGCTCTACACAGAAAGGGAGGACACTGGAAGCTTAGAACCACAGAGCCAGGCAGCCCCACAGGGTAAAACTACCCAGGCTGGCAGTGTACTGTTGTCAGCCAGCTATATCTATACAGATGATACAGTTTCAGGATGGAGTCTGTTATTCTCCAGGGACAGAGGGAACAACACAAACAGCACTCTTTATAGTAGAGGACGAGGCAGGCAGAGAGGAAGTCAATAGATTCTCACCAGCTCAATTGAGCTATGGCCTTCTTCTGTCCTACCCAGCACTGCGTTCGATACAGCAGACTAGCAGTTAACATCCTGTTTTGTGAACTCCTTCACTTCCCTGTGGCCCACTGTCCTGGCTATTGGCCGCTCGAAAAGCCTTCATAGCTTCTCTTATTGAGCCCTTCATGGATGTGTGTGTGCGCCTGGGGTTGAGGTGAAAGGAAAGGTGTCACCCGAGACAGTAGCGAGAGCTCCCTGCCACGCACTCCTCTGTCCCCCAGGGGGGAGTGGCAGGCAGGCCACTCTCTCTGTCAACACAGCCAGAGAAGGCAGTGTGAGTCAGTGTGAGGCTATTTGAATACGGCACAGTTAGGGAGACTTTTAGAATGCTATGAGACCGTGACATGGTTACAGTAGCATGACTGCCACGAAGCAAGAAGTGCTCCAGCCCCGTGCATGGCATCTAGCACCAGGACAGAGGCCACTGTCGCTTTAAGAGGAAGAAGAGGTAGGTGACTGGGGATAGTGTATTATATATCAGCTTCTGATTAGACACAGCAGGACCGCTCTCATCCAGTATTTATAACACGTCCACACAAAATGGATACATTTTTGCTGTATTCAGAGGCCAGCATCGAGGGAAACAGTTGTTTTTTTACTGTGCCAGCTACATCCAAACACACAGGCCTCGTTCCTTGTCAGATGATTCCAGCCTGCAGCGGTTCAAACCGGTGTCTATTTTACTTATCGGCAGAGGCCCACGTCTCCCAGGGCCTCTCTGCATCTAGGTCTCCACTGCATGAGTGATATCACAAACGTATCATGACATCATTCATTTGGTGGAGGATGAATCACACTATGCAAAGATAAGCTGTGGAGCAGTGTACAGCAGTCTGAAGCCTTACTTTACCCCCACTGTTGACAGGCATTTGTGAAACAAGCACCCGTGTCAGTGAAACGAAAGATCAGGAGTCACAAGCAAATGCGTGCCTGTATCAGAGTGTCAGTCAGTCAGCTGCGGTAGCGACGATAGCCTACACAGCCCTCTCACTAGGCTCCTCTAGAGAAAGAGAGCAGCTGCACAGCCTCACTGTGGGGAAAACTGAAAACACCTCTGCATCCAATGATATGTCCTCTTGCCATCAAATGGCAGAGGGGGAATTAACATAACCCTCACCTCATAAGGACACAGAAGACTAATTAGTACAGTCTTGGAGAACCAAAACAGAATAGATTAATGGCAACCTCTCTCGGCAGCCACCATCCAAGATGGCCACAAATCCGGATAATTTTCTGTTCGCTTAAGGAGGAGTCTCTTCTTACATGGCTATGGCAACATGGGGTCATGAGGAGAAAAAAAAACACTGGGCGACTGTCTCAAACTGGCATTTGGACAGAGTCTGCCAAAGTTTGCACCACAGAGAAGTATCCAGCATCTTCGGTTTGTCTCACAGGCCAGCAGAGAGGAGGGAATGGAGCGGTGTAGAGCTGCCTGCCTCACACCATCCCAAAGCTAGAGCCACCATCAGGGGACGGAGCCATACTACTGTGAATGGGGCCTGGGCCGATGGAAAAATGTCACAACACATGAAAGGAAAGACATTCACTGTCAGAAGATTGTTTGGGCAAAGTGGAGTCATGTGTGCATGTGTGAAGTGTAGCCAGGCTAGTTTAAAAAGCCTTGTTGGGGGACTTGGGTTCTTGTAATTTCTATTAGGAGTGATATAGAGCTACTCGCTGGCCAGCTGTGTGTTATCATGAACTTTCAACACTGTCACCAACCAAAACAAACAAAAAAATCTGGCCATTTATTTTCATTGTTGGGTTATTTGATGACGGGCATCTGTTCTGAGCCTGTAAGGATCTGAGAGGGGGAGGGGCAAGAGGAGGGCAGCAGGTCTGTGTCAATGTCAAAGGGAAATAACCAAGTCACGGCTGTTGTTTCATTCCCCCTTCACAAAACTCAACGCCTTTGGCCACCAGGTAGGACTTGAGAAACTGCCTGTTTATCTATTCATGAATTTAATGTGAAATAGGCAAATTTTCCAAATTGGAAAATACAATTGAGACAAATTAGCCTATGTTCCAACGAGCTAGGCCTAACCACACTGAAATCTTCCTAGCTAATTTAATGACTGAGTTTCTAGTACTAGTCATACCCTAACACTGGTGAATATTACACAAGCACATAGTTCCAGCCATGACACAAATCATGGTTGTTGTGACCTGCTTGTTCTATGGTTCATATCCACAATCAGTATAATGCTTTCCTCCTCAGTCGAGCTGACCTTTAGATAATTACTACTTATTAACTACATGCTTACCCCATAAAATAGCATTGATGTTAAATGAACCTACCATTCGACCACAGTAAGAGAATGGGTAGATAAATGATAGTGAATTATGAGATATTAAAAATGTCCGTCAAGTGCTTTCTACAAACACATGAGTTAGACTAGTAGCATACGTACTGTTAAATGTGGTAACTTAGTCCAACTTGCCAGAAAAGGGTGGGAATGTTTAGTGTTGGACAAAGTATGAGGTCAAAGAAGAGTGGGGGTGGTAATAAACCTCATTGTTCTTTATACAAAGTGCTGCGTTTGTATCCTGTTATGCAACTCCTCAATATGACAACATGTTAATAACTCGGCCAAATTCAGCAACTACAATAAATCTGATCTGACGTATAGTGCGTTGTAGTACAATCTGTATATACACCCTGCTCCTAAAATACAATGCTTCACGAAACACAATATTAGCAAAGAAATGTGATTTAACGACACGAGGGGGGATATTAGCTAACCAGACAATTGGCCAGCGAATCTCAAACTTGATGTTTGCATCAAACGCGGACATTGTCATTATTTAAATGTACGACAGAAAGCGGTCTTTAATAAATATATCCCATTGTGCACTAGCTTGCCCGTGACTGTGTGTCGGCGCTGCAGTCAGCTCAGCCGATAGGGGTGTGGAGGGCTGAACGTAGCTATTAAATTACCACAACATCAAGCCAAGCCGCCATTTTCATAGCGCTTTTCTAAGGACAGCGAGAAAACCGTGTAACTGGGGGACGGACCCTCGCCACGAGAAGAAAATCCCCAAGAAAGCAATCAGTCGTCTTTCAGACATTCTTACTTAAGTATCAATCTGTCGATGTCGTTTCTGTATAGTTATTATTTGAAAAATGTAGAATCGTCGATAATTTAGCCGGCTGTTTAGCTAACGAGCCATGCTAGCTGCAATGGCTTTCAAATATACAAAACGTTGGCTAGCGAGTCTCGGCAAATTAACCATTGTCTCAAGCTACGTAGCTAGCGGCTAACAAATTACATTGGGCCTCTGTCTTAAAGTTATTGTATCAATATTTGAAGCTTGTACTACTACCAGACTGCTACACCAGTTGTAGTAAGTACTTAGCTAGCTAATATTAGCGTTCGAACTGCGGTAAACGTCGTTACGCTGGCCAACGAGGTCTTTAACATGGAAAGATTAGCTACCTAAGCTAGTTAGTAAGGCAACTTGGCACGTCATGGTGTGAACAATGCGCAAAGTTAACACGCTTGCTGCATTATACATTCTCGCATTTAATGATTTCCCTTCGAAATAACATTGAGACAATATATTGTAACCAATCGCAGTTTAAACGGTCAGAGGCTACATTGTCAGTGGAGGCAAGATTCCCCGATTTGAGTATGTCCCCTCCACTGAGGTATGGTCCCCTCCCCCCACGTTTGCAGCAGTTAAACCACATACCCTTTGAATCTAAATTAAGGGATATAATGCATTTGTCGGCTAGCAACAAAATAGAAGGGTGGGAGTTTACCGGTCCAATAGCCGTTCATCTCGTGACTGAGGCCTCTAGTTTTATACCTAAAAAAGCATTTACACAATTGTGGACATGCGATTGAACTTTGAAAATAAATATAATGCAACTACAATTTCCGGAAATTATACGTAATTTAGCTGTATATGTAAACAAAAGCCCTGTCAATGCCCTCTGCGCAACACCACATTGTGTGGACTTGTTGGCTAGTTATTAAACGGAAATAAACCATAGGATCAACAAGAAGTGCACTTCCAACCACATATGAACATCTGTAACTAGATAAAGAGAACGAATGTGTTAAACCAAGCCAGTCGAACAAATTCATACAATTCATGATGTACTTGTTCTGTAAGTACCGCTAGCCTATTGCATGGGAGTACATTGGCAAACTGGCCATCCTTTGGGGGCTGGTTGAAAAAGAGAGCGGGGTAGTTCTTCATGCCACCTAGTTCCGTTCGACTGCAACAGAATACCGACATTGCAGGTACAGCTAACTAGCTAAATAGTTCATGTTTGATAAAGTATTGATTGCCTTTCTCTTCATTAACAAACAATCCAATTCAGAAGCAGCAGGTTAAATCTAAAATTCATATGCGCTAACGTTAGCTAGCTAAACACTGCACTGTCTAACTAGCAAATGCTAACAGTTGCTAGCCAGCTAATACAAGCTAACGTTACACCAAAACAACTAATTAAGCACTAACATTCTAAATAAGTGGCTCACTTATATTAAAAACTAACTGATTTGCTACGAGAGAGTTAGTTATTAACTAACATGTAACTATAGCGCCATCAGCATCCACGTAGCTAACGTTACTAGCTACAGTAGCTAGCCATGAGAAACCAAGTCGGTAAGCTGGCTAGCTAGACTAACTTGATGAGCTCTTGAAACTAAGACAACGTATGAGGTAGTTTTAAAGCGTTTTACTTACAGTTAAAGTCCACTCACTGTAGATACCCTGAATAAAGAAACAGCGACCTGGGTGAGACCCCCGTCGCTAGAGCCTCGCTCTCTACACAACCAAAACAATAGCTACTTCACTCCACACTGCGGCTCCATAAGGTTTTAAAATATTTACACTGATAGCAGTCTTCTTGAGACTCCCCCTACTGTAATTAATTTTCGTTGGTAGTTATTGGAACCCAATAATGACAGTCAGTTCCGAACCGTTAAAATTGTGTCCTACCTACGCCGACTGTTGGAAATTAGATCCCCTCTACCCTGTCTCTTTTCCCTTTGCAAAAATGGCGGCCCTGGCAGGACTACCGTGACTCCGCCTCCTCCAGCCCCATCAACCCCTAACCCGAGCCCCGCCCCTACACTCTCCGGGGTCCACGGCCCAAGATTACAGGGGCTCTGTGAAATGAGATGGCTACATGCGCGTTCACGCGTCCGTGCCCTGCCTGTTCTGTAGTTTTGTGTCTGTAGTCCAAATCTTGCCACTGTATGATGCCGCCATGCAGGATTTATGTGAGTTCAGTTGCAGAGAGTTGGTTCTAGAAAATGATATGTATAAACTCTTATCTTAATTTATACAATATTACCTCCAATCTTTATTTATAACAAATGTAAACATTTATTGGACTGGTAAAGAAAGAACATCTCATATTATTAACATCTCAGATTGTGTGAGCACAGCATCTCATGTGTTCAACAACAAATTAAAAATGAATCCAATTCCATGAATAGAATAATACCTCTTTATTCTCAATTAAAACATTTCATAACAATGTACAATTTCCTTAAACTGCTTGAAAGATCAAGCAGCATGATGCAACACAAAATTACAATACATGACAGATACAAGGCATAGACTAAACTCATGTACAACTCCTGTATGTAGTGTTTTTTTTACAGATCACATGTTTTCTTTTCAACATGTATCTGAGAACAATTTGTACACTGATGTGTGAGGGGGTAAAATTTGCGTAGTCAGTACTTGACATGGGCAGAAGTTTACTGGAGTGGAGTACCGGCACTTCAGATTATCTACTGCTTGAGCTCCCCCACCTCCTATAGAATATTATCTCAACCTATTGTGGAGCTCCTGCACCTAAATATAAACAGTACCCAAAATGAGTACTGGCACCTACAGTATTTCAGTCCAAGTCAAGCACGGTGTGTGTGTGTGTAGTCAATGCCGTTTCTTAGCAGCCAAGGACAAAGTCCTGTTGCTTTTATTACTTCCTCTGGAGGAACTTGTTGAATTGTCAGCCCTTTCCCTCCTGTTTCGCACTTGTCTCAACTGCAAAGCAATCTGATGTGCTTTTGTCAACCATATGACCATGATGTCTGACAGAGACATACCATGTTCTACATCTATGTATGTCTGCCATTTCACCACCGCTCATGTCTCAAAGATTCCTTCATTCAAGTGCTCGTTTCACTTTTATCCTACTGCAAAATGTGAAACTTTGTTAAAATAGTAAAACAAACAGAAATATATTGTATTGTCACTGAGGTCCATGACACGCCTTCTGTATCTGCTACAGATAAAACAAACCCATGAATGGCAATTATTAGGCCCTACTTACCAGAGTTTGAAATTAGCATCTAAATCTGTTGCCCAAGGCAGTAGGAGGAAAACAAATATCTTATGTAACCCACTTACACAAGAGCCCATTCTTTATTTGATTTAACTGAAGGCAAGGTGGGTGGCAGGCAATACTGACCAACAAATAAACACAATCTACAAATGGAAGCATCATGTGCTATTGTTAACAAGTACATTTTACTCTTGATTGCTGTTACAGTATTCCAGTCTTTCAAAAAAAACTGCACTGTCATGAATACATGTTATATGTCGGCCTAGTTCAATATTACTGACAACAATGCATATAGGCTACAATGACTGTAAGTCGCTTTGGATAAAAGCGTCTGCTAAATGGCATATATTATTATTATATTATATAAGGCAAACGGATCGTTGCATATGTAATGTAAAATGTCTCCATGTCCAAAAGAGGTGCGTCCAACTGTGCAACAATGTATCTTAAAATCCGTTGGACATCAGGATACGTGTCATTCGAATTAAGGCGAAGATACAGTGGCTCCTGCGAATCTTCCAATCCTGTTCACATATACAGTCATTATTGCCTGTTCACATGACATTACAGTTCGACCTCCCCTCCCCCACTGAGATCTCGCCAAACCGCATCCCCGCGCGCACGCGTAATACTGAAACAGGGCTTTCTCGTCTTCTGGTTGAACCAGATCGTCTTGACAAAGTAGATGAGCCTTCACAACTGCAACAACTTACAATCATTTTCGGAAATCTTATAGCAAACGTAGGTGATATTGTACAGCAGTCGTTGGGCTATAATACGGTATATATATTTTTATTTTATTCAGAGTGTAGGGTTTTCATTATTACAATATTTAGAGACGTTATCAAGAAGTTGCCTAGTCGTTTCCGGGCGGTTTGATTGGGATGAGGGTTCGGTGGTTAAAATCTAGGGTTCTCTCCTTTTCGCAAAATGGCGTTCTTGTTTTGATAGATTGACATTGCTCTCAGCCAATGATGCATGAATTGGCCTGTTTTTGCAGAAATGGTTGGCTTCTGATGACATCATTCGGACATCGGTTGTAGGCGGGTTCTGAGCTGTGAGGGGAGAGTGGCGCAAACGGAGAACTTGCAGGGCCAGGCGCCATTAGGGACGAGTCAAGAAAAACAATGCATTGAAATGCAAAATAAATATGGGATGAGCAATTTATTGCTGTTCGACCATAGGAATTACTAAAATTAATTCGCCATTCAACGTATTGTATGCAGAAAGCTATAGATCACTTTCCGTATTTTTGTTAAATTGCAACAACGTAGCTGGTAGCAAATAAGATGGCGCCTGCTGTTAGCGATCATGCACGTGCATAAAGCGCACTGACTAGGCGGCGGCACCGCGCGCACTCTCGAGAGGAGCGCGGAACCATACTATAATGTCTTGGCGTAAGTCTTATTATAGTTTGTACTGTATTTATGCATTTCCTATTTTGCTATTTAAACCGAGATGCAGACTGATGAGCCAACTTATCTTTAACTACATAAGTCGAAACATGGATGGATGGATTTACGGTCATTGTCTATGAAAATGTAAAAGTATCCAACAAAAGCTGAACTGAACACTGGCATGAAAGGGAAGAAACTTCACATTTTTGCAGGACTTTAAAGTAACAATTCGATTACAGCTGGATACATTACAACTGATGGAACGCGAAGTTAATTGCAAATTTGATATTTTAGTAATATTTTCCCCAAGGACAAAAGCAACTGTCAAACCGCTTAGCTGTTGATAGGGAGCATATAGCGCTTTCCGCCATGTTGTCCCACTCGGTACTCAGATTCATTAATCAGTAAATGGCGAATAGACTCTTCACAATTATCCCAGAGAGGAATTGCTCTCGTAATTTAAATGCTCATTAACCATGTGTATCTGTCTTTTGCCACTTGATTTTTCATTTAACCTGACTGCCGTCTTATAATTTCCCTCCACCTGAATTTACTGTACTGGATACAAAACAAATGGACTGCATTTTCTGCTACTGCGCACCATTCACCCATGTCCTTGGAAGACATGTAAACAAAGGAAGGAGGTGTATGACGTTCCAACATAAAACCTGTAATGAAGAGGAAGGGAATTGGAGGGACTGCCATGGCCACCAACCGTCCTTGCTCAGTTGTCAGTTTCTGAACGTTTTGCACAGAAGCACGCATGCATTAATTCACCATGTCACAACACAATCTTCCAGCATTACATTTTCATATGAAAAATTAAATACACGTTTCCCCCAATATTTCCTATACGATTCCCTTTTAAAGTTTCATACATGCATAAAAAAATACTCTTCTGTAACTACCTAATATACATATACACGTATACGTATATAAAGGGCTTTGTCTCCATCTAGTGTGCAAAAGTGGAAACGGCAGGAGTCGATCCATTTTCTGAACAACCCTCCATCTCGACCAATCATAGCGCTCGTTGTTTCTCGGTCGCCTTCTGTGTCAAGGTGGAACGACATTTTGAGAAAACAACACCGGGGGAAGAGATAAACAACTATGTCTTCTTTAGGAAGGGCTATGGGTGTCCTTAGGGCCGGGATGCAGCTTCTTACACGTGGACCTCAGAAAATAGTAACCCGAAAGTAAGTAGCTTAACGTGTTATAATGTAAACGTTAGATAACAGCTAACTAGCGACGAAAGGTCAATATCGTCCTTTATAATTAAAGAAACTATCAAGCACACGTCAGCTGTACACATACATCACTGTCTTACAACTAGCTAGCAGTCTGACAGTAGGCATACCAAACAAGTCTCCAGAGGTAGGCGCCATGATCAGATGTTAACCGATTGGGTTGTTGGGTTTCATCAAATGTGTAGAGCGTAGCTACATTATACTGGTATACGGTGATACCCCCAGTGCTCTGGTTTTGTTTCCTTTCAGAGCTGGTGGTGGACCACACATAGAGGCCCAGTACAGGCAATTCCCACAACTCACCAAGAGCCAGACGTTCCAAGCTGAGCTCCTTAGCAGTGCCATGTGGTTCTGGATCCTGTGGCACTGCTGGCATGACCCAGATGCAGTGATGGTGAATTAAATGTAGATTAGGCTCCAGTTATAGTTATGCCCTGTGCAATCTAGTTTTGCCAGTTCATAGAGGAAAATATGGAGAGAAAGCCGGTGTCCAACCCCATGATGCCTCTTCTCTCAGGGTCACTTCCCATGGCCTGATGCATCCGCATGGACAGACGAGGAACTGGGGATCCCAGCTGACGATGAGGAATGAGGTGCCCTCTACCCCACTGACCCCAGGTGTGCCTTTTGTCCTGACCAGTACTGTACTGCTGCATCCGTTTTCTTCACAGGATCTGTGACACATCCCCAAGGGATGTTTGTCAATGAGAATGTCTTGTCCTCTGATGACAGATTGTGTCCATCACACCAGATAAGTCATAAGTTGTTGGTTTTATACATATTTGCATTAGGATGGGAAATGGAATGCCTATTCTGTAAGTACAGTAATGATTGTTCATGCACTATAGCCCTTCTGTGTTAATATGCCCATTTCAATTAGGTTCTTTACTGTGGCATTGTTTGAAACCATAGGTGTAATTATATTCTAATCGTATTTTTCTATTTCTAGACCTTGTGTGTGTGCCCGGTCGCTACCCGAGTACCTGGTGGTCACAACGGTGTCCCGAGAGGCTTTGTTGTACATAGACCAATAAATAAAATTCAATTTATTCTGAAACATCTTTGGGGTGTGTCCATAAGGAAATCATTGACTGTATAATAACTCAGTTTCCTGTAAAAAAACAACAATTTAACAGAATCAGTTCATTTTTATATTTACAGGTCATTTTTTAAATGCTGAAACATATTCAATGCATCAAGTCACAGTAAGCCAGTGTTTGTATGGTTCAAATCATGATAAATCAAACCATCTGAAGGACTAATGCACAGAGAAGAAACATGACCATTGATAGAAAAAACACAAATGCAAATAAGAGTTTACGGTAAATACTATACAATGAAAGAGAACTGCTGCTAATAACAAACCCTGCCTGCAGGCTAGTTCTTGTGCTTATTACTACACAGACGAGTGGTGAGGACTTCAACATGCAATAAGAGTTAAAAAGTGAACGTGCAGAGTTCATGGAAATGTCTGGCAATAGGATCAAACACTGTATTCCATGGAGGGGAAGACAAAAGTGTGATATGTGTCATTAGGTAAAATCTCATTAAGGGCTAAGCGATAGACCACAATTATGCCAAGGTCAGGTGCACTGCAAGTTGAACTCATAGCACAGCTTTCAAGTCAGATACTGTTCAAAGGGTGCTATTAAAGTTACTTGGTGACTGAGTAAGTCTGGATGTCATTCAGTGAAATACTCTAGACGAGAGCGAGGGTGTTTAAGGATATTGGGACAAGTAGTGTTTTTTTGGGGGGTTGTCAGTCTGCTCTGTCAGAAGGTAGATGCTGGAAGATTGGATTTCTTGGATATTGAGTTACATATTGAAATTGATACAATGGAGTTAAACATTTTTAGTAGCTAGGCAGAGCTCGAGTATCATCTCTAAATAGAGATGACCATGTTGATTTCTTCAACTTGGTCAATTCCAATGCACAACTGCTTAGTTAAAGAAGGAAGTAGAACAAGAGTCTGGTTGGAAGAACTTGCCTTACAGTGTACATGATGTAGTTGGTGATTAAGGTAATCACCAGCTACATATCTGTGGTCATAGCTGTGGTCATATCTGTGGCATCATTCCCTGAGAGTGAAGAACTACAAATACAAATCACACACCTCACTTCAGCACCATATCATAGGACCCCCCCTTAAAAAAACACCCTATTTAAATTGTTCAAAATGTATTTTTCGTTAGACAACGTCAAGTGGGCTATAGGTGTAGCAACCTTTTGGAGTCACAATATGACCCATTCTCTTAACACAGAACCCCACTAACCCCTGGAAACAGAGGAAACCAGAAGAGACCGTTTCAAATCAAGTTAAGAAAGTCCACTTGGACAGAAGTGGAGAAAAAAAAGATTGAAATTCTTACTGACCTGCACAATATCATAACCACATGAAGTCTAAAATGTCCACATATACAATAAGCATAAGAGAGGAAAAAAACAAACTCTTGAGGAGAGAATTCCCAGAATAGCCGAGGTTTAGGGCCAAAATATAATAAAATCAATATTCACCTCTTTCAATTAATAAATACATAACTCAGAATCCATAAAGAAATGACATTAAAATCAAGTAACAACTTGAAATAAATTAAGCAAGATATTATACAAGTTGTTTTTCAACCAAGAAAACAACTGACACTATAAAACATTTCTTATTGAGGCAGCACTCTCTGTGTTAGTCTCCTTTGACCATCAGAGGGCAGCAAAATCATAAATTCTATATCGAGGAGTATGGCTTTCATATGATCGATCAAAGTATTAAAACGTGAAATTCAAATAGAGAGACTTATAATGAACTAATGCAGACAGGTTAAAATGTAATTGTTTTAGACCTGATGGGGTTTTACCTTCCCAAAAAACAGTGCAATGATAAATTAGGCAATTTTCTTTAAATAGATGAATGACACAGTGTGTCAGGGAAGACTAACCAAGAGTGCTGCCTCTCAAAACTTCTCTCTTCTCTACTTCAACGTCATTATTGCTGGTGTGATTGAGATAAGGGGAGTTGGGAGCATGGAGGACGTACAAACATTAAGCACCATTTAGAAAAATTAGATTAGCACCTTTTTTTCTCAGGGACAAAAAGGACCCTGCTAGAGAGCCCAGACACAGAGCCAGGTGGGTCAATGCCAGTCTGTATATCCAAACTTCCATCTTGTCCTGGGTCTCATCCAGTTCATAGTGCTGCAGATATTCAAGGAAGGCAGCACTGGGAGATGCAGATGGTGGGACATCAAGCAGCCTTCATTGGCTTACGTGCGTCATTAACATTGGCTGAAGAATTGTCTTCAATGTTGCGATGTACTGTAGACCTCATTCCTACCTCATCCGGACATCAAACATTTCCCCATGGCTCGTTGATGCCCACTGGAACAATTAAGTTTCCCTGAAGTTGAGTAATCAACATGCTTTTTTCCCCTTCTTCTCCATTACGTTTTAGAGTGCTTGCAGTGAAGCTGTGCGCTTGATTGGTAGCTTGCTCATGTGAATCCAATACCCTGTGGTCCTAAGCATGCACAGTAAGCCTGTTCGTTTGTGTGTCTGACAACAACAAGTCTCTCAGATGGGCCCTTTCCCCAGGCAGTGGATTTCTCCAGGACAAAAAGGTGTCGACTAAATGTACAGAATAAACTGGATGTGAGGACAGGGGTCTGTTCCCCTCCTTTAGCTTTGCCTGTGGCCCTCAGAGCTCTATACAAAGACGCCATTGTGTCGGTTCATCTTCAGGATCTTCCCCAGTCTCTGCTTGGCCGTGGCCATTCCTTTCTTGGGCCGCTTGCCTGAAAAACAAAACCCAAACCCCACATGAATGGCTGACGTGCTGAATAAAGAGAGAGTTGTGTCACAGTAGCATCCAATCCCTGAGAACATCATATAATTACTAGACAAATGGAGAGAATCAATAGTTGGTTGCATACCTTTCGTGGCCTGGTTGCTGATGGGAGGGGAGTTGGAGGCGTGTCTTTTGGAGGGGTGGAGAGGGGGAGACATTGAGGGATCACAGTACTGGTAGTTGTCGGCCTCTGGGCTGGCATCGTGGCTCAGGGCCCCAAGGGAGAGGGGCCCCTGATTGTCCCAGGCCTCGCTGCTGCTGTTGCCCTGGCTGTCCATGGGGCTCTTGTCCCCCGCCACACGACGCTGGTGCTGCTCTCGGCGCTCCGGCAAGCCTCGGCTCGGGCTGGACCACCACAGCTCCTGGGAAGTGGTGACCTCGTCTGGCTTGGAGGGGCACAGCAGGCCAGCCATGGACAGCATGCCTTGAATGGCCTCCTCTGTGCTGGGTGAAGTAGGACGTTCTCTGCAGGGACACAGAAGAGACACACTCAGTCATTTACAGCCCACCGCAAGACTCCACAAAAGCCAACTGTGCTCATCTTTACCAGTCAAAAGGGAAGTTATGAATATAATCATTGTATGCATAATATTGGCACATGCTTCTGTTTCAAATCCAATTCCATCGTCATGAGATTACTAAACCGATGGCGTGAACTTATAGACACTTCTACAAGAAATTATCCCTTAATAAATAACTCAATTGCTAAAATATGTTTGTGATTCCAATAACAGGAGCTGTGTTTTAGCTCACCCACGCACAACAGGTCAGACCACCCACCTTTTGAGTGGCTTGTGTTTGTGCCGGAGGTTCAGGTCTGTCTGGTCTAGTTCTATGGTGTGCCCCGCGGCCCTCTGGGATGAGCCCCTCTCCTCATCATCATCACTCTGGGAGCTTCCTGAATCTTCCTCAGAAGAGGTGTTTTGCTGCAGAGTGAGAGAGACAAGAAACTAGTTCAGGGTTGATACACAACAGAGTTAAGTTCTCACTGACAAAACCACAGTGGGGGTAGACCATGTTAATATCAGGTACCTGTGTGTTGGAATCACTGTCCGAGTCCATGTCCGACACGTCGGAGTGTCCTGAGGCTTCTTCCCTGAGTTCAGTCTTAACCCTCTCAATACCCCCTGAGAAGGCAAACAGACATCATTAACCACAGATAATGGTAGGAACCATTCCCTCTCCGTGTCCAAGTCAACAGGTTACTAGACCTAGTCTGTGTCAACAATATGACCCTTTAGAAAGCATGGTGTGTCTGGTACAATGAGGTCAATAAACTGACAAAGTTGAGTCAGATTATAAATCATACAATGTACTATATATATATATATATATATATATATATATATATATATATATCTCTCTCTCTCTCTCTCTCTCGTGAAATGCTTCAGCATCATGACTTACTGAGGTGGCCTGGTTTCTCCTCTCCTCCCATAGTGCTGTGCTGCTGTTCCTGGTCTGACTCAGTCGTCATCTCCTCTCTGCTCTTCAGTTGGCCCACGGACGGCCTCTCACTCTCCGCCTTCACCGGGCTGCTAGCCGTGCTACTACCTGGTCTCCTCGCGTCTCGGATGATCTGTCCGTTGTGCAGCGTGAGACGCAGGTGTGTGTCTGGGTTCTCAGCAGCAGCGGCAGAGGCGGTGGACACCATGTTGAACTTCCCATGCACCGGGGGACAGAAGGTAGGGTCCTGTGGTAGAGACAGAGTTATAGGACTCATTCAACACAGGTATCATACGTATCTATTGAATTGTATGACTCTTTATTTACATTTACATTTAAGTAATTTAGCAGACGCTCTTATCCAGAGCGACTTACAAATTGGTGCATTCACCTTATGACATCCAGTGGAACAGCCACTTTACAATAGTGCATCTAAATCTTTTAAGGGGGGTTCTTTATAACATGGGAACAGTATTGCTTTCAGTAGGAGTAATGCACAGAAAATACTAATGTGGTTTATTGATTGATCTAATGATTATTTCCAATAATAACAAGGCATTTAAATATGACGTATGCCAGAGAGCGTGTGACATTCTAGTTTAACGTTGTGGGAGTTTCACATGTTCCTCTCACCTCCTCCAGAGGGCCCACTTCCAGCCTCCTGAGCACCTCTCTGGTGTGCAGCTCCAGGATCTCCAGGTTAGAGGGAACCTTAGGGCCCTGCTCCTGCTGCTCCCGGAGCCTCCGGGCTGCCCGCCGTGCCTGACGGGCCGGGCACACCCTCTCCAGCGTGGAGCGCGTGGCCGGACACTGGCCTCCACCGCTTCCCTGAGATTTCACTGGCTTGTTGGTGCCACCACTGCTGGTCTGGTCTTCCTGTTGGAACACACATATAACACCATTAGAGGAGGGAGGGGTTTGAACACAACCTCAATATTTAAATCTAATCTACGTCTATAAACAAGGAAGTCGCAAGGGAATGATTGCCAGTTACAAATAAGGCGCAACAAATCCATCACATCAGTAACAGATTAATTAGAAGCACTTCTCATACAGCCCCTCAGATCGAGTGCTCTTCCACCTACACAAAGGTGATGCTCCTCAGGCCCTTCCCCCTGTGACCCCAGCCCTTACCTCCAGGTATCGGATTTCCTTGGTCAGCTCTTTAATGAGACGGTTGGGCCTGATATGGTCCGGGACCTCGCTGGTGGGCTCCGTAACCTGCAGTCACAATTTTCCACACACACACACACACACACACACACACACAATTAGGGTGGAGTTGAACAAAGAGGCTCTGTTTCCACCACTGGCACAGTGTCATCAGATCCAGGGGAAACCACTATGACCCCCACCCCCTTTCCATCAGAGCTCAGCTGGGAGATAAACCAATCAGTCTAGATATTCATCAGCCAACATTGTAGAGTCAGGTGCAGTACAGAGAAGGTGAAGCCAGGACCTTCACCCATAGATACAATGGAAAAATAACACAAATATTCAGTGCCCCTCACCTCTCTCTTCAGCCAGGTTTTCAGTGGACTGATTAAAGATTTCACTCCCTCCACTAGGTAGGTCTGGGGTGGGCAGTTGTCTTCTCGCAGCTCTGAGAAAGAGAACAAAGGCATTATATTTGTGATGATGCTTGTGAAATAAAATAAAAATACTACAATAAATGTATTGGGTTAGGTGGATTTTACAGCTTCACTCACCTTTCAGGGTCTCCAGCAGGTTCTTGGCCACATACCAGCAGATAGCCTCAAAGTAGGGAAACTTGAAGAGGTCTGGAGTCTTCAGACGACGCTCCATCTCATAACACCTGAGCTGCATGCCAATGTTGAGGTTGTGGAGGAAGTTGCCTCCGAACGCCATGCAATCCTGAGAGGTGAGGACGGCATGGATCCATCCTGCAGAGGGCAGCACACACAAACACAGTCAATGTTTGACTCACTGACTGTGGGAATACCAAGGACACTGGCCAGGTGTTGTATTTGTCAAATCGGTAGCAAAGCATCGATCATCATGTCACCAGAATAAGACCCTCGATATTCATTGGAAAAATGCATCAAGTTCATTACCTTGCACTTTCACCACCCTGGGAAGTTCATCGCAACTTATTTAATCTGTAGCCTAATAAACTGCATGCTTTCATAAGAGTAGTGGGAGGACCACACACCACATCATCGCGTGACTCCAAGTTTACTTCGATATGATGGTTATTATATCAATATTAAAAAGGCAGTTCTATTACATTATTCATTTTATCGACACAAAAAGATCCCACCTTGTCCAGCGTATTTTGTTTTGACAACAATTGGAAGGTTTACAGGCAAATGTTTCCATCGGTTCTGTCATCACATTCCCTCTCAGACATCTACTTTACTGGCATAAAAGGGTTGGATGTAAACCTGGTATGTGGCACACAAACTGACCTGACAACACAAACATACAGGGTCATATCAGGTCTGCCTGACCTGGTCAAGATAAAGCAGTGCTCTTTATACCTCCGGAGAGAACAGAAAGCAGAGACGGCGGTGACGCAGCACTGATACTGCAGGCACTGACGCGGTTACGGGGTTACTGCGGTTGAGCGGCCAAGTATGTTGTGCTCTACCCCCTCCTCAAATCTCTATCCCACCTCTCCACACCCCCTGAACCCCCTGGAGAAAACACAGCTGCAGTCCTTAACCTTTACTCAAGGTATACAACTTTGGGGGCATTTTAAAACGTGTGAGTTTTCTTGTTCCTATGGGAGTATTGACACAGAAATGTATGGATACTCTGAACTTGTGAAAAGTCTGTTGAGTTGCACCCGATTGCTCTTCTGAACCGATTGCATATCCTGTATAGTTTTACATCGTCCTCAGGTGATCTCCATGGGCAAAAAAACATGAAACCCTGTGATCTACAAATGAAATACGACCCCCCCATCAGGTAAGCTTATGGAAGGATCCTTGTGGTGATAACAGAGATGGTGAGATGGGGTTAAATCACTAAAGGACATGAGTGAAACCCCTCTAAAAGCCATCTGGAGTTAATGAGGAGAACAAGGAGCATGTGTTAACCATGAGGTTCTGCTTACTGCGGTCGCCCGTTCACAGCTCTCTAGACGTGTTACGTCATCAAGACATGGGGTGGAATGTGAGAGGTGAATTACAAGTCACATGCTATAGCAGAGGCTTGGCTGAGGATAAAGTAGGCCCAAGAGCTGCTAATATGGGCTTTCATAACATTACTGGTGCTGTTGTTCCATTAGGGAACTTCCATTACTGGTGTCTGTTGTGCATTAGTTGGGAACTTCCTATTGTGATTCCCGGGACCACAATAGAATAGACATGACTGTAAGTCGGATAAAAGCGTGCTAAATGGCTAGTGTCTAGGCTGTTGCTGAGCAAAGATTTATTTTCCAAATTCTCTTGGCAATGACATGTCAGTGTTTTAAAAAAAAAGGGAGTCAGTTTCCAGGCAGGCACCCTGGGAAACAAGACTTTTGTTTCTGTCTACTTTGAGGATATAGACATGTTTCTCTACGGAGGGGCAGACAAGACTACCAGATAGTCTATTTATACATCACCAAAAGCAGGCGTGTGAGGTATTTAAGGACACCGTGGAAAAGGTATTTTAAGGACACTGTCTAATTCCAGAGGGGTTTCTGTGTCACACTCACAGGGCCAGTCTCCATCGTCAGTAGTAACCCCTCTTCATCTACACTATGGTTCCATTAACACAAGCCTAATGGAAGCGGTTTAGCTCTTTTCAGGAAAACTAAATACATGGCATGTTACAAGAGAAAGCAAATAAAGACCAAATGCTTACACACACACTCTGCAGTGGAGGCTGCTGAGGGGAGGACTGCTAATAATAATGGCTGGAAATAGGATGGTATCAAACACAGTTTCCATGTATTTGATACCATTCCACCTATTCCGCTCCAGCCATTACCACGAGCCCGGACTCCCCAATTAAAAGGTACCACCTTCCGCCTGTGACACACACACCTGTGGGGATGAGCAGCGTGGTTCCTTGCTGCACGACACACTTGTAGCACTTGTCCACCTTGTCCCCGAAGAACACCTCACTCTGGTTGGGGGAGGAGCTCCACGCCTCATATAGTGCAAGGTTGGCCTGGGTCGGCTTGATCATGTAGAATATCTTTTCACCCTGGAAACACAGAGAGAGTAGAGGGAGTTAACGAGAGTTCATAAAAAAATAAAGCATTTTAACCCAAGAGACATCACAATGTGACTAGAAAATGAGGAGCACTCAGATGCCTGCAAAGATGTTTCCTTTCAGAGACACACAGATGTGTTTGACTTTCACACCAGGGGATTTTTTTCTTCCATTTATGGTGCATTTCCCAGCCCTGTTTTTCACAAGCTGAGCTGCACATTGCTTCTATAGCGAAGGAGAGTGCTTGCCTGCCAGCCTGGTGATGTCACCATGAACACAAAGCACAGTTTGTGATTAGCAGCGGTTGGTTACTTTGTTGCCGTTGAAGGGATCATTTATTACCACGGCGGGGACACAATTCCCCCTGGAGCTTGCCAACAACGAAATGTACTGCTGAGGTGAACTTCCGCCAGGGTACCAATCAGCCTAGATTGCTCTAAATAGCTCCCCCATGTACAAACATACTTGATTAAATGTCAGCGCGCATTACAAGTGGTGAGAGGAATGCCAAAGAGCGAGCCAGGCCAGCGATTTATCACCAAATAATGTTGTGGACACAGTTGATTTTATTGACTTGCCAAACTGCACTCAGCTCACTGCTATGATTTGATAGCCTAGTGTCCATGTAGGACATGTAACTAACACCCACTCACCCAGAGAACGTGGTACCACACAGAGGTGCCGCCGAAGTCGATGTGGAAGTCAGTGTAGCTGTTCTTAACCCCCATGAGGCAGTACTTCTGGACAAAGGGCTTGGGGAAGAAGGAGTCATCTGGCCAGTAGTTCTCCACCCAGGACATGTTCTGAGCTATGTCAGGTACCACCACCTGATCTGCCATTCTGGGGGGGAGAGAGTGAGCGGTAAGAGGGGTATGGCTACTTAAGAGGGTCAAAAATCACAGTAAAAAGTGCTGAAATTGACTAAATAATGAGATCATTGATAATACGTAGTTTGATCACTTTTGTCATGAGCTGAACATCATGTATTGTTGAATGTTTGTGTTCATTCTTGTTTTTCTCTTGTGAATCATGAAGAACTTGACAGCAGTCTGTGGATGCTCTTGTTTTCTGTTTGCATGTCTTGTAAATAGCATTCATTTAAAATGTATCCATTTGAATGGAGAGAGAGTCTGCAATGGATTATTAGAAGTAGGACCAAATTACAGCATACCTGGTATCAGAGAACTCCAGGCTGATAACGTTGAGCACCTTGGGCCGATGAGGCTTGTAGTAATACTTAATAAACTCTTTCAGCTTCATCTTGCTGTCGGCTTGCCTGGCCACGTCGATGACGTCAATGACTTTGTCACCGCCTGTGGACGACAAGAGAATGATGGCCAAGCCGTCATATAGTGGAGCAGACAGCAAAACGTGGTATCAGTCTGCCCATGGAATCATCATCATTTTGTGTCTACAGTCTAACAGTTGCACCATTCAGCCAGATATATAATACATCTGGTTAAGAGAAAGGATCATTCCTACTGAAGTGACAGACAACAGGGATAGACATTTTAAATGGGAGTCAGTGGGCGAGGGGATCTGAACTCTGAAGCTCTCTGGCATTTCCATGTCTCTGTACAACTCCTAAGGGAGAGACTGGCACAGCCAATACACCATAGGAGTGGATGGAGTGGGGGGCAGGTGGTGAGGGCCAGACAATCTGTCCAGTCCATATGAGTCCCAGAGGTGGAGACTGGGGAAGGGGCCACTGTCTTTAATGGGTGTGAGGGTAAAAACCCACCAGCACTCACACAGCTGGGAGGCAGTGAATCAAACAACACAGTGAACGCCGGGGAGAGAGAGGGCCGGAAACGGGGGCCTGTCGGCAGTGTGGGGACAGGACAGCTGGTGCTTGTGTGATCCTCCCACCACCAACCCACACACCCCTAATGTTCCCCAACCCCCTACACACCACACACAGCGGGTCCAGCTGGACAGCGTCTGATGACAGTGAACAGCTGGAGTTAGGGTAGCTAGCCAAACAGAGAGAGCAGAACAGAGAGTGTTCAGTCTACCAGCCAACAAGCCCAAAACAGACCATAGTAAATACTCCACACTACACCTTTATATTGGCTGGTAGCACATGGTCAAACTATTCCTGTGTTTTAAGCAATGCACCGACACCTGGCATTCACTCCAGCTAGACCCTGTAGGGTCCTTCCAGACACCAACCTTTCACATGATATTTAGACTGAAAACTTAATCTACCTCCAACGAGGAACAACAACATTAAGTACTGGGAGGTGACAAATGCCAGGAGGTTTATCCTAAGCTGTCCGACCATAGTCTAGGCTTGGGTAACCCCAGGAGACAGCAGGTTCCAGGCCTGTCCCCCATTGTGTCCCAACTGTAAGGAGGTAGGTAACCTGATCCTGCTTGTGTTCTGTCTCCACCCAGTCACAACACCTGTGCTGCTTCCTATCAGAGCAGCTTAATGCTCAACGGAGCATGGCAGAGGGTGGAATATGAACTCCCATGATAAAACACAAGCAGCTTTGGGTTGCGTTGGGCATCCAGTCGGTCCAGATAGCTGTGGGTTAGTAATGGGCTTGTAATAGGAGCCTTGTGGTACCAGGCCTTTCTATTCTATAGAGAGCAGAGGTGGTCCTGTTGGGGGCTGAGGAAGACCTGCCCTCCCCTCCTGTAGGGCTTATTCAGCCATTGGGAGATGATTGATAAAGGGGCTAAATACCCTCTGAACCTGGCAACGCTCTGAACCTGGCACCTGTTTGTTTGACGGACAGATGGCGTCCGCTCAATGTTAGGTGCTCATTATCTGACAGGGAATGCATTCATTAGCTTTTAATTATATTCTATTTCAAAGCAATAGGTGTAGGTAACATATGTCCTATCAAATGGGCATCCCGTGCAGTAGACAGGCAGTGGATGGGTTGGTGATCAGTCTTAGCTGTGCTACATGCTAAATGTAGCACAGACACATTTACTACCCCACTTATTTACTTTGAGGATGTTTGAAAATAGACAGATAAAATCTAGCCCAGGGTGCTTGAGCATGCCCCGCCACACACACAGGACACTCTCTCTATGTCCTTACCGACAACTTGCTCCACATCTTTGACAGAGAAGGATGGTTGAGGCAGCCTGAGTCCTAGTCCCTCTATGTTGGACACAGCGATGGGGTACTGCCAGCCGTGGCTTTCCAGGTACCTCTGGGTCACCTGCTCCCCAGCCATCCACTGCAGGATCTCATCCCCACTGCGAGACAGACAGACAGACAGACAGACAGACGGACGGACGGACGGACAGACGGACGGACGGACAGACGGACAGACGGACAGACGGACAGACGGACAGACGGACAGACGGACAGACAAGACAGACAGGACAGACAAGACAGACAAGACAGACAAGACAGACAAGACAGACAAGACAGACAAGACAGACAAGACAGACAAGACAGACAGGACAGACAAGACAGACAGGACAGGACAGGACAGGACAGGACAGGACAGACAATGGTTAATGGCTAATTCCTGTTGATATGTTCAACTCTATGTAAATACCCAATGAGAGAAATTAAGAACATAATACATGTTAAGTATTGTGACTAAAACAAAGATCACAGTCTTGTTCATAGAAACACGACTGCTGAGGAAACGTGCGTTTTCTGTGCAGGTGTGAGAGTGGGTCTAGCTTGGCATTAGAGTCCTCGGTGGTAGGTGTTCTGGGCTCCTACCTGGCAAAGGTCCTGTTCTGGAGCTCCTTGACAAACACAGAGGTGCCAGCCTGCACTGGCTTGGTGCCATCGTCCTGCTCGGTGTAGTCATGCCTGTGCCAGTTGTTGCGCTTTTTCACTGCAAGAAGAGAAACGCAGAACATCAGACTCACAAAACGCCACAGCCTTCACTGGCCATGAAAACGATCACTATAGCCAGTGACAGACCTGAGACAAATTATTACTGTATTCAATTTTCTTCCCTTAAACCAACGGAGGCTTGTGAATTATGGATAATAGTCATTAGTCTTGATAATATATTTTCCCTGTTCCTCCCCTAGCAGAGGCCAAGGTGAGGGCTAGGACCAATTTAAGTCGAAGGATTACAGCCCCATTCAATTAGCTTGTTAATGTCTGGCCCCGGGCTCTGAGGTCAGGCTCCTAAATCAGACTGGAGACTGACGCTCTCCTGGGGACAGTCCATCAACCATGGAGGGGGAGAAAGTGGGAGGGATGGAGAAAGGGAGGGAGAGTGAACAGGCACGGGGGATGGAACAAATAGACAGAGAAAAGAGATGGAGAGAGAGACCGACTGAGCAAGAGAAGACAGAGAAAAGAGATGGAGAGAGAGACCGACTGAGCAAGAGAAGACAGACAAAAGAGATGGAGAGAGAGACCGACTGAGCAAGAGAAGACAGAGAAAAGACAGAACGGACAGACAAAGAGAGACACAAAAAACAGACTGGAATACTGACTCAAGGAGGGTCCGTGTTGGGGTTCACAGTTAGGACAGTGGTAAACGTCAATGTCCACTGCATGGTGCTCCTCCACCTGGACACAGCTGTGGGGAGACAGGAGACATCACTGTCAGTATAAAGAGACAGACAGGACCATGATAGCCTGGTCCCAATATGTGGTATCAAATTGACCATAGCGGTTGGCAAGTCAGTACAAACAAATCTGGGACCAGGCTTGCGCCATGGTGTTTCCAATAAATCAACAGGAGGACAGGAGACTGTTCTCTCCGGGATCATAACACCAGAGAAGATGTTGTGGAAACAGGCTCTCTCTCACTGATATCCCCATCCATGGTTCCAGGGCCCATGCTCTGGACAGCTTGAGGGATTGTGAGAGGGTGTTGTACACAAGGGAGTCAGTCCTACTTACATGATTTAAAGCCTTTGGGAAAAGGGGTCACATACAAGTTTCTCTCACTGGGTCATCCTTTGGGCCATACTTGAGACTTACGAGAGACAGAAAAGATATCATGGTTTTTCTAAACTGACAGCCTGTTCTGACAGTCTGTGTGGCTATGGATAGTGATTTATAGGAGGAGCAGAGAGAGGCAATAGAGAGGTTGAGGGTAAACACAGATCCAGAAACACTACAGAGTGGTGATGTATAGGAGGAGCAGGGAGAGGTTGAGGTAAACACAGATCCAGAAACACTACAGAGTGGTGATGTATAGGAGGAGCAGAGAGAGGCAATAGAGAGGTTGAGGGTAAACACAGAGCCAGACTACAGAGTGGTGATGTATAGGAGGAGCAGAGAGAGATTGAGGTAAACACAGAGCCAGACTACAGAGTGGTTATGTATAGGAGGAGCAGAGAGAGGTTGAGGTAAACACAGAGCCAGACTACAGAGTGGTGATGTATAGGAGGAGCAGAGAGAGGTTGAGGTAAACACAGATCCAGAAACACTACAGAGTGGTGATGTATAGGAGGAGCAGAGAGAGGCAATAGAGAGGTTGAGGGTAAACACAGAGCCAGACTACAGAGTGGTAATGTATAGGAGGAGCAGAGAGAGGTTGAGGTAAACACAGAGCCAGACTACAGAGTGGTGATGTATAGGAGGAGCAGAGAGAGGTTGAGGTAAACACAGAGCCAGACTACAGAGTGGTGATGTATAGGAGGAGCAGAGAGAGGTTGAGGTAAACACAGAGCCAGACTACAGAGTGGTGATGTATAGGAGGAGCAGGGAGAGGTTGAGGTAAACACAGAGCCAGACGACAGAGTGGTGATGTATAGGAGGAGCAGGGAGAGGTTGAGGTAAACACAGAGCCAGACTACAGAGTGGTGATGTATAGGAGGAGCAGAGAGAGGTTGAGGTAAACACAGATCCAGAAACACTACAGAGTGGTGATGTATAGGAGGAGCAGAGAGAGGTTGAGGTAAACACAGATCCAGAAACACTACAGAGTGGTGATGTATAGGAGGAGCAGGGAGAGGTTGAGGTAAACACAGAGCCAGACTACAGAGTGGTGATGTATAGGAGGAGCAGAGAGAGGTTGAGGTAAACACAGATCCAGAAACACTACAGAGTGGTGATGTATAGGAGGAGCAGAGAGAGGTTGAGGTAAACACAGATCCAGAAACACTACAGAGTGGTGATGTATAGGAGGAGCAGGGAGAGGTTGAGGTAAACACAGATCCAGACTACAGAGTGGTGATGTATAGGAGGAGCAGAGAGAGGTTGAGGTAAACACAGATCCAGAAACACTACAGAGTGGTGATGTATAGGAGGAGCAGGGAGAGGTTGAGGTAAACACAGATCCAGACTACAGAGTGGTGATGTATAGGAGGAGCAGAGAGAGGTTGAGGTAAACACAGAGCCAGACTACAGAGTGGTGATGTATAGGAGGAGCAGAGAGAGGTTGAGGTAAACACAGAGCCAGACTACAGAGTGGTGATGTATAGGAGGAGCAGGGAGAGGTTGAGGTAAACACAGAGCCAGACTACAGAGTAGTGATGTATAGGAGGTGCAGGGAGAGGTTGAGGTAAACACAGAGCCAGAAACACTACAGAGTGGTGATGTATAGGAGGAGCAGAGAGAGGTTGAGGTAAACACAGAGCCAGACTACAGAGTGGTTTTAGTGGTGATGTATAGGAGGAGCAGAGAGAGGTTGAGGTAAACACAGAGCCAGACTACAGAGTGGTGATGTATAGGAGGAGCAGGGAGAGGTTGAGGTAAACACAGATCCAGAAACACTACAGAGTGGTGATGTATTGGAGGAGCAGAGAGAGGTTGAGGTAAACACAGATCCAGACTACAGAGTGGTGATGTATGGTTGATAAACACAGAGCCAGACTACAGAGTGGTGATGTATAGGAGGAGCAGAGAGAGGTTGAGGTAAACACAGAGCCAGACTACAGAGTGGTGATGTATAGGAGGAGCAGAGAGAGGTTCAGGTAAACACAGATCCAGAAACACTACAGAGTGGTGATGTATAGGAGGAGCAGGGAGAGGTTGAGGTAAACACAGATCCAGAAACACTACAGAGTGGTGATGTATAGGAGGAGCAGAGAGAGGCAATAGAGAGGTTGAGGGTAAACACAGAGCCAGACTACAGAGTGGTGATGTATAGGAGGAGCAGAGAGAGGTTGAGGTAAACACAGAGCCAGACTACAGAGTGGTGATGTATAGGAGGAGCAGAGAGAGGTTGAGGTAAACACAGAGCCAGACTACAGAGTGGTGATGTATAGGAGGAGCAGAGAGAGGTTGAGGTAAACACAGATCCAGAAACACTACAGAGTGGTGATGTATAGGAGGTGCAGGGAGAGGTTGAGGTAAACACAGAGCCAGACTACAGAGTGGTGATGTATAGGAGGAGCAGAGAGAGGTTGAGGTAAACACAGAGCCAGACTACAGAGTGGTGATGTATAGGAGGAGCAGAGAGAGGTTGAGGTAAACACAGATCCAGAAACACTACAGAGTGGTGATGTATAGGAGGTGCAGGGAGAGGTTGAGGTAAACACAGAGCCAGACTACAGAGTGGTGATGTATAGGAGGAGCAGAGAGAGGTTGAGGTAAACACAGAGCCAGACTACAGAGTGGTGATGTATAGGAGGAGCAGAGAGAGGTTGAGGTAAACACAGATCCATAAACACTACAGAGTGGTGATGTATAGGAGGAGCAGGGAGAGGTTGAGGTAAAACAGAGCCAGACTACAGAGTGGTGATGTATTGGAGGAGCAGGTTGAGGTAAACACAGATCCAGAAACACTACAGAGTGGTGATGTATAGGAGGAGCAGGGAGAGGTTGAGGTAAACACAGATCCAGAAACACTACAGAGTGGTGATGTATTGGAGGAGCAGAGAGAGGTTGAGGTAAACACAGATCCAGACTACAGAGTGGTGATGTATAGGAGGAGCAGAGAGAGGTTGAGGTAAACACAGAGCCAGACTACAGAGTGGTGATGTATAGGAGGTGCAGGGAGAGGTTGAGGTAAACACAGAGCCAGACTACAGAGTGGTGATGTATAGGAGGAGCAGAGAGAGGTTGAGGTAAACACAGAGCCAGACTACAGAGTGGTGATGTATAGGAGGAGCAGAGAGAGGTTGAGGTAAACACAGATCCAGAAACACTACAGAGTGGTGATGTATAGGAGGAGCAGGGAGAGGTTGAGGTAAACACAGAGCCAGACTACAGAGTGGTGATGTATAGGAGGAGCAGGGAGAGGTTGAGGTAAACACAGATCCAGAAACACTACAGAGTGGTGATGTATTGGAGGAGCAGAGAGAGGTTGAGGTAAACACAGATCCAGACTACAGAGTGGTGATGTATAGGAGGAGCAGGGAGAGGTTGAGGTAAACACAGAGCCAGACCACAGAGTGGTGATGTATAGGAGGAGCAGAGAGAGGTTGAGGTAAACACAGAGCCAGACTACAGAGTAGTGTATGTGGGAGACGACCTTTTGGTCCCTCATTTTTTAAAGGAGGTACGAAGTCAAGCAACCTTGAAGTTGGGAGGCGATCGGTTTCATTTGTCTGGAAGACAGGGGTGTTAGGGCAAGGAATTAGTTAGTTAGGGCAAGAAGTTGTACCCTAGGCCCTAACAACCTCTAGACCATTCTGGGCCAGATCTTTCCTATTGGCTATTTACAGACTGGGAATCACAACCATGCGTTTGTCTCAGTATCTCACTGAACTGCGACAGTGTTGACGTCACTCAAACCCCTACACCAGCAAACCTCTGACCGCCCCACAACAGCCAGACCACAGGCAGCAACACACACATTCCTCTGGTGCATACCAACGCTTTGTTCCATAAGAGAACGCTGAATAACACACAGAATCCTGTGAATAGGCTCTGAGTGTTGCCATTATGGCTGGATGCCCACCGATGCATGGAGAAGGGGAGAAAAACAGCAGGCAACATTTGTGTCACTAGGGTATGGGAGGAATCTAAGACAGCACTTTAAAGAGCTTCTTCTCAAGTAAACAGAAAGATAGCCGATTTAAGCTCAACTTTAGTTTCAGCTGACAAGAGCATAAAGAGAAATGTGGACTAATATATTTTGCTGCTCTGACATGGAAGACTACGTAGCAGAAAACACAAAGTTCCTATTTCTTCATAGCGACAATCTGTTTCATTGTTAAAATACAAACAAACGGAGTTTCCCTAGTAGCTCGTTTCAGAGGCTTGAGAGTTCATAATGATGGCAACAACTTAGCGAATCTCAAGCAATTCCACCTTCTTCCTGCTCTGCAGTCTTCCTCTCATTCAAATCTCCCTGCTCTGTGACTGGTCTTCAGTGGGTACATTTAAATGAGTTCCTGCTCCCTGAAGTTGGGAGTGAACAAGTGGAATTCCTTTCAGTGTGAAAGCAGAAAACACTGGGGGACTTGCTCAGGGCGGTAAATTACAGCCATTAAAGTTCCAGCTCCCTCCCTCAGGGTCCTATAGTTAGCCTGGGGGCTATGAGCTGTGTGAAGATGTAGTAAAGGTTTCAATAGCAGGAAATACAACTATTTTCACAGAGGGCCTGTCTAGGAGTGGACACAGTTCTCACCAGCCACTATCAGCGTTGATCAGAGTGGAAATTGTAAAGGGAATCAAAGGCCAGCAGGAAGCGGCATCACACCTGAACTTTCTCTGGTGGTGCATTGCTGCTGGTTAAGTCTCCTTAGCAATGGTGTTGTTGTTCAGCAGCTCACACTCTCACTAACTGCAGAGCCAGGCTGAAGCCGTAACAGGTTGGGACTGGGAGTAATAAGAGGTAAGCAAGAGAACCTTGCCTGATTTTAGGTAGGAATAAGACTTTTAAATGTATTATACATTTTGTATTATACATTTTTTGGGGTACTTTATACCCCTTTTTCTCCCTAATTTTGTGGTATCCAATTGGTAGTTACAGTCTTGTCCCATCGCTGCAACTCCCGTACGGACTCGGGAGAGGTGAAGGTCGAGAGCCAAACACAACCCCGCCAAGCCGCACTGCTTCCAGACACACTGCTCGCTTAACCCGGAAGCCAGTCGCACCAATGTGTCGGAGGAAACACCGTCCAACTGGCGACAGTGTCAGCGTGCATGTTCCCAGCCAGCCACAGGAGTCGCGAGAGCGCGATGGGACAAGGACTAGCTGGCCCGGCCAAACCCTCCCCTAACCTGGACAATTGTGTGCCGTCTCACGGGTCTCAGTACGGGGCCGGCTGCAACACAGCCCGGGATTGAACCCGGATCTAGCACTGCGATGCAGTGCCTTAGACCGCTGCAACACTCGGTAGGCCGCTAAGAGTTTTTCCTGGTCAAGTAAAGTCATCGGAAAAAACACAGGGCCCCATTTATAGAAGATCCAATGCTATAAACACCTTCAGTGTCCCAACCCTACAGAGTGACCTCAACAGTCCACCTCCACTCACTTCCTACGTCAGCAGCCAAGACAGAGTACAATGCAGCAGTGGGCTGGAATCTGGTCTCCTGAGGTTGCTCAGTGGCCTTGCTTGGGAGACTAGAATGAGTCACAGTGCCAATTATGTCACCCCGGGCCTGACATGAATTCTCCTGCCTCTCTGTCAGGGTGGGACATGCGAGAACGAGCGCGACAGAGTGAGCGTGTGGCTGAGGGATTGAGGTGAGCCAAGTTGACCTCCCAACACCTCCTCCTCTGCCTGGTCATCATGTGTAACACCAGCGCAGCGCGGGCCGGCACGGGGGGAAGCAGGGCACTGTGCCACCAGACTGATGCGGTTTCTTCCCTTGCGCAGTTATGACGGGTTGGGTGAGTCACTTGGAAACTGGAGGGCTGGGGAGTGTTGATGATGATGATGCAACTTGTGAAGCTACTTATCCTTGACTCCTCGAACTCAAATCAATCTCACTCTTTAAAAACTACTGAGGCTGCCCCATCGAAGACAACAAAACTATACATCTGGCTTATTTAAGAGCTGTGTGGAAGACAAAACATTGGTATTTAGTGTATAGTAATAAATCAAGTGACATCAGCCCTGGGGGAAATAAAGCCCAATATGGGCATGTGTTGGTCTGTCACTGTCTCACCACTCTCCCAGAAACAATGCCAGCCCCCTGCCAATGGTGAGCAGACACCAGCATAGCAGCATGAGGTCAAACCAAAGAGAAAGATTGAGGACTCAACTTTCTATCTGTGCCATTAAAGCATCTGTAACAGCGTGGGCATCACCAGAGGCTATTTTCTTCTTCATTGGCTGATTGCTCCCAACTCATAGGAATTCATACCCAGTTGACTGCTTTATTATTTATTATTATTATTTATTAAATTGTGGAAGCCCTCAATGGCAAAGTCCATGCTAAAATGGGTTATATCTCCATCCATCTCTATGGGTCAAACATCCTGTCCTGAATCAGGAGAGCTGTCAACTCTCCTACCGCCATCAGCTCCTATCCCTCTATATCCTCTGTTGTGGAGCTGCCTGCCTTCCTGTGTGACTGGGGTTATTCATTAGTCTATGTACTGTGAGGGGTTCATTGTGTCTCAATGATCAACCGAGACACACAAAGGGTTGTAGGCGGGCTCAGCCATTACGTTAAGCACTTAATAACCCCCCTGCATAGGGCTCCAACCCGCCTACATTAGAGAACTGGCAGATAGCTAATGGGGGAGAGGATGGGAGATGGAGAGGGCAGTTAAACACACCTGCTTGGGTTCATTTAGACCCAAAGGGCACCTGACTCCTGCCTTTCCAAAGACTAAATGGGCATAAAAATTTGAACCCTCACAGAGAAAGGGAAAGGATACCCATCATATCAATAGGGTACAATGCATTGATGAAGGGCCTTCGTACACAACAACCTCTCTCCACCATTAACTCACATCACTAAGCTTCTACAGACAGCTTAGGGTAGAAGGACTTCTCTGTTGGCAGCTGGAAAACAAAAGAGGATTGCTGCTTTGTTGTTTATGGGGCATAGCAGTCCCCCGGGGAGGGAGTGGAACAACTTCATTGTTCATGGTGCAGGTTGCATTGCCTTGAGGTTCTCATGTTGAACTGAGTAGTTTCTTCTAAGGTGGTGGGGGACTGGGTTTGTGTCTTCTCACACATGCTCTCAACATAGGCCTATGTCTTTTAGTGAGCCTCATACACATGGGCCATACACAGTCTTTGCCTCTCCCACTAGATCTGTCAACACATGATTACACTGCCTGACAAACTGGATTGGTCCTTAGTGCAGCAGAGCTTACTCTAACATTCAAGCATGATACAGTTGAAGTCGGAAGTTTACATACACCGTAGCCAACTACATTTAAACTCTGTTTTTCACAATTCCTGACATTTAATCCTAGTAACAATTCCCTGTCTTAGGTCAATTAGGATCACCACTTTATTTTAAGAATGTGAAATGTCAGAATAATAGTACAGAGAATGATTTATTTCAGCTTTTATTTCTTTCATCACATTCCCAGAAGTTAACATACACTCAATTAGTATTTGGTAGCATTGCCTTCAAATTGTTTAACTTGTGCCAAGGGAGGGTTTGGCCGGTAGGGATATCCTTGTCTCATCTCGCACTAGCGACTCCTGTGGCGTGCCGACTCCTGTGGCGCATTGCACGCTAACCAGGTCGCCAGGTGCACGGGGTTTCCTCCAACACATTGGTGCGGCTGGCTTCCGGGTTGGATGCGCGCTGTGTTAAGAAGCAGTGCGGCTTGGTTGGGTTGTGTATCGGAGGACGCATGACTTTCAACCTTCGTCTCTCCCGAGCCCGTACGGGAGTTGTTGCGATGAGACAAGATAGTAACTACTAACAATTGGATAACACGAAATTGGGGAGAAAAAGGGGTCAAATTCAACAAAAAGAAATAAAAAGAAAATGGGTCTTCCAAATGGACAATGACCCCAATCAGACTTCCAAAGTTGTGGCAAAATGGCTTAAGGACCACAAAGTCACGGTATTGGAGTGGCCATCACAAAGCCCTGACCTCAATCCCGTAGAAAATGTGTGAACAGAACTGAAAAATCAGGTGCGAGCAAGGAGGCCTACAAACCTGACTCAGTTACACCAGCTCTGTCAGGAGGAATGGGCCAAAATTCACCCACCTTATTGTGGGAAGCTTGTGGAAAGCTACCCAAAACATTTGACCCAAGTTAAACAAGCAATGCTACCAAATACTAACTAAAGTGTAATGTAAACTTCTGACCCACTTGGAATGTGATAAAATAATAAAAGCTGAAATAAATAATTCTCTCTACTATTTTTCTGACATTTCACATTCTTAAAATAAAGTGGTGATCCTAACTGACCTAAAACAGGGATGTTTTACTTGGATTATATGTCAGGAATTGTGAAAAACGAGTTTAAATGTATTTGGCTAAGGTGTATGTAAACTTCCGACTTCAACTGTTCATCCACAGCTACACCTCCAATAGGCTAATTTACATAATTTGAGTCAATCAGAAGCTTCTAAAACCATGACACCATTTTCTGGAATTTTCAAAGCTGTTTAAAAACACAGTCAACTTAGTGTATGTAAACTTCTGACCCACTGGAATTGTGATACAGTGAATTATAAGTGAAATAATCTGTCTAAACAATTGTTGGAAAAATGACTTGCACAAAGTAGATGTCCTAACCGACTTTCCAAAACTATAGTTTGTTAACAGGACATTTGTGGAGTGGTTGAAAAACAAGTTAAATGACTCCAACCTAAGTGTATGTAAACTTCCGACTTCAACTGTATGTAGGCAAAGTAGGTGTCATCATCATTAGCAGACCGACTAATATCCTGTGACTCTAAACGACTGGAAATCAATACATGATGCTGTTGACCTCCTAATCAGCATTGATCAATCTGAGAGTAATGTCATTAGCATACCCCAGAGACAAGACCCCACAGAGTCCCACTAATGAATGTAAACATGACACTAACCATCATCTGAGGTCTGAGTCACACACACTAAAAACACAAGCTCTCCCACAAATTCAAATTCTCTCACAACATTGAGGAGGAGGACAGGGGGAGAGCATCCATCTCTCTTCAGTCTTTTCCCCTGGCTGAGAGTGTAGGGCATAATGATGGATGATACATTGAAGTTGCCTCTGTGGAGCTACCATCAATCATTCCCCTGTGTCCCATCCGGTCTATGCTGTCTCACCACTACCACACACTCTACCAGAACCAGACATGAACTGGGAGTCACACCCACGCAGCCTGGAGAGAGACACAGGTCTGTGGGCTGCAACGTGAGCCACTGACGTCATACGGGGTTTGTTGTCGTAATGCAATGTCTCAGCAGAGTGCCATCTCCATAGTCTCAGCAGAGTGCCATCTCCATAGTCTCAGCAGAGTGCCATCTCCATAGTCTCAGCAGAGTGCCATCTCCATAGTCTCAGCAGAGTGCCATCTCCATAGTCTCAGCAGAAGCATCCGCAGCACACGCCTGCTCAGTGGATGTCAGGCTCTTTTACTGCACAGGCCCTATGCACATGCCTGTAGTGTAGTGTGTTAGGCCATTAGGAAACTAGCAGGGCACTATTTCTGTCTTATCCCCCTTACCTGGTCCATAGTCTACAACTTATAAACAACACAGAGCACTCTGGTTGGCTCCTCTGCCTAGTTCCATTTGGGAGCCGTAAACCATACTTGTGTATACGAGTATCCAGGGTTCAGTCACTGGTGAGAGAAAGCAGATTCCTTCCCGGCCAGGCAGCTAGTCACAACCCCGGCTCACACTTGTGGAAGTATGGTGGTGTGCCGACAAGCGGGCACCAGGATTCTGGTGCAGGCATGGCAGCTTCTCTGCTTTCCACTACGTTTGCATACCATCCACAGCCAGAGGCATGCCACTTCCTTCTGGCGAGCCTGATGGGAAAGATTGGTAGAGAACCCCCTGGTTTTGGAGCAGAGCAGTGTGTACATGTGTTATTAGTCAATGTGGAAGCTCCAAAGTTTGTTCCTCTTCTTTTGGCACATGACAGACTGAGTTCCCTGGCTCAGGCATCCCATTATTCTGGGCGTTGAGTTCTTGGCAGTCTACAGAGTGTAGTTACGCAATAGCTTTGTAATATCCACACAAGCCAAACTGTTATTGTATTCATATTAGTTGTCTTTAATTTTCTCCTCAAAACTCCTTTCTTCCACTAGGGGTATAACACATGTGCCTATTTTCGGTGAGAGGGGGGATTTAAATACCCAACCTCGAGCTGTCAATCAAAAGCTCAAAAACAATCATATTTTCTCATCTTAGGTTTTTGGCCACTAAATAGTTAGGGATAAAAATAAACAAGGTCAAATGAGGACACTCACTCAAATAGTAGGATTTGTGTAGTTTACCCCTAAAAATGTTGATCATGCAAGAGGTCACTTGGCTAGTGGAGGTCACTTGGCTAGTGAAGTGATGTCACCAAGAATGTGCCAGAGATTGATGTTACATTTCAATCGAATTCACAAAAGCGCGTGGCCTAAATTCTCAACTAGGAAAGTCTATTAGGGTCAGGTCAGGTTGTCACATGCACCAACATAGACTGATTAATCAGGCTGTAATACACAATTATTGTATATTAGAGGCCGATTAAGCAGACTAGCATTAACCCAACTCAATAGTAAAGGATGACAAGCTGGATTAAAATCAGAACCCACGCCTTTAATCGATAACTAGGCAACTTTGTTCTCAACTCAATTGGATAGGCTAAGCCTATAGGCTTCTTTCAACAGACCAAATGTTTAAAGGGCTGGCTTTGATCACCGTGATTGACAGCTCGTCACACACAAGCTTAGCTGGCAAGCTAACCGTAGCAAACTGGTAACGTTAGGCTAATTTATTTTCACAAACTGCTTTCGGCTATTTAAACCTCCAACACGCACGATTAATAGCCCAATAAGTAGAGTAAAATACTAACTCACAATATGTATAATAGAAATAAAAACACACTGACTCGGTTTACTATTTTGTAAAGTTTAGCGAGCTCGAGGTGCCAATAGTGTGAGAGACCCGGTTACACACAAATAGCAGTCACAACTGCAAGACAATCCTCGCTTACTCCCAAGCACCTGCTGTTCGTTTATTCGGTTAAATCGATTGCATGTGTCAAGGAAGGTGTAATCTCCATACCTGCCATGAAACCAGTCGTTACAGAGGTCGCATTCGATCATGAACCGGCTCACATCATAAGACTGCCGGCAGACACAGTACAGCGGGGCCGCCGCCATCTTCCTACTGTCCCCAAACAACGCAGGAATAAAGTGGGGCGGGGATTTGGTTGGGTACGCGGAAAGAGTCGAGGGGAAACCCGATCATATGCGAAAGAAAGCATGGGAAAGCCATTGGGGCAAGCCTATCTCTGACGTCAATTTCCAAATGATTTATTTTCATCAAGTTACTCAGTGTAATAGCAAATACCTATACTTATAACATTGTGAATGGTGTAAATAGTTGTTTTTTGTTTAACTCGACAGTGATCGTTGACCTATAAACAACACTGATATGATGCAAACTGACAACTTGGTCAAAGTGCCCAAGGCTGCACTCAGCAGGAAAAGCACTGCCATTGGTTTGGACTCATTATGGCCTGGTTCAGAATACAGGAAGCGTGATCAACACAACAAAATGCTCTCCCTGCCTGGTATTTCTCACTGAGCGTTTGTGACGTGCTTTACGTGCTTTGTGCGTAGGGAACAGCAATAGGACTGCCGACCCGTTTGATCTGTGTGAGCTGACAGTGCCCATCCCCCCCATAAACCCATCTGTGCAGCTCTGCATAGTCAAGTAGGCTTAATGCATGCAGGGCATGTGGAACTGTGACTGCACCTATGGAAACATGCAGTTATTTGCTGACTTTGGCATGTGCCTGATACTGTATTTATACTAGAAAACCATTTATGAAGCCATCCTAAGGAGAGACAATGATGCTATTTAGAAGTGGATATTTAATAAACATGCCAATAATTGTCGAATGTTAACGTGTAAGTGTAACTGAGGTTGAATGTTTAAATAGTCTTGCTACAGCTTGGTTTGAGGGTGTTGCAGGGTGCTTAGGTCAAAGCCCATCAGTCATAATGGTGTGGATATGGCCTGGGGCATTCCCTAAGGTTTCATGACAGCTCCCTGTGGGGAGCCACGCTGCTTTAATGAGCTGTTGTCACCATAGTCGGCATGTCTGAATAAGCATCAGCCAGGCAGGATACTTCGCCTGCATTGGTCTGTTTAAGCGGAATCGCATTAGTGGAAACCAAGACTGTTCTCAGGGCAGGGCTGGTTGTGATTAGATATGTTCTACTTGCGCCAGGGAGAATTTTAGCTAGCCCTAATTCTCATAACCTACTGATGTGAACTGTGCATGAGCCCAACAATGCCTCTTAATTAATTATAAAGTCTAAACAGCTGGGGTTACTTCAGTTGAAGAAGCAGTGTGTGTGCCAACATGCAGTCAGAGCAGGCCAATTATAAGGGATGAAAATATGTTCAAATGGAAAACGGAATTGCAATGTATACTTAATGTGTATGTTTAAAGTAAAAGGTATGTTGTAAAAACATTATCACACTAATATACTGTGCAATGATATAGCTAGGTCTAAAATAGTGAAGCTAATACAAACAGTTATCATCCTGTAAACATAAAATAGTTTTGAACTTGATAAATTGATGCAAAATTTGGACTAATGTCCTACACTTTAGGGAACAAGCTATGAAAGAAGACAAAGAATGCGACGTGAGAGTATTTTCACGGACTCAAGCGCCATCTGGTGCAAAATGCGTAAAATTACAACATATTTAGAGCCATTCGCGAGCTCGTCGACAGGTGGCGCTAATGGAAAATAACCATTGACAGTTCCTATCGCCTAACGGGTGGTCGTGTTGCTAAGACAAGACAGCACCCCGTAAAGGACGCTAGAAGCCAACAAACGTCTTATTTCATTAGTTATAATGTTATGAATAGATATCTGCTTTGCAATCAATTTACTGGAGTATAGAAACCTAGGTAAGAAGAGACAATGATGAATGAATGGTTCTCACAGACAGCCATGAGCATCTTTGCTCATTTGTAGCTTTTGTTGGTGATGCTGGTGTTGTTATGTGGCTCTATGATGTTTACTATCACTAGCCATTGAAGGAAACACTATATAGCCTATTGACGTTGGTGGGCTATTTCAGTTGTTTTGCATAGATAACTTTATTGGCGGTAGTGCTGAGCGATTGTTTTTTGAGATCGGTTCGATTTTGGTTCATTATTAAAAAATAATCACGGTTTTCGATTTCGATTTTGGATTAAATGCAGTAATAACACAGAATAAAACAATTAATACATGTACTGTGATGATGGTAGTGACTGCTCATTACTGCTATCACCTATTAACCATCATATTCACATTCATGTATATCCGTTGTTTAAAATTAGTTTTTTTTAAATTTGATGACTATTATTTAATTCCAAAGACATCATCTCATCGTTATAGAGCTGTCTGACAAAATCACTATTTTGTAGTTCTTCAAAGTAAATAAGGCATACTTTTATGACTACTGAATACCAACTATCAATCACTTTGATCATGTATTTTTAGCTAGAGATACCTGGCCAAGCAACAGCTGCTCTCAATAGAGGTGTCATAATACCCATAAAACCTAGCCATCAAAAGTGACCTTGTCCTAGAGAGATTTACACGGTTAACAAAACGTCACGCCAGGCACGGTAAGCCTACACGAAACAGCCATTATTTTAAGTGTTTCTAAAGTCCCCTATGGGAAAAATGAATGCTGGAAAAATGAATGGAACCATTTCTTTGTTTGACCACTAGGTTTTATGACTCACACGGTGGTACTCTATATCCATCCCCTCATGGTCATGCATTCTTGTATCTTCCGTAGCAGGTGTAAAAAAAAAAAAAGAAACGGACCTGACAGGTAGATGCGAAATGGATTATGGTCATTGTAGTTAATTACCATGCTTTATGCACTAAACTATGTAGAATATTGGCCCGTTGGAAACTACAACACCCTACTACATTGCACAGTTCAGGCTGGATCTCATTTCTCTTTAGAGAAACTGTGCAATGTGCACATTGAACTCACAGAAAAACATTTATAATTAGTTGTTTAAAAACCGAAAAGGCCTTGCCAGGTATGACCAATGTGTGCAGTGATGATGGTGGCAACCTGCATATTGTTTTATTCCTATATTACACAGATTAGAATAAAAAATATATAATGGACTGTATGATTTCACTTTCCCAGGATAGGTGTATGAAGGGAGGATGTGGAGAGTGGTCCTGAAGAAAGCCCTGAGTCTGGTTAAGGAGCTGGATGCCTTCCCCAAGGTCCCAGAGAGCTATGTCGAGACCACAGCCACAGGGGGGGACAGGTGAGTTTTCACTCTCAATACAGCTTACATATGTCTGAATGCTGATTCAATAGCTCCAACTTTGAATGACGTCACTAATGATCTTCTCTCGCCCATCCATAGTGTCCCTGATAGCATTTACTGGCATGGCACTGGTGGCCTTCTTTGAGTTCTTTGTATCGGGACACCTGGATGAAGTATGAATACGAAGTGGATAAAGATTTTTCAAGGTACATAGAACTGTTGATTTTGTTTCATCATGATAAGCTCTTATATAAGACTGAACTGTGTTTTACTGCCAATACATTATCTTGGAATCTGACAATACTTTTTCTTCATTTACAGTAAATTCAGAATAAACATAGATATTACAGTTGCCACGAAATGTCAATGTAAGCATTCAACCTTATCACACATTATTTATTGTAATCATTCATGAAATGTAGGTCTTCATATTTTGGGTTAGGTTTAGATGTACTGTATAATTTTCCCCACAACCTCCTGGAGCTAAAGATTGAGTTGGTGTGCTGTTTCAGATGTGGGTGCAGACATTCTGGACCTGGCAGAGACTATATGATAACATCAAATGGCATTCAGTATGAGCCTGTGAGTAGATAACCGAGCCTTCTATTACATACAAATAGACTTTGGTGATCCCAAACCCTGGGACTTTTTCTTCCCTGTGTATTTTCTTCCATCTGTATAAATGTTCAGGGGATTTTTGAGCTGACTCTGCAGCAAAGACTGTGGCACAGGTAAGCAGTTTAGAATTTCAAATTCATAGACAGAGCTATGGATCCAAGGACTGACCATCCATGATATCAAAATGATAATTGTTATTTTTTTGTTGTTGAGCCTATACAGTGTTTGTTTACAAGTAAATTGTTTATAAACAAAAGAGTAAAACAAGTTTCTATTTTGGGTTAGACAGTTCTGATTGGGTTAGACAGTGAAACTAAGCTCATGAGACATTTATGTTTTATTCTTAAATAATCAATGGCTACATATCATGAATTTAAAAGTTTTAAAAATGAGGCAGTAATGGTAGATTGGCCCTTTAAGCACTTTGTTAATAGTCAGAAAATCTCACTCAATCACATTCCAAAAGAAAAAAACAGTTTTGTCGTCCTTCCTGTATGAAATGAGTAGTTAACCTGTTTCTCCCTCTCCCAACTCTCCTTAGGACCCTGTTTCTGATACAGAACAGGTTGAGGGAGGAGCTTTCTCTACAGGGGTCTTGTACAAGAGTGTTCTAAAGGGAGCTCCTACGGCCTTGCCCCCAAGGTTAGTAGGCCTGCCTTGCCCCCAAGGTTAGTAGGCCTGCCTTGCCTCCAAGGTTAGTAGGCCTGCCTTGCCTCCAAGGTTAGTAGGCCTGCCTTGCCTCCAAGGTTAGTAGAACTGCCTTGCCCCCTAGGTTAGTAGACCTAGGGGGCATACCACGGCTAATGACTGTTCTTAGTCACGACGCAACACAGAGTGCCTGGATACAGCCCTTAGCCGTGGTGCATTGGCCATATACCACAAACCTCTGGAGTGCCTTATTGCTATTATAAATTGGTTACCAACGTAATTAGACCAGTAAATAGTAATGTTTTGTCATACCCATGGTATACAGTCTGATATACCACGGCTTTCAACTAGAGGTTGACTGATTAAGATTTGAGTGCCGATGCCTATACCGATTATTGGAGGACCAGAAAAGGCCGATACCGGTTTATCGGCCGATTTAAAAATATATTTTATAATGACAATTACAACGATACTGAATGAACACTTATTTTAACTTAATATAATATGTCAATAAAATCAATTTAGCCTCAAATAAATAATGAAACATGTTCAATTTGGTTTAAATAATGCAAAAACAAAGTGTTGGAGAAGAAAGTAAAAGTGCAATATGTGCCATGTAAAAAAGCTAACGTTTCAGTTCCTTGCTCAGAACATGAGAACATATGAAAGCTGGTGGTTCCTTTTAACATGAGTCTGTCACGAATATTACCGAAGGTGGTGGCGGTCGTCGTCGCCGGTCTACTAGCTGCCACCGATCCTTTGTTCTGTGTTCGTTTGGTTTTGTCTAATTGGTTTCACTTGTTCCTTGTTTGGTTGTTAGGGTGGGGTTATTTAAGTTTGTTTAGCCCGCTTCTGTTTGTGTGGGCTTGTTCATCTGTGTTTGTGAGAGTGGTTAGTGTTTTGTTTTCTCGCTGTCCTAGTATTTCACAGTAGGGTACTATTTTGTTTTATAGTTACACCTGTGTTGGGTATACTATTTTGTTCCTGTGATATTGTGGACATTAAAGTGTGTTTTCCCCGCATCCTTTGCTCTCTGCGCCTGACTCCACACCCATTCACCCATTGAGCGTTACAGAGTCTTCAATATTCCCAGGTAAGAAGTTTTAGGTTGTAGTTATTATAGGACTATTTCTCTCTATACCATTTGTATTTCATATACCTTTGACTATTGGATGTTCTTATAGGCACTTTAGTATTGCCAGTGTAACAGTATAGCTTCCGTCCCTCTCCTCGCTCCTACCTGGGCTCGAACCAGGAACACATCGACAACAGCCACCCTCGAAGCAGCGTTACCCATGCAGAGCAAGGGGAACAACCACTCCAAGTCTCAGAGCGAGTGACATTTGAAAGGCTGTTAGCGCGCACCCCGCTAACTAGCTAGCCATTTCACATCGGTTCACACCAGCCTCATCTCGGGAGTTGATAGGCTTGAAGTCATAAACAGCTCAATGCTTGAAGCACAACGAAGAGCTGCTGGCAAAACGCACGAAAGTTTGTTTGAATGAATGCTTACGAGCCTGCTGGTGCCTACCACCGCTCAGTCAGACTGCTCTATTAAATCAGACTTAGTTATAACATAATAACAGACAGAAATACGAGCCGTAGGTCATTAATATGGTCGAATCCGGAAACTATCATCTGGAAAACAAGATGTTTATTCTTTCAGTGAAATACAGAACCGTTACGTATTTTATCTAACGGGTGGCATCCATCAGTCTAAATATTCCTGTTACATTGCACAACCTTCAATGTTATGTCATAATTACGTAAATTAGGCGGCCCAAACTGTTGCATATACACTGACTGAGTGCAATGAACCCAAGAGAAGTGACACAATTTCACCTGGTTAATATTGCCTGCTAACCTGGATTTATTTTAGCAAAATATGCAGGTTTATAAATATACTTCTGTGTATTGATTTTAAGAAAGGTATTGATGTTTATAGTTAGGTACACATTGGAGCAACGATACACACCGCATCGATTATATGCAACGCAGGACACACTAGATAAACTAGTAATATCATCAACCATTTAACTAGCTAGCAACTTACCTTGGCTTCTTACTGCATTTGCGTAACAGGCAGTCTCCTCGTGGAGTGCAATGTAATCAGGTGGTTAGAGCGTTGGACTAGTTAACTGTAAAGTTGCAATATTGAATCCCCTGAGTTGTCAAGGTAAAAATCTGTAATTCTGCCCCTGAACGAGGCAGTTAACCCACCGTTCTTAGGCCATCATTACAAATAAGAATGTGTTCTTAACTGACTTGCCTTGTAAAGATAAAGATTAAATAAAGGTGTAAAAAAAAACCTGCCAAATCGGTGTCAAAATACAGATTTCTGATTGTTATGAACTTGAAATCGCCCATAATTAATTGGCCATTCCGATTAATCAGTCGACCTCCACTTTCAACCAATCAGCATTCAGGGCCTGAACAACAGGGTTATATTTAAGTGCATGTTGTATGTAAATCATTATTTATGGGGAAAGGTATGTAATACTACCACAGACTCAGAAGTTCATTGAGTTTTTCTCAATGAGGTTTTCACTGTCCTATTTCACCTGACTGAATGTGAGCTGGGTTTCATCAATGCATTGCAGCGTACAACTTCTCCCATCGGATAGACCATTTGTCTTTCGGAGAAGAGATCCCCGGCATCATCAATCCTCTGGACGGGACAGAGAAAATCACCAGCAACCGTAAGTTACTGATCCTCCTCACTGAGACCAGGAAGTAAACACAATATGTTCTTATCAAACCTAATTCAGCTGTTACTTAATGTGTAGCTTCCAGCCTATTCTGCTCAGCATGGCGTCATGAGTTTGCAGGGAGAAAATGTAGCTATTTGTATCCATTTGAAGTGGATTCACTGCAGTCTTGCTTTCATTCACTTGCCATTCAAAGCAGCCTAGTTTCTCCAGGGGAAAGAACTGAAGCCACCTATTTCACCTTTTCTATGCGTATTCTGTGTAGTCTGTCACTAGATGGATGGGGTAAAGGGCTTTGCTCTTTGTCTTGTTGTTGCAGATAATGAGATGTTCCAGTATTTCATTATGGTGGTTCCTACCAAACTGCAGACACACACCAGTTATCTGTGACTGAGAGGGTAAGTCCTGATTTAGGCACAGATCTAGTATCAGCCTGTCTTCCCCAAATCCTAATATTAACCATCAGGGGAGAGGAATTCTATTTGATGTTGACCATGATGGAGGATGCTGCAGTGGGTTCAGATAATGGATCAGTCTCCTCATCCATCCATCCAGTCCATTCAGCTCCCTCTGCTGGCTGCCAAAAGTTACTTCAAGCTCTGCTGTATAACACCACCACCTGAGACAGTCATATATTTATCTCTTACACACATATTCACATACACAAAGGCTAGATGTTAGAAAGGTGTGTGTGTATAAAGGAGAGATTAACCCCCACCCCACTCTACCTAACCACTGTCTGGTCTAGGAGCGGGTGATCAACCATGCGACGGGCAGCCACGGTGTGTCTGGGATCTTTATGAAGTACGACACCAGCTCTCTGATGGTGACGGTCAGTGAGCAGCACATGCCCCTCTGGCAGTTCCTGGTACGACTCTGTGTCATCATCCGTGGCATCTTCTCCACCACAGGTCCAGACAACACTCACTCTTACCACCCAGTGTCATGGGCAGACCTCATACTGTTCATGTCTCACAAATCATTCCACGGTTGCTTTGCCAGCCTGATACTGTGCCACGTTAGAGAAATGCACCCTGAACATCTTCATTGATCTTCTCTCTCCCACAGGCATGATCTATGGGTTTGTTGTCTTCTGTTTTGACAGTCTGCTGTCACTTCAAACTAGGCCCATGTAAACCCAGAGAGGTGAGCCCAGTCTTCTTTATTGCCACTGAAACTGTCACAAAATGATGGTAAACCCTTACATGTACCAGGTTTCCTGTGTCTCACTGGTAGTAGTGTATTTACACTGTACCTCTGCATGTTCTCTATTTCCAGGTGGTTCTCCCAGATGCCCATGTGAACAACCGTGCTGCTCCACTCCTGACATGTACAGGAGTAGCCCTCTGACCTGCGCCCATATCCACAAAGCTCTCTGAGTAGGAGTGCTGAGCTTGGATCAGTTTCACCCTTTTGGATCACAAGCTAAGATTATATGGACAGATCCTAGATCAGCATTCCTACTGTGAGACGCTTTGTGGATATGGGACCTGGAGCCTGCTGCTGATCGTGCACCTACTGTCCCTTCACCTGTGGGGGAATCCAGGAAGAGAAGTCTCCAATCACAAGTATGTGGTTTGCTGGGAGTTTGGTTTGAACCAAATAAGAGTAAACTGATTAGGATCCGACAATCATAATTGTTCTATTTGTTTTGGACAGTATCCTCATGACTACCATTATAATATATTTATATCCTGTAAATATGTATTTTGCACTGGAAAATGGAAAGCAGCTCCCCAGTTTTATCAGGCTTAGTGTGTAAAGGTATTGGGACGTTGTCATCTGTAAGTTAGGCTGAATGAAATGTGATCATTCATGTCATGTTTGTTCTATTTCTATCTATTTGCAGTGTTGTTCAGTATCTGTTTCACATCTGTCAATGGGAGATGTCCTATTACATGTGTTTTAGTGCACTTCATCACTTCATGTTGTACACTTTACATTAATTTAAATCTCTCGTTTGGTATCCCACTATCTTCTGGTGATGGTGCGTGCTCTTAGCCTGCGCTTACACAAGCAGTCCATTTTGGATCTTTTATTCCACTAATTGGTCTTTTGACCAATCACATCACATCTTTTCACATCCAATCTTTTCAGATCTGATTGGTCAAAATACCAATTAGTTTTTAAAAAGATCAGAATTGGGCTGGCTGTATAAATGCAGCCATGGAAGTAGGCTAAATCTATTTTCTACATGAGGCAGCAGTGTATGAAGCAGAATGATTAGCACACTGACCAATTTGTCTTTTGGTTTATTCATGTTTTGCCAAACCAACTTTAAGTGTTTTCAGAGCAGGAATAGAGGGTCATTTGCCAATTACATTTCAAACAAAATAAAGTTGTAAGTGTTGCAGTTCACAGAACACTGCCCAGTTAGCCTGATCTACCCACAGTGCTCTGCTTCCACTATGTATCATAACAAAGACACTGCTTTGTTCTCAACATGACAGATGCCAAGATCCATAAAAAGCAGGACATTTTGTTCAACTTCATTGTAGAGGAAAAGCCATTTGTGTTGGGCATGCATTTGGTTCATAGTCCCTCACTGAATTTAGGAAAGGATGGTCATTATTGTTGCACAGCATTACTGGCTCACATAGAAACATGTTTTTCCAGAGGGAGGATTTGAGGTACATTTAGTCAAGACTTCTACCATTGATACTGTATATAGATGTATCATCTCGTTAAAAAATGGACTGCTGCTGTCTGCCACAAGTAACACTTCAGATCTAGTCTGGGATCTCTGTGGTAGTCAGACTCCTGCAGAATCAACCCTCAAATACTACTCGTTTAAGTCATCTAGAAAAATAATAGAACTATTTACACATCTTCTAAACTTGTTTATATATGATACTGTCACCATCTACAGTGCATTCGGAAAGTATTCAGACCCCTTGACTTTTTCCACACTTTGTTACATTACAGCCTTGTTCTTAAATTGATTAAACTACACACAATACCCCATGACAAAGCAAAAACAGGTCTTTATAAATTTGAGCAAATTTACTTAGTACTTTGTTGAAGCACCTTTGGCAGCGATTACAACCTTGAGTCTTCTTGGGTATGACGCTACAAGCTTGGCACACCTGTATTTGTGAAGTTTATCCCATTCTTCTCTGCAGATCCTATCAAGCTCTGTCAGGTTGGCTGGGGAGCGTTGCTGCACAGCTATTTTCAGGTCTCTCCAGAGATGTTTGATCGGGTTCAAGTCCGGGCTCTGGCTGGGCCACAGACATTTCATTGACTTGTCCCGAAGCCACTTCTGCATTGTCTGTGTGCTTAGGGTCGTTGTCTTGTTGGAAGGTGAACCTTGGCCCCAGTCTGATGTTCTGAGCGCTCTGGAGCAGGTTTTTCATAAAGGATCTCTGTACTTCTCCATTCCTCTTTCCTTCTATCCTTACTAGTCTCCCAGTCCCTGCCACTAAAAAACATCCCCACAGCATAATGCTGCCACCACCATGCTTCACCGTAGGGATAGTGCCAAGTTTCCTCCAGACGTGACGATTACTGGGCAGCCAGCTCTAGGAAGAGTTTTGGTGGTTCCAAACTTCTTCCATTTAAGAATTATGGAGGCCACTGTGTTCTTGGGGACCTTCAATGCTTGGGGACCTTCAATTGGTACCCTTCCCCAGATCTGTGCCTCAACACAATCCCGTCTCAGAGCTCTACGGACAATTCCTTCGACCTCATGGCTTGGTTTTTGCTCTGACATGCACTGTCAACTGTGGGACCTTAGCCAGTTGTATGCCTTTCCAAATCATGTCCAATCAATTGAATTTACCGCAGGTGGACTCCAAGTTGAACAAACAGCTCAAGGATGATCAATGGAAACAGGATGCACCTGAGCTCAATTGAGTCTCATAGCAAATGTCTGAATACTTATGTAAATAGGGTATTTCTGTTTTTTATTTAATACATTTTCAAAAATGTCTAAACCTCGCTTTGGTATTGTGTGTAGATTGAGGAAAAACATTTAACCAATTTTAGAACAAGGCTGTAATTTAACAAAATTTGGAAAAAGTCAAGGGGTCTGAATACTTTCCGAATGCGCCGTACCACTTAAGACAAGCCTTAGTTTGACGCAATTATTTATAAAGATGAAAAACTAGTAAACTTAGTTTCAATATAAACTGCTGTACAAAACAGGCAAAAAGTGGACAAACAGTAAAACAAAAAATGTGTCTTATGCGTTGTGTCAATCATACCGATGTCAATATTCAGTAGTCGTCAACCAGGTCGGATGTTAGTACTACAGGAGCAGTCTTCAGTGGTCAAGATTTAGGGCTCCATTCAATCCGCATCACAGAAGTTCAGCTTTACAGCATGATTGAAACAAGGGGAATGTTCCTGCTTTTGCATTTTTTCAATTTATAGTGCTTCAACTTCACAGATTGAATAGAGCCCTTAATGTGATCAACACTGAAGTTACTCTCGGATATCCTTAGCTGGCCTCGCTACAGAGTACAGGTTCCCAAATATTCTGTCAGTACAAACCAATACAAGGTAAAAACACATCGCCCATGGAAGAAGAGAGGCCATGGATATCTCAGCATTCACACATTAAGAGTCAATGTACAGAAATTGTCTTTCAGTGGAGGCCTGACATACAGTATTTTAAGTATGCAAAAACAAATCCTCTATTCCAAGACATTGTATCTGGGTTGGGGAGGACGTAAACTATGAGCAAAAACGTGGGGAGAGTATACAATGGGTTTGTTGCATATGTAATCTGTCGCTTTAAGAAAAGCCGTAGTTCGAAAAGAAATAACACTTACATAGTGGTTTTACTGTATGACGTACAACAGGGTCAGAAGGAACAGTGTCTGGTTGAGGAGTGGGGTTGTGTGCCGCTGCTGGTCTGAGGGGTGGGGTCTGGTTGAGGAGTGGGGTTGGATGCTGCTGGAAGTCTGAGGGGTCTGGTTGGGTGCTGCTGGAGGTCTGAGGGGTCTGGTTGGGTGCTGCTGGAGGTCTGGTTGAGGAGTGGGGTTGTGTGCTGCTGGAGGTCTGAGGGGTGTGGTCTGGTTGAGGAGGCGAGCAGGGCGTTCAGCTGGTCAACGGTCAGTTGGTCATCAGTTGGTGAGTGTGCTGGAGGCCCTGAAGTAGGAGAGGAACTTGAAGCAGAGGCTGACCACAAAGTACCAGATGTTCCTAGCCATCTGAGAGCGGGCGATGAACACCCTCCAGATGAAGACCAGCAGTAGAGTGTTGAATGTGTAGCGGATGTTCCTCAGCCTGAGGGAGGGAGGGAGTTGGAAGTACACACTCATTTACATCCTTCTTCAAAATAAGACAGGAGCAAACACAGTCAGCCCTGTAAGTAGTCTACTCACTTCCTGAGGTGTTGCCTGGCTGCAGGGATGTCGGACATGTCTTCATTCAGAACGTACTTCTTGGTGCCGATGCAGTAGTTCTCTATGTATTCTGGCCAGTTCAGCTGACGCACGTCAAAGTTGAATGTCTGGGAGAGAGTGTGCAGTAAGACATGGCTATTATGGTCACATTCTGTCAATTATGAAAACCTTTGGGATATCTATAATTTAACCTTCTGAAATTGAATGATGTAATGAGGCAAGTCAGTTAAGAACAAATTCTTATTTTCAATGACGGCCAAGGAACAGTGGGTTAACTGCCTTGTTCAGGGGCAGAACAACAGATGTTTACCTTGTCAGCTCGGGGATTTGATCTTGCAACCTTTCCGTTCCTAGTCCAACGCTCTAACCAGTAGGCTATGCTGCCTTATTAGTGACCTGTTGTCTTGAAATCAATAAAGCTGTTTGTTTTAGCTGAAATGATGGCTTGGTGGCATTACTAGGTGAAATACATACCATATTGACTATATACATCAACATGCAGAGATGGTGTGTGCATAGAGGATGGATGCTGAGTCTACTGTACCTTCCTGTCCTCAGGGCTGAGGTGGCTCATCAGCATGTTCATGTTCTCGGAGTTCCACTCCCAGTCCTGACTGCTGAAGTACTCCAGCAGGCCGATGGCCTTGTGCAGCCGGTTGAAGATATGCATCATCCTACACAGAGAGAGAGGAATGGAGGATCTCAGTCCAAATGTACTGCATGCATATTGTACACAATTGTAATGTTTGTTTCATTGAAGACTTCATTAAAGATCACTTGTATGCAGCAAACACTGATTTCTTTATGATTACAGACCGTTTGATCTATTTTTTACATCACAATGTGTTGATTGGGTTGAAAACAAGTAGGTAGTTCAATTTTCATAGACCGAACAATGGTCTAGTGATAATGCTGATTGTCAGGACATTAGTAATCTTACTGGGGCTTCTGTCCAGACAGTCTCAGGTAGAGGTCATAGATGAGGGCAGGGAACTTGTGGCTGACCAGGATCCAATACTGGTTCATCAGGTAGTTGGAGGTGATGTTGGCGTTGGGCCTTCTGAAAGCCTGCTCCAGAGGGTTCCTCTTGAAACTGGACATCACATGGTGCTCTGAGAGAGAATACAAAGGAGTTAAAAATGTGAAGGAATCTTTGGCTTGGAGCTGACATCCCTATCTTACAGCTCTATTCTGTTGTGGCATTTTAAGGGGTGTAACGTTACGGAGGTACCTCTCACATTTTCCTCAGCCACTATATTAGATAATTGGGATGTATCCAAGGGTGTGGTTTTCTGTTGCACTAATGACTACATTCACAGCAGCTGCACACCTTCCCCACCTGGCTGCAATCACGGCAGCTCAGACCAAGGTAAAACTGCTGGGGGAACAGCTAGTGAAAGAACCAGTGGGTGGTACTGGTGTGAATTTGTTCTTCGTGACCCACCAGCCTCTATTAAGATGTGAACAGCCTTACGAGGGTAGCTCTCTCCTGTGTAGAAGACTATCTGGGGTAAGCCCAGGGTAGCTCTCTCCTGTGTAGAAGACTATCTGGGGTAAGCCCAGGGTAGCTCTCTCCTGTTGAGCTGTAGTTTTGTCATTTTGAAGCTTTCCCATTTAATTTATTCCCTATAACTGTTTTAGTGCTTTTGTTTTCAAATTGATCTCATCACTTTTGAGAGCCAAGTGGAGGAAGAAGCGTACGCGCAGACTGAAGTGGTGGAAAATGAGGCTGAGGTCCAAGTAGACTGGGCCCATCCCCTACAGCTGTGATACCCCTCCAAGACCACTGTGGTGATTGAAGCCTGCAGTCCATGATGTGCAAAGAGCTGAACCAAAGTTGTCTGATGCCAACCTCATTGGAGTAAAGGACAGATCCTGGCTACCCAGCCCTCTACTATGCTAAATGGGCTAGCCAGCAACGACTACTGGAGAATGGCGAGGAAGACATCTCATACTAAATGGAGTGTTTTGGATTTACGTACAGTATAATACAAAATGCTCTGAGACCACATGCCACACTACATATGACCCTTCGAGGAATCAAAGCCACACCCCTGATGTTGCACCGTGCTCCAGCACATTTCTGTGGATCAACTCTGTCATTAATTGTATATTTTTTTATTAACTCTAAGTAGAACAATAGGATTAAATCTGATTGTGATTTGTTGGCTATGTGCCATTTAAAGGGAGAACATGCTGTGTTTACCGTGAACACTGCATTTACAGGGTGCATAGCTGACAAAGGGCGACGTTATTGAATCCCGGCCAGAGGGACTATTCTCCAGCCCCACTAACAAGAGTTGAAAGATGGTTTTGGTGTTGAGGGTGAGTGTTCCCTGCTAGGGAAAGGTAACACAAATATACATTTTTTGTAAAAAGGCATCCGCAAGATTAGAACCTGTGACCTTCTGGTCCCTACCCAGCAGCACCCTTGTTTTTTCAAGTATTTAATGCTGTTCAGTCAAAGTAAACAAAGTAGATTAGAAATGTAATTTGTTAAAATGTTTGGTAAGGAAAACAAGTCACAGCCAGGATTCGAACTGGCAACGCCCTCCACCCACCTCCAACCTACCTCCCTGAAAGCATTTATTTTATTTGACTCATCTGTAAACTCCACACACTGACATGTTAGTCTAACTCAGAGCTTTTCATCCAACCAATCACATTTGTTCTGCCCTAGAAAGTGGAGCTTCCCTCAGTACAAGATTGAGGCCGGGGATCAATTCGCAGTGCTGTTAAATGGTACATTGTCTAGTGCCCTGTTCTATAACAAGCCTTGGATTGATTGAGAAAGTCCTGAGCACTATTCCAGGGCTCCTTCTTTGATTCCTTGGGAGATTCTCTATTGCACAAAATTCCGGCCTTTCCTCGACGCCTCTGTCCTCCTCTCAGTGATAAGTGGTCATGGAGAGTGTCAATTCGTTAGTAAGCTATCAGAGGAGTGTCATTCACTCCTCAATAGCCTCCTCCTCGCCAAGGATAATCATGTGCTTCCTCATGGCTGCTAGCGCCGAAGTGTTTTCAAATTTTCCACACCCCCTTTGAATCAGCTGTTTTCTCAAAGGAGACAACCATGCACACATTTAAAACGATACTCTACTTATCCTTTTATCTATAGAATGTATTGCACAAGTAGCTATATTAGTTTTTATCACTTTGTATTTTGTGATTCCTCCTCTGTAAACATCATTTGCCTGATGACGAGCGAGTGAATTACCGTCACATTTCCCTCCACGTTCCCTCTCCTTACTGCCGCTCCTCAATTCTATTGACCTTTTTCAAAAGGGGGTGAGAAGCGGACAGAAGGCGACCAAAACCAATTAAGATACCAGAATGTTGATAACATATCCAGCCAGCAAACCTCAAACTTCCCTAAACAGCCCCATGGGTCCCCTAGACCCAGTTTGATTAGCTTAATTCTTAGCTCTTATGTGGTCTGGTAGATTAGTGCCCGCTATCCCAGGTTTATAACAGCAAGGCAGAGTGATGAGCCCTAATCCCTCTGCCAGCCATCTGATGGCAATTTCCCAGAGTGAAAGGAGCAGATTCACTAATCTGAGAGCATGGGGACCCTGGCTGTCGCCCGCTACCACGCTAATCTGAGCCTGACAGATACCCGGCCCGCATGGACCTTTTCCTCTGTGGTCCACTGGGATGTACGGTAGATGATGGGCCGGGAGGTGAGCTGCCACCACAACCAAAATGCTGGTTGGGTGATGATGACATGATGCCTCTACTTGTTATTGTTTGGGCAACTGTGCTTTATTGCTGATGGGAGTTGTCATCTGGGCAGATCCACAGTGGTGAGGTCAAACAGATGTACACAGTATGTGGTGGGTTCAGTAATGTTCTACTAGCTGCCAGAAGGTGGCAGTAAACCCTCGCCACTGTCAAATCCCTGGGCATCTAATTATGACACAGATCATTTATCCACCTGCTTCTCACTGCTACACCATTCAAAGTGATTTAGGAGAACCAGGACTGACAGACAACCCACCGTTTCATATCCCCGGTGGGAATGTATGATGTATAGTGACAACACCATCAACCAAATGGATCACTAGTCACTTTAATAATGTTTACATATCTCATCTCATACCATCTATTGCATCTTGCCTATGCCACTCGGCCATCGCTCATCCATATATTTATTTTCCTATTCCATTCCTTACTTAGATTTGTGTGTATTAGGTAGTTGCTGTGGAATTGTTAGATATTGCTGCACTGTTGGAACTAGAAGCACAAGCAATTCGCAACACTCGCAATAACATCCGTTGACCATGTGTATGTGACCAATAAAATGTGATATCAAGATTTCAACTGCTGAAGTATATTGATTTATGACGACGGAAGACATAGTGGCAGATGAGCAAGCACTGATTATGTCACTGTAACAGGCATACAGACAGACTGACTGACAGATACCTACCGATCTCTCCCCAGTGGAAAGGGTTGATGCCGCCTGTAGTGCAGTTGTAAACCAGCGCTGCTTTGGGTCTGCAAGGGAGCAGAGAGATGAGGTCAGAGTGGTTAAAGGGATCAAAGGGGAGGGTCCATTAGGAAACATCTATAAAATGAGCCCACAAACACAAAATCACATCAATTGAAAACACTGGGCTTCCTCATCAGTCAATGGTGTAGAGCTGGGGAGATGTGTTCGAACAAACTGGGTAGGTTTACAGGAGGTCTTTCTGCAGGTCAATATGGGGGTGTCTGTTTGTGTGGGTTAAACCATACAGTCATTGGTCAAACCATATTCCACCTGGGGGGAAAGTTAACCTGTGCACTGCCGTGTACCAGCCAGCGGCCAGGGTCAGGTTGATGACCACGTCCACAGGGATGAGGTCCGCCACCGCATCATTGTTGGCTCTCATGGTGCGCAGGATGCCCTTCCCCGCCTGATCAGACAGGACACAGGGTTACCACATCTCATCATCACCTGATCATCGTTTAAACTAGTAGCATCAAAATGAGCAAACTTACTATCTGAAAAATACAACCAATAAGTAGATGTTGGTACTTACAGCGATGAAGACTCCGCTTGGTCCATTGAAGTTGTCGATCCAACCCTGAGACAGAAGAACAGGGAGGGAATAAATGAGTGTAATGAGAGATTAGGGGTTCTATTCAATCCGTACGGATTTTTTTAATCCATTATTTAAATTGAAAGGCAATGTTCCACCGTAAGCGGACACGGTAGATGCTGCATATGTCTGCTCAATCAGAAATTACCTAAAAATGTATATCTCGCAATCTGGAATGCTTTAGCGATGCAGACTGAATAGAGATGTAGGTGGAAGAGAACCCTAAGTACCCCCCTTAAAACTAAGTACCCCCCTTAAAACTCCTTAGTTGCTACATCTATTTTTGGACTTGTAAATTAATGATATATACCCATTGATTGTTGAAGAATATAACTTATAAATGCCTCGTGAGCTTAGTTCAGCTGTCATACCCCATCAGAACCCAAAATACAAGCTTGTTGTACTTTAATGGTTGTAAATATAAACAAACACTGTATAGCCTAACAACATGGTTAAAACTATACATGTTATATCGTGGATGGTTAGTCCTTGCATCCATAGCTCTGTCTATGAATTTGAGAGTGGTTACATTTCTCCAGGCCAATTTTTTTTATTTAACCAGGCAAGTCAGTTTAAGAACAAATTCGTATTTGCAATGATGGCCTAGGAACAGTGAGATAACTGCCTTGTTCAGGGGCAGAACGACAGATGTTTACCTTGTCAGCTCAGGGATTCGCTCTAACCACTAGGCTACCTGCCTCAGCTTTTTAACAAAACACAGGCGGTGTTTCCGCTTTGTTACCGTTTCAATGAGGAATTCTAGCTTCAAGCAGCACTATAACATTGCTGCAACATCATCAAGTTACAAATAGCCTCCTAACAGTAACATCAATTAGATTGGTGTGTATCTGCTGAGTTAGCATTCCAGTGGTGTGCTAGGCTAGCTAGCTACCTATGGAGAGTGAGACTGAGATAGGGAGAGTAACAGTGTCCACATCAATTAGATTGTTGTGTATCTGCTGAGTTAGCATTCCAGTGGTGTGCTAGGCTAGCTAGCTACCTATGGAGAGTGAGACAGATAGGGAGAGTAACAGTGTCCACATCAATTAGATTGTTGTGTATCTGCTGAGTTAGCATTCCAGTGGTGTGCTAGGCTAGCTAGCTAGCTACCTATGGAGAGTGAGACTGAGATAGGGAGAGTAACAGTGTCTACATCAATTAGCCCTCCGGTAATACATTGGTAATAGACTGGGCTTATTTGTGTGGGTCTGGCTGTGGCTTGTCCCTACAGGGTAAGTGTAACGGCGTTCTTCGTTTGTAGAAAGAGAGTCGGACCGAAATGCAGAGTGGTGGTTACTCATGTCTTTAATGAAGAGATCGCGATACATGAAAAATACAAATACAAAAACAACATGAAACGGAACGTGAAACCTAATTACAGCCTATCTGGTGAAACTACACAGAGACAGGAACAATCACCCACGAAATACAAAGCGAAACCCAGGCTACCTAAATACGGTTCCCAATCAGAGACAACGAGAATCACCTGACTCTGATTGAGAACCGCCTCAGGCAGCCAAGCCCATACAACACCCCTACTCAGCCGCAATCCCAATAACCACAAAACCCCAATACGAAATACAACAAAACAAACCCATGTCACACCCTGGCCTGACCAAACAATCAACGAAAACACAAAACACTAAGACCAAGGCGTGACAGTAAGGCTACATGGTCTGGTGCAGACAGACAGTCAGACAAATAGGAGTCCTTATCACACCGCCCCAGACACAATTTCTGCAGGTATACATCTTTGACCTCATTAAGGGATCGCCTGTGACATTTTAACACTTAACGGAGTTCTGAGGACATGGAGATTGAAGTTCATCACACACACACACACACACACACACACACACACACACACACACACACACACACACACACACACACACACACACACACACACACACACACACACACACACACACACACACACACACACACTCCTCCCGTCGCTCCCACTGTCTCGAGCTGCCTGCGCAATAAACTTGTAAAGCGTGATCTTTTGGCTGTTTTGCTGCCAGGCCTGGATCCTGCTCTGTTGAAACGTTACAGCCCCAGAAAGCTAAATGCAGCCCTGGGGCTGTAACGTCGTTTTCTGTGGATATACTTTGTGCTGTTTAAAAGTGTATTATACTCTATTAAACTCTGAAAGTGTGAATTTTTTCGTCTTCTAGATTTTTGATCTCTTTCTGTGTGAATTCATGGAGCCTCAGACGTTCAAATAATATTCCTGTAGGAAAATAAAGTAAGCATGTCATCTGAATTTGCGGGAAAGAACTTATATTATAATCACAAAAATGATGAAATGTTGAACACCATCCTCCCATTGCTCCTCCAAAATTTTAAGCAGCAATAAAGTCTGCATTTATATTTTAAACGCTTTAATACGTCCATCTGCCGCTATGTTAAGTGAGATTAAAATGCTAAACTCTGGAATCCTTACGCTAAGATGTTATCCTACACTACAACAGCCGGACAGAATCGAAAATAAAAAGCAGCTTACTCATGAAAGTACCATCACCCTGCACATCCAGAAGAGGACTGGCCACCCCTCGGAAGCTGGTTATTATCTAGCTTTCTCCTTAGGTTCCTGCCTTTCTAGGGACAACTGCTGATGTCAAAATACCTTTATAAAATACATTATATTGATTGATTGATTGATTGATTACTGCACCCACTGAACTTTCAGAGTGGCCTTTCCATGAACCTACCGTTGCTTTTCAGTGACCTACTATCTAGTAGGAGACACTCATAGGCTCTCCGGTTTCAGCACTGGCAGTACCCCTCCCTTTCCCCTTCCTTGCACCCCTCACAATGCCTACCCAGCTGTTGGGGTCAGGGACACTCCTCTTCGAGTCCTGGAATCCAGCCCAGCCAGACTTTCTGAACCATTAGACCTGTCCTGGTCCAACCCTAATACAACCTTTACTCAGCACTACACACCCAATCCCCCTTAAAGTCTGACTGTACACAGGGGAGATATATTGACCAGTGTACTATTACAGCGATCGATCGCTAATTCCCATCCTTTTGGCACCACAGCAGGACATGATGGTGTGAGAATTGACAGAATTCTGACTGAGCATTTTACCATCACAGTGAAAGTGCTACATAGATTTTTATAAATTGTGATATATTTCTCAACAGTCAGGTGGCTGAGCCAATCACACTTCTTCTGATACACTTATCTTGCTGACCAATCAGTACACTGTTTAACGTCCATAGACTACATACAGAATGTGATCCATGTATCTATTGATCATCTATTGACTTTATTGCTGTAATCTAGTCCCACAGAATGATGTATGTATATGATACTGTATCTCTATGGTAACGGTACTCACAGGGAAAGGCTCCTGCCAGCTGGCTCCCACTATGGAGGGTCTGATGATGCCGATGCTGAGCTTGCTGCTCTCCTTCTGAACCACGCACTCTGCCAGGGCTTTGGTGTAGGTGTAGGTGTTGGGGTGCTCCCCGATGAGGCGCGGTGTGATGTCACGGACAATGCTGTCCTCCATCCACCTGCAGTCGCAGACACAAGAGGACACTCACAATTAGACTTGCATCACAATGGTACAGGACACATGCCAGGATTGAAGTAAAGTTGGCATTTTGAGGGCCTCCCGGGTGGCGCAGTGGTCAAGGGCGCTGTACTGCAGCGCCAGCTGTGCCACCAGAGACTCTGGGTTCGCGCCCAGGCTCTGTCGTAAACTGGCCGCGACCGGGAGGTCCGTGGGGCGATGCACAATTGGCCTAGCGTTGTCCGGGTTAGGGAGGGTTTGGCCGGTAGGGAAATCCTTGTCTCATCGCGCACCAGCGACTCCTGTGGCGGGCCGGGCGCAGTGCGCGCTAACCAAAGTTGCCAGGTGCACAGTGTTTCCTCCGACACATTGGTGCGGCTGGCTTCCGGGTTGGATGGCGCTGTGTTAAGAAGCAGTGCGGCTTGGTTGGGTTGTGTATCGGAGGACGCATTACTTTCAACCTTCGGAGTTGTAGCGATGAGACAAGATAGTAGCTACTAAAACAATTGGATACCACGAAATTGGGGAGAAAAAGGAGTAAAATTCACAAAAAACAAACAAACAAAAAAAGTTGGCATTTTGTGTAGATAGATGAAACGTTGTTCACTCAGATAGCCGTCTGTGATGGTATTTATAATCAATCATTAGTTGAAAATGGCACAAGGTGGTGTGGACTTCACAGCACCCTTGGTTCGGTTCAATTCCATTTCAATCAGTTCCTTCAGGAGATTAATTGAAATTCAATGAATATACTGTCATTTATCTAACTAAGGAGATAAGGAGTAAGATTCTATCAGATAGTCGACACCAGCATAGAGGTTGTTTAGAGGTTTAGAGGCATAGAGGCTGTTTAGAGGTTTAGAGGCATAGAGGTTGTTTAGAGGTTGTTTAGAGGTTTAGAGGCATAGAGGTTGTTTAGAGGTTGTTTAGAGGTTTAGAGGCATAGAAGTTGTTTTGGTGGTGTTGGAGGTGGAACGGAGTTAGAGCTGTCAAATCCACAAGCGGCTCCCGGAATTATACCTAAAGAGGACATCTTCTCATTCTGACCTTCCAACGTGAGTGGAACGTGTGTGGCTTCGTGACAATGATCACAAGAGCAGCTGCTCACCGATGTGACAGGTACAACGTAGTTCCACCTCCGACTGCGCCAAATCATCAGCTATGCCAGTTAATGCTTGATCTGATCAAATCCAGGCCTAAGTGCCATTTATCTTTACTGAACATATTTTCAATGCATGACATTTGCAAATTAATTCACTTCCTGAATAGATTAAATCGTAATAGCAGCAACCCCACCCGCAACTCAGATGCAGAAAGTTGACATCACACTACTCACTCCAGGGAGTCGATGAGCTTCTTGGGTTCTACAGGCGGTGGGTAGATGATCTCGTCGATGTGCCTGCGGTTGCAGTTGGCGTAGGCTGTGGAGATGTGGATGAAGGCCTGGAGGTTGTGCATCTGCTGGGCCAGATTCAGGAGCTGCTGCGTGGCCATCACATTCAGCTGCAGGGCGTGTCTGGGAAGAGAGGACACACACACAGCAGGACTAGGTAAGAGATCACTGTGCATAAGTACACATAAGAAGCATAAGCACACTATGCATTCCCATAACATCCTCACAATGAGAGAAGTGAGACAGTGAGAGAGAGAGAGAGAGAGAGAGAGAGAGAGAGAGAGAGACCCAGAAAGAGAGACCGAGAGAGAGACAGAGGGAGAAAGAGAGAAACAGAAAAAGAGAGAGAGAGAAGGGTGAGAAAGAGAGAGAGACAGAGGAAGAAGAGAAACAGAAAAAGAGAGAGAAGGGTGAGAGAGAGAGAGACAGAGGAAGAAGAGAAACAGAAAAAGAGAGAGAGAAGGGTGAGAAAGAGAGAGAGACAGAGGAAGAAGAGAAACAGAAAAAGAGAGAGAGAAGGGTGAGAAAGAGAGAGAGACAGACCGAGAGAAAGAGAGAAACAGAAAAAGAGAGAGAGAAGGGTGAGAAAGAGAGAGAGACAGACCTAGAGAGAAAGAGAGAAACAGAAAAAGAGAGAGAAGGGTGAGAAAGAGAGAGACAGAGGGAGAAGAAGAGAAACATAAAAAGATAGAGAGAAGGGTGAGAAAGAGAGAGAGAGCACGTTGGAGAGTTGGCATTATAATAATCCTCCCTCACACCCTTTTATCCTCACACTTGATTCCAGCAATGTGCTTCCATTCCAGGAAAACAGACAGAAATCTATCTCACCTCTCAGCCAGTCTACAGAGAAAGATAGTGCTTCTCAGCCACAGCCATGCAGTGTGGAAGGTGTGTGTGTGTATGTAAGTGCAGATGTCAGATGTGGTTTTGGGAACTTTTATAGAACACTAGGGTAGTTTGAGAACTATTATGGAGCACTAGTCCAGTTTGAGAACTATTATAGAGCACTAGGCCAGTTTGAGAACTATTATAGAGCATTAGGCCAGTTTGAGAACTATTACAGAGCACTAGGCCAGTTTGAGAACTATTACAGAGCACTAGGCCAGTTTGAGAACTATTACAGAGCACTAGGCCAGTTTGAGAACTATTACAGAGCACTAGGCCAGTTTGAGAACTATTATAGAGCACTAGGCCAGTTTGAGAACTATTACAGAGCACTAGGCCAGTTTGAGAACTATTATAGAGCACTAGGCATGTTTGATAACTATTATAGAGCACTAGGCATGTTTGATAACTATTACAGAGCACAAGGCCAGTTTGAGAACTATTATAGAGCACTAGGCCAGTTTGAGAACTATTACAGAGCACTAGGCCAGTTTGAGAACTATTATAGAGCACTAGGCCAGTTTGAGAACTATTACAGAGCACTAGGCCAGTTTGAGAACTATTATAGAGCACTAGGCCAGTTTGAGAACTATTACAGAGCACTAGGTCAGTTTAAGAGAGAACACCACTGTGTCTGTGGACTGCTCCAAACTGTGTTCCTCACTGTTCCAAGCCGCTGAGTCATTAATGAATTCCGCTGTTGTATTTTCATTAGGGTGCCAGATATACTGTATCCTAGCAGCTATAGTGGCTATGGTGCTTATCACTGCTTCAGTGCTAGGCTTGACTAGCCTTGTACATTTGCACAGCACAGATGTTGTGTCTAGGGCGCTATCTGAAATGCTGTGGTCTGGGTCCCAGTGATTAAACTGTTGTCTGATTATGGTCCAACTCCCCCTGGCAACTTTGTTTCCCTGGAGACAGGGTAACATCATTGTGTGTCAGACGAGAGAACGTGAGAGAGAACAGGGGAGAAAGAGAGAGAAATACAGAGGAAGGGATGGAGAGGTAGGGATGAAAAGAGAAAATAAAGTGAAAGAGGGAGGAGAAGAGAGCTATGATGCTGTTCAAAGAACACTCTCACAGCTTTTCCCTAACTGAGCTGTCAGTCATGGCTAATGTCCCGCCTCCCCACACCTCCTTTCACCTCTCTGACTGAATCTCATCCCTTAAGGCTGTCCTGTCTCTCCTACTCAACGGGATCTGTTCCCAGCAGTCACACAGGCACCCAGACAGGCGTATTTAACAGTATGATGAAGACTTGTGAGAATACACAGAGACAGATAGACACAGAGCTCTTTAATGTTTTAATTATCCCTCTGAAGACCTCATTCCTGCTTCCTCACTGAGTAGGAGACATCTAAAGACATCTCTCTACCCCCTACAGCTACCTGTAGACTCCCTGGATACATCTCTCTACCCCCTACAGCTACCTACCTGCAGACTCCCTGGATACATCTCTCTACCCCCTACAGCTAGCTACCTGTAGACTCCCTGGATACATCTCTCTACCCCCTACAGCTACCTACCTGTAGACTCCCTGGATACATCTCTCTACCCCCTACAGCTACCTACCTGTAGACTCCCTGGATACATCTCTCTACCCCCTACAGCTACCTACCTGTAGACTCCCTGGATACATCTCTCTACCCCCTACAGCTACCTACCTGTAGACTCCCTGGATACATCTCTCTCTCTATCTGTATTTCACCACATGGAACATCGGTGCACTGTCTACTTCGTGAAATGATGAACCCACGTGGAATATTGAAAACTTAAGCAGTTTACATTTTTTAATTCAATATGACTGTATTCTATAAGACTTTATTTGCTCAACATTGCATTGGATTTTGATGTAATATGTTTAATTACTATTTATGTAAGTGTTTGCCTGTCAACCATTTTAGGTGAGCAATGTTGCTTGACAGATGCTACACAGACACTATATTATCTTGGGATCTCTATTGTGTTTCTCAACATCGTCATCATACTCTAGATGTATCAACTTCCCCATTGGTCAACACCAGAACACAAACAGTCCACACTATCAACCAAACATCACTTCCTGTAGGAAGTCCCTGGACAATGGGCACTTTCTGGTACTCGGGACAATGACAAAGCAAAACCCTCCGACCCCATAAACCAGACCAGAGTAAAATATCAAAATAAAACGTGACCAAGATAAAGACGACCCTGGCCCCTATACGGGCTGACCTCATCTCAACTAGAGACTGTCTACTGTGTTGACGTCAGTTAATAGGATCTCTATGTCTTTGTACCTCTCTCTGTGTCAGACACAAGCTATGTCCATGCATTTATACACAATCAAACAGATTTGTTGAGTTGATAAAGTGGTGAGTTAGCATGATAGCTAGGTGATAGAGGAAGAGTCAGTGTGTAGGGGGTTGTGGTCCTCACTTGAGGGGTTCGTAGAAGCGGATAGTGGCAGCACAGTGGAAGATGATGTTGACGCAGGAGGTCAGTCTCTCTACGTCCTCAGGACTGATGGCCAGGGCAGGCTGTGTCAACTCACTGCTGATAGGAACTATCTTCTGGTGGAAGTCTGGGTTGTCCTCCCTCACGCAGTCAAACAGCTGCAGGAAATGCACACATAGATGCATCAGATCATGTCAAGCCATTGATTTAGCCAGGTCCATATGTAAAGGACACTATATGTATTGATGTCTGTCACAATTCTGTCTATATGGATGTTTGGCTGTAGGCTATTCCTCTGCACAACTGCTACTGTGTAAAGCCATGGCAGCTTTTACCTAACAATAGCACCATAGTAGTATTTGCAAGCCTCAGTATTAACAATATGGTTCATGTTGACCGATGTAATTGATGAATGACTCTAGTATTTAAACACAGATCAAGCGGGTGGCAATATTTGCATTTTCCCACAATGCTCTAGTAGCAGCGGTGTCGCCCATGGGAGACCACATTCTGCAGTACTAGAGCACTCTGTGTGTGTGTGTGTGTGTGTGTGTGTGTGTGTGTGTGTGTGTGTGTGTGTGTGTGTGTGTGTGTGTGTGTGTGTGTGTGTGTGTGTGTGTGTAACATGTTCCCTGTTCTTATGACTCAGATGAGGCAGGGAGTGCACCTTATGAAACATGACACAGGAAATGAAACCTCATCACCAAGGAGGGAGATAATATCACTCCTTATCCTCCAAGCAAAAACCATTATCAACAAATTGTAGGTTTTAGTCTTGAATGCAGGGAACTGTGTTTTAGGGCTGAATATAAGAACACAACAAACAGAAGGGAAGATAAATTATATTGTGACAGACGAGACATAAATCAAGTAGCTGGCCAGTGTGCACCTCAGATTTGGCTCTGGGTGTCGATAATTAAGGAAGACACAAAACACAGAAATTTGTACTGGACATTTCAGATTGCTAGTGATTAAGATTAGCATGTGTGAGTTATGAAATTGGATGTCTCTCCCTGTGTGTGTGTGTGTGTGTGTGTGTGTGTGTGTGTGTGTGTGTGTGTGTGTGTGTGTGTGTGTGTGTGTGTGTGTGTGTGTGTGTGTGTGTGTGTGTGTGTGTGTGTGTGTGTGTGTGTGTGTGTGTGTGTGTGTGTGTGTGTGTGTGTGTGTGTGTGTGTGTGTGTGTGTGTGTGTGTGTGTGTGTGTGTGTGTGTGTGTGTGTGTGTGTGTGTGTGTGTGTGTGTGTGTGTGTGTGTGTGTGTGTGTGTGTGTGTGTGTGTGTGTGTGTGTGTGTGTGTGTGTGTGTGTGTGTGTGTGTGTGTGTGTGTGTGTGTGTGTGTGTGTGTGTGTGTGTGTGTGTTCCGGCTGCCCTGGTAAGCAGACCACTCTAAGTGAAGAGCAGGACAGATGTTGAGTAATGCCTCCAACAGCTGTTCATATCCATGTTCTCTCCATCCCTCCCTACATCTATCTCTCTCCATCTCCATCCATCCCTCCCTACATCTATCTCTCTCTCCATTTCTCCCTACATATATCTCTCTCTCTCCCCATCTCCATCCATCCCTCCATCTCTCCCTACATATATCTCTCTCTCTCTCCATCTCCATCCATCCCTCCATCTCTCCCTACATATATCTCTCTCTCTCTCCATCTCCATCCATCCCTCCATCTCTCCCTACATCTATCTCTCTCTCCATTTCTCCCTACATATATCTCTCTCTCTCCCCATCTCCATCCATCCCTCCATCTCTCCCTACATATGTCTCTCTCTCCATCTCCATCCATCCCTCCATCTCTCCCTACATATGTCTCTCTCTCCATCTCCATACATCTATCTCTCTCTCCATCCATCCCTCCCTACATCTATCTCTCTCTCCATCTCCATCCATCCCTCCCTACATCTATCTCTCTCCATCTCCATCCATCCCTCCCTACATCTATCTCTCTCTCCATTTCTCCCTACATATCTCTCTCTCTCTCTCCATCCCTCCATTTCTCCCTACATATCTCTCTCTCTCTCTCCATCCCTCCATTTCTCCCTACATATATCTCTCTCTCCATCTCCATACATCTATCTCTCTCTCCATCTCCATCCATCCCTCCCTACATCTATCTCTCTCTCCATCTCCATCCATCCCTCCCTACATCTATCTCTCTCCATCTCCATCCATCCCTCCCTACATCTATCTCTCTCTCCATTTCTCCCTACATATCTCTCTCTCTCTCTCCATCCCTCCATTTCTCCCTACATATCTCTCTCTCTCTCTCCATCCCTCCATTTCTCCCTACATATCTCTCTCTCTCTCTCCATCCCTCCATTTCTCCCTACATATATCTCTCTCTCCATCTCCATCCATCCCTCCATCTCTCCCTACATATATCTCTCTCTCCATCTCCATACATCTATCTCTCTCTCCATCCATCCCTCCCTACATCTATCTCTCTCCATTTCTCCCTACATACATCTCTCTCTCTCTCTCCATCTCCATCCATCCCTCCATCTCTCCCTACATACATCTCTCTCTCTCTCTCCATCTCCATCCATCCCTCCATCTCTCCCTACATATATCTCTCTCTCCATCTCCATACATCTATCTCTCTCTCCATCCATCCCTCCCTACATCTATCTCTCTCTCTCTCCATCTCCATCCATCCCTCCATTTCTCCCTACATATATCTCTCTCTCTCTCCATCTCCATCCATCCCTCCATCTCTCCCTACATATATCTCTCTCTCCATCTCCATACATCTATCTCTCTCTCCATCCATCCCTCCCTACATCTATCTCTCTCTCTCTCTCCATCTCCACCCATCCCTCCATTTCTCCCTACATATATCTCTCTCTCTCTCTCTCTCTCTCTCCATCTTTCTATTGCTGTCTCTTTTCTGGCTCTCTAATGAGTCCATGTTGACTGCACTTTTCCTCACATCGTGACAAACTGAAGAACTCTGTTGACCCCATTCACCCTGGTGGAAAAAGTCCCTGAGGTCACAATGTGTGTTCTGCTTTCTACTCCAGCTCAACCCATAACAGAGACAGAGACATATTTCACAGATCCACAAAGAATTAGAAAACAAAACCTGATGTTGATTAAACTCCCATATCTACTGAGTGAAATACCACAGTGTGCCATCACAGCAGCAATATTTGGGACCTGTTGCCACAGGAAAAGGTCAACCAGTGAAGAACAAACACCATTTTAAATACAACCCATATTTAAGTTGATTTATTTTCCCTTTTGTACATTAACCATTTGTACATCGTGACAACACTATATATGCACAATACGACATTTGTAATGTCTTTATTCTTTTGAAACTTCTGTATGTGTAATGTTTACTGTTAATTTTTATTGTTTATTTAACTTTTGCATATTATCAACCTCACTTGCTTTGGCAATGTTAACACGTTTGCCATGCCAATAAAGCCCCTTGAATTGAAATGAATTGAAAGATGGAGGGGGAGAGAACGGATCAGTTTCACTGTCTGCAGCCGGCTGTTCCCTTCACTATTATCTGAATGGTACCAGCCATACAGAAAACCACTGCTGCTGATCCTACAAAACGCTACTACACTGTACATCATGTATAGTACCAACACTACTACTACACTGTACATCATGTATAGTACCAACACTACTACTACACTGTACATCATGTATAGTACCAACACTACTACTCAACTGTACATCATGTATAGTACCAACACTACTACTACACTGTACATCATGTATAGTACCAACACTACTACTACACTGTACATCATGTATAGTACCAACACTACTACTACACTGTACATCATGTATAGTACCAACACTACTACTACACTGTACATCATGTATAGTACCAACACTACTACTACACTGTACATCATGTATAGTACCAACACTACTACTCAACTGTACATCATGTATAGTACCAACACTACTACTACACTGTACATCATGTATAGTACCAACACTACTACTACACTGTACATCATGTATAGTACCAACACTACTACTACTGTACATCATGTATAGTACCAACACTACTACTACACATCATGTATAGTACCAACACTACTACTACACTGTACATCATGTATAGTACCAACACTACTACTACACTGTACATCATGTATAGTACCAACACTACTACTACACTGTACATCATGTATAGTACCAACACTACTACTACACTGTACATCATGTATAGTACCAACACTACTACTACACTGTACATCATGTATAGTACCAACACTACTACTACACTGTACATCATGTATAGTACCAACACTACTAATACACTGTACATCATGTCAGAATCAACAACTACTAGAACACTGTACATCCTGTCAGACCAACACTACTAATACACTGTCACATCATGTAAGTACCAACACTACTACTACACTGTACATCATGTAAGTCAGAATCTAATAACCTGTCACATCAATGTACCAACACTACTAGAATCAATGTAATCCTGTACCAGACACTACTAATACACTGTCACATCAATGTAACACTACTACAGAATCAATGTATCCTGTCAGAATCAATGCAACCTGTCAGAATCAATGCAACCTGTCAGAATCAATGCAACCTGTCAGAATCAATGCAACCTGTCAGAATCAATGTAACCTGTCAGAATCAATGTAACCTGTCAGAATCAATGTAACCTGTCAGAATCAATGTAACCTGTCAGAATCAATGCAACCTGTCAGAATCAATGTAACCTGTCAGAATCAATGTAACCTGTCAGAATCAATGTAACCTGTCAGAATCAATGTAACCTGTCAGAATCAATGTAACCTGTCAGAATCAATGCAACCTGTCAGAATCAATGCAACCTGTCAGAATCAATGTAACCTGTCAGAATCAATGTAACCTGTCAGAATCAATGTAACCTGTCAGAATCAATGTAACCTGTCAGAATCAATGTAACCTGTCAGAATCAATGTAACCTGTCAGAATCAATGTAACCTGTCAGAATCAATGCAACCTGTCAGAATCAATGCAACCTGTCAGAATCAATGCAACCTGTCAGAATCAATGTAACCTGTCAGAATCAATGTAACCTGTCAGAATCAATGTAACCTGTCAGAATCAATGTAACCTGTCAGAATCAATGCAACCTGTCAGAATCAATGCAACCTGTCAGAATCAATGTAACCTGTCAGAATCAATGTAACCTGTCAGAATCAATGCAACCTGTCAGAATCAATGCAACCTGTCAGAATCAATGCAACCTGTCAGAATCAATGCAACCTGTCAGAATCAATGCAACCTGTCAGAATCAATGTAACCTGTCAGAATCAATGCAACCTGTCAGAATCAATGTAACCTGTCAGAATCAATGTAACCTGTCAGAATCAAGGTAACCTGTCAGAATCAATGTAACCTGTCAGAATCAACGTAACCTGTCAGCCTTATAGTAAACAAGTATCATGCATGTCAAGAGAGAGGGATAGGAAGGAAGAGAGGAAGGGAGGGAGAGGAAGAGAGAGGAAGAGAAAGGGAGAGAGCGAGAGGATGAGAGGAAGAGAGAGGGAGGGAGAGGAAGAGAGAGGAAGAGAAAGGGAGAGAGCGAGATGAGAGGAAGAGAGAGGGAGGGAGAGGAAGAGAGAGGAAGAGAAAGGGAGAGAGCGAGATGAGAGGAAGAGAGAGGAAGAGGGGATGAGAGGAAGAGAGAGGGAGGGATAGGAAGAGAGAGGGAGGGAGAGGAAGAGAGAGGGAGGGAAAGGAAGAGAGAGGGAGGGAGAGGAAGAGAGAGAGAAGAAGAGAGAGAGAAGAAGAGAGAAGAGGGGGGAGAGGAAGAGAGAGGGAGGGAGAGGAAGAGAGAAGGAGAGCGGGAGGGAGAGGAAGAGAGACGAAGAGAAAGGGAGAGAGCGAGAGGGAGGGATAGGAAGAGAAAGGGAGGGAGAGGAAGAGAGAGGGAGGGAGGAAGAGAGAGGGAGGGAGAGAAAGAGAGAGGGAGAGAGAAAAAGAGAGAGAGAAAGGCGGGGGAGAGGAAGAGAGAGGGAGGGAGAGGAAGAGAGAGGGAGAGAGAGAGGGAGAGGAAGAGAGAGGAGGGGGATGAAATAGTGAGTGCATTAAGGTCAGAGAGGTAATTGAGGTCAGAGATTGTGGGCCTGTGCATGGCCTTTGTTCAGAGACGAGGAGAGAAGGGCATTGTGGGATATGGGTGTTATTTTGTGAGAGACTGAGGCAGTCTCCCAGTGCCAGCCTACCACTGATCTCCCCTCTGGCACAAATCATCTGATTGTGTGTGACTGTGTGTGTTGCTCTCTCTCTCTCTCTGTGTGTACATGAGTTTCAATGTGTGTGAGAGACAGAGTGTGGATGTGTGCCCGCACCTTCCCACAGTAACAGTGCAGCATGGCCGTCAGGACTGAGACAGAGGAGCTAATCTCTCTGATTTTCTGTAGCCTCAGACACAGAGCCAAGAGGGATGTGTCACTACTGGGATGACTGGGCTCGAACACAGAGCTATCTATTAGATATCTGTTATGCTGACTGACTATGTAGAACCAAGAACAGATACAGCCCTTGGTTCACTCCAGACCTGACTGCCCTCGACCAGCACAAAAACATCCTGTGGCGGGAGCAGAATAGCCCCCGTGATATGCAACTGTTCAGGAAGTCAGGAACCAATACACGCAGTCAGTCAGGAAAGCTAAGGCCAGCTTCTTCAGGCAGAAGTTTGCATCCTGTAGCTCCAACTCCAAAAAGTTCTGGGACACTGTGAAGTCCATGGAGAACAAGAGCACCTCCTCCCAGCTGCCCACTGCACTGAGGCTAGGAAACACGGTCTCCACCGATAAATCCATGATTATCGAAAACTTCAATAAGCACTTCTCAACGGCTGGCCATGCCTTCCGCCTGGCTACTCCAACCTCGGCCAACAGCTCCGGTAGTTCCTCACCCAAGCCTCTCCAGGTTCTCCTTTACCCAAATCCAGATAGCAGATGTTCTGAAAGAGCTGCAAAACCTGGGTACAAATCAGCTGGGCTTGACAATCTGGACCCGCTATTTCTGAAACTATCTGCCGCCATTGTCGCAACCCCTATTACCAGCCTGTTCAACCTCTCTTTCATATCGTCTGAGATCCCCATGTCTCCCCCTCTTCAAAGGGGGAGACACCCTGGACCCAAACTGCTATAGACCTATATCCATCCTGCCCTGCCTATCTAAGGTCTTCGAAAGCCAAGTCAACAAACAGGTCACTGACCATCTCGAATCCCACCGTACCTTCTCCGCTGTGCAATCTGGTTTCCGAGCCGGTCACGGGTGCACCTCAGCCACACTCAAGGTACTAAATGATATCATAACCGCCATCGATAAAAGACAGTACTGTGCAGCCGTCTTCATCGACCTCGCCAAGGCTTTGACTCTGTCAATCACCAAATTCTTATCGGCAGACTCAACAGCCTCAGTTTTTCGGATGACTGCCTTGCCTGGTTCACCAATTACTTTGCAGACAGAGTTCAGTGTGTCAAATCAGAGGGCATGCTGTCCGGTCCTCTGGCAGTCTCTATGGGGGTGCCACAGGGTTCAATTCTCGGGCCGACTCTTTTCTCTGTATATATCAATGATGTTGCTCTTGCTGCGGGCGATTCCCTGATCCACCTCTACGCAGAGACACCATTCTATATACTTTCGGCCCGTCATTGGACACTGTGCTATCCAACCTCCAAACGAGCTTCAATGCCATACAGCACTCCTTCCGTGGCCTCCAACTGCTCTTGTAAAACCAAATGCATGCTTTTCAACCGATCGCTGCCTGCACCCGCATGCCCGAGCATCACCACCCTGGATGGTTCCAACCTTGAATATGTGGACATCTATAAGTACCTAGGTGTCTGGCTAGACTGCAAACTCTCCTTCCAGACTCACATCAAACATCTCCAATCAAAAATCAAATCCAGAGTCGGCTTTCTATTCCGCAACAAAGCCTCCTTCACAGCCAAGCTTCCCTAGTAAAACTGACTATCCTACCGATCCTCGAGATGTCATCTACAAAATGGCTTCCAACACTCTACTCAGCAAACTGGATGCAGTCTATCACAGTGCCATCCGTTTTGTCACTAAAGCACCTTATACCACCCACCAGACTTGTATGCTCTAGTCGGCTGGCCCTCACTACATATTCGTCGCCAGACCCACTGGCTCCAGGTCATCTACAAGTCCATGCTAGGTAAAGCTCCGCCTTATCTCAGTTCACTGGTCACAATGGCAACACCCTGCGCTCCAGCAGGTGTATCTCACTGATCATCCCTAAAGCCAACACCTCATTTGGCCGCCTTTCGTTCCAGTACTCTGCTGCCTGTGAATTGTAAAATCGCTGAAGTTGGAGACTTTTATCTCCCTCTCCAACTTCAAACATAGCTATCCGAGCAGATGCAGCTGTACATAGTCTATAGGTAAATAGCTCACCCTTTTTCACCTACCTCATTCCCATACTGTTTTTATACTGTTTTTATTTATTTACTTTTCTGCTCTTTTGCACACCAATATCTCAGTACATGCCCATCTGATCATTTATCACTCAGTGTTAATCTGCAAAATTGTATTATTCGCCTACCTCCTCATGCCTTTTGCACACATTGTATATAGACTGCCCATTTTTTCTACTGTGTTATTGACTTGCTAATTGTTTACTCCATGTGTAACTCTGTGTTGTCCGTTCACACTGCTATGCTTTATCTTGGCCAGGTCGCAGTTGCAAATGAGAACTTGTTCTCAACTAGCCTACCTGGTTAAATAAAGGTGAAATAAAAAAAAAAATGTAGGGCTGCCAGTGGTCGGTCGGTCGGTCGGTGTCTCTCTCTCTCTCTCTCTCTCTCTCTCTAACAGTTGCCAAAGCAGGTGAGGTAGATAATATACAAAAGTGAAATAAACAATATAAATTAACAGTAAACATTACACTCACAGAAGTTTCAAAAGAATAAAGACATTACAAATGTCATATTACGTATATATACAGTGTTGTAACAGTGTGCAAATGGTTAAAGTACAAAAGGGAAAATAAATAAGCATAAATATGGCTTTTATTTACAATGGTGTTTGTTTTCACTGGTTGACCTTTTCTTGTTGCAACATGTCACAAACCTTGCTGCAACATGTCACAAACCTTGCTGCAACATGTCACAAACCTTGCTGCAGTGATGACACTGTGGTATTTCACTCAGTAGATATGGGAGTTTAATCAACATTGGGTTTGTTTTTTAATTCTTTGTGGATCTGTGTAATCTGAATACATTGGGCAGGAGGTTAGGAAGTGCAGCTCAATATCCACCCCATTTTGTGGGCAGTGTGCACATAGTCTGTCTTCTCTTGAGAGCCTTTCTCAATAGCAAGGCTATGCTCACTGAGTCTGTACATAGTCAAAGCTTTCTTTAAGTTTGGGTCCGTCACAGTGGTCAGGTATTCTGCCACTGTGTACTCTCTGTTTAGGGCCAAATAGCATTCTAGTTTGCTCTGTTTTTTTGTTAATTCTTTCCAATGTGTCAAGTAATTATCTTTTTGTTTTCTCATGATTTGGTTGGGTCTAATTGTGTTGCTGTCCTGGGGCTCTGTGGGGTGTGTTTGTGTTTGTGAGCAGAGTCCCAGCACCACCTTCCTTAGGGGGCTCTTCTCCAGGTCTCCATCTCTCTGTAGGTGAGGGCTTTGTTATGGAAGGATTGGGAATCGCTTCCTTTTAGGTGGTTGTAGAATTTAATGGCTCTTTTCTGGATTTTTATCATTAGCGGGTATCGGCCTAATTCTGCTCTGCATGCATTATTTGGTGTTCTACGTTGTACACAGAGGATATTTTTGCAGAATACTGCATGCAGTCTCAATTTGGTGTTTGTCCCATTTTGTGAATTATTGGTTGGTGAGCAGACCCCAGACCTCACAACCATAAAGGGCAATGGGTTCGATAACTGATTCAAGTATTTTTTTTTATCTAGATCCTAATTGGTATGTTGAATTTTATGTTTCTTTTGATGGCATAGAATGCCCTTCTTGCCTGGTCTCTCAGATCGTACAAGGTATGTATTATTTTTTGTGTGCTCTAGGGCAACGGTGTCTAGATGGAATTTGTATTTGTGGTCCTGGCGACTGGACCTTTTTTGGAATACCATTATTTTGGTCTTACTAAGATTTACTGTCAGGGCCCAGGTCTGGCAGAATATATGCAGAATATGCCACTTTATGTTTGTATACCCTGCATTACTCATCTCATATGTATATACTGTACTCTATACCATCTACTGCATCTTGCCAATGCCGTTCTGTACCATCACTCCTTCATATATCTTTATGTACATATTCTTTATCCCTTTACACTTGTGTGTATAAGGTAGTAGTTGTGGAATTGTTAGGTTAGATTACTCATTGGTTATTACTGCATTGTCGGAACTAGAAGCACAAGCATTTCGCTACACTCACATTAACATCTGCTAACCATGTGTATGTGACAAATAAAATTTGATATCTAGGTGCTGCTGTAGGCCCTCCTTGGTTGGTGACAGAAGCACCAGATCATCAGCAACCATTAGACATTTGACTTCAGATTCTAGTAGGGTGAGGCCGGGTTCTGCAGACTTTTCTAGTGCCCTCGCCAATTCGTAATAATAATATATATGTTGAAGAGGGTGGGGCTTAAGCTGCATCCCTGTCTCACCCCACAGCCCTGTGGGAAGACATTTGTGTGTTTTCTGCCTATTTTAACCACACTTGTTGTTTATGTACATGCATTTTATAATGTTGTATGTTTTTCCCCTAACATCACTTTCCATCAATTTGTATAGCAAACCCTCATGCCAAATTAAGCCGAAGGCTTTTTTGAAATCAACAAAGCATGAGACGACTTTGCCTTTGCCTTTGTTTTGGTTGGTTTGTTTGTCAATTAGGGTGTGCAGGGTGAATACCTGGTCTGTTGTACGGTAATTTGGTAAAAACCAATTTGACATTTGCTCAGTGCATTGTTTTCACTGAGGAAATGTACGAGGCTGCTGTTAATGATAATTCATTTTGTCCTGTAGTTCATTCAAGGTAATTGGAGAATCCAGCGGGTTCTGGTAGTCTTTAATAGTTGATTCTAAGACTTGTATTTGAACATGTATATGTTTTTGCTGTTTGTTCTTTGTTATAGAGCCAAAAAGATTGGAGAAGTGGTTTACCCATACATCTCCATTTTGGATAGATAATTCTTCGTGATGTTGTTTGTTTAGTGTTTTCCAATTTTCCCAGAAGTGGTTAGAGTCTATGGATTCTTCAATTAGTTTGAGCTGATTTCTGACGTGCTGTTCCTTCTTTTTCCGTAGTGTATTTCTGTATTGTTTTAGTGATTCACCATAGTGAAGGCGTAGACTCAGGTTTTCCGGGTCTCTATGTTTTTGGTTGGACATGTTTCTCAATTTCTTTCTTAGATTTTTGCATTCTTCATCAAACCATTTGTCATTGTTGTTAATTTTCTTCGGTTTTCCATTTGAGATTTTTTAGATTTGATAAGGAAGCTGAGAGGTCAAATATACGGTTAAGATTTTCTACTGCCAAGTTTACACCTTCACTATTACAGTGGAACGTTTTACCCAGGAAGTTGTCTAAAAGGGATTGAATTTGTTATTGCCTAATTGTTTTGGGTGGCCGGACACAATGCATATAGCCTGGTCAGCCAATGTGCGGGAGCACAGGTTGGTCGGCCCAATTGAGGTAGTATGTACATAAATGTATTGTTAAAGTGACTATGCATATATGATAAACAGAGAGTAGTAGCAGCATAAAAGAGGGGTTGGGGGAGGCACACAATGCAAATATTCCAGGTAGAGAAAAACTGTTGAGAAACTTTTTTGTCCTAGACTTGGCACTCCGGTACCGCTTGCCATGTGGTAGTAGAGAACAGTCTGTGTCACAGGTGTAGTCAGAAGTGGACCAAAGTGCAGTGAGAATACATTTTATTTTAAAATGTCGCCAACAAAACAACAAACGAAAGACACAACCATGAAGCTTACAGGGCTAAGTGCCACAAACAAATTTAACTACCCACACTGAAAGGAGGGAAAAAGGGCTACCTAAGTATGATTCCCAATCAGAGACAATGGTAGACAGCTGTCCCTGATTGAGAACCATACCTGGCCAAAACATAGAAATAAAGAAACATAGAAAACAAAGCATAGAATGCCCACCCAAATCACACCCTGACCAAACCAAAATAGGGACATAAAAAAGGCTATCTAAGGTCAGGGCGTGACACTATGACTGCGGTGGCTGGGGTCTTTGACAATTTTTAGGGCCTTCCTCTGACACCGCCTGGTGTAGAGGTCCTGGATGGCAGACAGCTTAGCCCCAGTGATGTACTGGGCCGTACGCACTACCCTCTGTAGTGCCTTGCGGTCAGAGGCCCAAGCAATTGCCGTACTAGGCAGTGATGCAACTCAATGTTGCAGCAGTATAATCCTTTTGAGGATCTCAGGACCCATGCCAAATCTTTTTAGTTTCCTGAGGGGGAATAGGCTTTGTCGTGCCTTCTTCATGACTGTCTTGGTGTGTTTGGACCATTCTAGTTTGTTATTGATGTGGACACCAAGGAACTTGAAGCTCTCAACCTGCTCCACTACAGCCCCGTCGATGAGAATGAGGGCGTGCTCGGTCCTCCTTTTCCTGTAGTCCACAATCATCTCCTTAGTCTTGGTTACGTTGAGGGAGAGGTTGTTATTCTGGCACCACCCGGCCATGTCTCTGACCTCCTCCTTATAGGCAATCACGTCGTTGTCTGTGATCAGGCCTACCACTGTTGTGTCGTAGGCAAACTTAATGATGGTGTTGGAGTCGTGCCTGGCCATGCAGTCGTGTGTGAACAGGGAGTACAGGAGGGGACTGAGCATGCACCCCTGGGGAGCTCCAGTGTTGAGGATCAGCATAGCAGATGTGATGCTACCTACCCTCACCACATTGTGGTCGGCCCGTCAGGAAGTCCAGGATCCAGTTGCAGAGGGAGGTGTTTAGTCCCAGGATCCTTAGCTTAGTGATGAGCTTTGAGGGTACTATGGTGTTGAATTCTGAGCTGTAGTCAATGAATAGCATTCTCACATAAGTATTCCTTTTGTCCAGGTGGGAAAGGGCAGTGTGGAGTGCAATAGAGATTGCATCACCTGTAGATCTGTTTGGGCGTTTCTTGCAGGATGACAATATCTGTTTTACCGATTTCTTTGGTGAAGTCCAGGTTCCTGCTCTTTAGGCCAAAGGCAAATGACCTCAGGCCTTGGATATTCCAGGATGAGACAGTGAAGGCTTTGTGTTCCATAAAGTGTCCAATGTTGTTGTTCGTGTGGTTTGGCCTCAGGTTAGTAAGTGTGAGCAGAGCCTGCTGTGCATCTGGTACATGCCATTGGCTTGGGCTAGGGGGGTTGGGGCTGTTTGCCTGCTCACGGCCTGGGCATATGTGTGACTTCTATGTTGAGGACCTCTTTGCGGGGGTGGGGTGCATGGGGTGGGCAGGAGGGGTATAGGTCTGATCTAAGGGGGCCTAAATGAGTTGTGGGCATGGTTGACTTGGGGGGTGGGGGGGGTTGATTAGTTGGGGGGGGTATGTGGCTGATGGTGCTGTGGTCTGGATGTAAGTCCTCTTGGCGTGGGTCCTCTATGTATAGATTCTGGGGGGTCCTGCAGGTCTGGGAGAGTGTCTCGCTAGTCTGGGTGGGCTGTCTATTGATCTGTTTCTCCTGTGTGAAGTGTTGGGGCTACGTTTGAGAGCGATGTCCTTTAGAGTCCGGGCGAAGGTGGGTACTGCTGCCTTGTATAGGTGGACCTGGTCATAGAGGCTGTTCAAGTCCAGGATGGAGTGGTGGGCCAGGAAAACATTTGGTTTTGAGCCACAGTCAGGGGAAATACTTGCGTTTACCCACTGTATGGTAGCAGGGTGGAAGTATTTTCATGGTAGCAGGGTAGAGATAACCACTTGTGATTTGGGGAAAGTAGAAGAAGCTTTTTCAATCACTCCCTTCAGTGCTGTGGCCACCCTTTCCTGCTGTGTTCTCAGGTTGTTTGTGCCTGTGTGTATTATTATGTGGCTGGGTGACTCTAGTTGGTCCTCCTACAGAAGGTCTAGGGCGCGCTGGGTGTTTGGACACCAGAGTTTAGACACACTGTGTTTGGGAAAAAGTTGTTTTTCTTGTATATATTACCCATTTGAGTCCATAAGGAGAACAATCTGTGTCTTGTGTTTGTCCTCAGTGGGTCTGGGGGGGGGTTGTCAGGAGGGCGACCAGGGTGGCTGACAGGGGGGGGGGGGTGCTTAGAGGGGGTGGACTTGGAGTTCTTCATTTGTCTGTTCTGCTATGATGTCGGCACTATGGTCAGGGTCTGGTGTGGACTGTTCTGCTGTGGTGTCGAGACTTTTGTTGGGAGCTGAGGTGGGCTGTTCTGCTGGCTTCTCTGCAGGGGTGGCTACCTCTCTAGTAGGTTGTTCTCTGTCACACGCCATCCCCCTCACCCTCTCCTCCAGCAGTCTGATGCTCTCCACTAGTGCTCTGTTCTTCTCCTGCTCTTGCTTTTTATATTGTTGAAGTTGTCTCACCACAGTCCATAGTGCAGATACAGTGGGGCAAAAAAGTATTTAGCCAACCACCAATTGTGCAAGTTCTCCCACTTAAAAAGATGAGAGAGGCCTGTAATTTTCATCACAGGTACACTTCAACTATGACAGACAAAATGAGAAAAAAAATCCAGAAAATCACATTGTAGGATTTTTTATGAATTTATTTACAAATTATGGTGGAAAGTAAGTATTTGGTCACCTACAAACAAGCAAGATTTCTGGCTCTCACAGACCTGTAACTTCTTCTTTAACCTGTTAAGTCGACCCTCTACTTTTTCGAACATTCTGTTAAAAATCGCGCAACATTTCAGCGCCCTGCTACTCAGGCCAGGAATATAGTATATGCATATGATTAGTATGTGTGGATAGAAAACACTCAGACGTTTATAAAACTGGTTAAATCACGGCTGTGACTATAACAGAACGTGCGTTTCATCGAAAAGTGCAGGAAAACCTGATCACTGAAAATGGAAATAAATATCCTTGCTCTACTTCCAGGAATTGTTCAAAGTGAACCAAATTAAATGAGGCCGAGGTTGCAGTGCCTACAGCTTCCACACGATGTCTAGAGTCTTGTCATTTGATTCAGCTTTGATTCTTGGTCAAACCGAATCAAGGGAACCGATTCCCTCCGGTCTCCGACCGGATGTTTTGGTCGAGCTCTCTCCAGACATTTTTTCGAGACGGACAACCTATAGAATTTACATCGCCTTCTGATGAATTTTATCGCTTATTAACGTGTACTAATACCTAAAGTTGCATTACAAAAGTATTTCGAAGTGTTTTGTGAAAGTTTATCATCGACTTTTTGAATTTTAAAAAATTGCGTTACGTTATATGAAATGCTATTTTTTTCGTTTATCACACAGTCTTCATAGATCGATATCTAGGCTATATATGGACCGATTTAATAAAAAAAAACACCCAATAGTTATTATGGGACATCTAGGAGTGCCAACAAAGAAGATGGTCAAAGGTAATGAATGTTTTATATTTTATTGTGCGGTTTGTGTAGCGCCGAATATGCTAATTATTTTGTTTACGTCCCCTGCGGGTCTTTTGGGGTGTTACATGCTATCAGATAATAGCTTCTCATGCTTTCGCCGAAAAGCATTTTAAAAATCTGACTTGTTGCCTGGATTCACAACGAGTGTAGCTTTAATTCAATACCCTGCATGTGTATTTTAATGAACGTTTGAGTTTTAACTAATTTAACTTCCAGAGCTCTAGATGGGACGCCTGCGTGCCAGGTAGGAGCAAGAGGTTAAGAGGCTCCTCTGTCCTCCACTCGTTACCTGTATTAATGGCACCTGTTTGAACTTGTTATCAGTATAAAAGACACCTGTCCACAACCTCAAACAGTCACACTCCAAACTCCACTATGGCCAAGACCAAAGAGCTGTCAAAGGACACCAGAAACAAAATTGTAGACCTGCACCAGGCTGGGAAGACTGAATCTGCAATAGGTAAGCAGCTTGGTTTGAAGAAATTATTATTTTAATTTTATTTAGAAATCAACTGTGGGAGCAATTATTATGAAATGGAAAACATACAAGACCACTGATAATCTCCCTCGATCTGGGGCTCCACGCAAGATCTCACCCCGTGGGGTCAAAAATGATCACAAGAACGGTGAGCAAAAATCCCAGAACCACACGGGGGGACCTAGTGAATGACCTGCAGAGAGCTGGGACCAAAGTAACAAAGCCTACCATCAGTAACACACTACGCCGCCAGGGACTCAAATCCTGCAGTGCCAGACGTGCCTGCTTAAGCCAGTAATTTTTCTTCTCATTTTGTCTGTCATAGTTGAAGTGTACTCATGATGAAAATTACAGGCCTCTCTTATCGTTTTAAGTGGGAGAACTTGCACAATTGTTGGCTTACCAAGATGGCGTAGCAGTCGGACGTGTGTTTTGTCTTGTCCCGTCCTGTCTAGTGTAAATAAAGTTCTTCGTTTTTTTTTTTCTGTATATATTTCGTACATATTTTAATCTCACTTTCCAACTAGAGCTGAATATACTCTCCTGCAACCCGCATCACCCAATGTGGTACGGATCTGCTTTTTCTATACTTTACTTTAGAACCGGAACCACCATCAGAAGCTAGCCAGCTAACTAGCTACTAGCTAGTACTCAGTTAGCCATTGCTAGCGGTCTTCAAAGCTAACTAGGACACCAGCGTGACATCAACCCAGAGCATATCAGACTGCTCTTTCTCTACCACATCTCCGGATTCCTACCGCAAGCTCTGAACCTTTACACCGGATCATCGCAACTAGCTAGCTGCAATCCGAGTGGCTACTCCTGGCTAACGTCTCTGTCCCAAAACAAGCACCAGTTAGCCTTGAGCTAAGCCCATCTCCCGACTAGCCGAAGAGGCCCAACAATACCTCTTTTGCCAATTGGCCTGGACCCTTTACTGCCGACACGGAGCCCCGCCGATCCATCACGACTGGTCCGCCGACATAATCGTCCGAGGTGGTTTCAACAGGCTTTTTCGTTGCGACATCGCCAAAGATCCATCTGCTGGCCAAGGCCCGCAAGCTTTCTGAAACCCTGTGTCTCCAGCTCACCTAGCGTACTAGAGCACCTGTAGCATACTCCTGGGCTACAATTACCCGGGCCCACGACCGGTCTGTCGATGTCACCGCATGAAGAGGAATAAACAGACTCACCCCATCCCGACGTCCCCCAAAGGTTAGCTCTCTAGCCCTCGCTATCTCCCTGCTTGCTAATTCGGCCTGCTAACGGCTAGCTTGTCTAGCCCGGGCCTACGAACTGTTAGCTTGTTAGCACAGGCCTGCTAACCATCTGAATCACCGCATCCCAAACACTCTGAACCCATTTACTTTCTATCTCTCTTTGATTTTTATTTTGTTTATACCTTCCGGAAACCTGCCTCACCCACTGTGATACGGAATCGCTATTACTTTTAATTTTTATTTTATTTTTATGACACACTCAAGAACCTCCAGACGCTAACCAGCTAACTAGCTACAAGCTATTTAGTCATTGTTAGTTTTTTTTAAAAACCTGGATAACACTCGCCAGCCCAGCTTCCCTGCCCATCCACCGCTGCCCCCTGGACACTGATCTCTTGGCTACATAGCTGACGCACGCTGGACTGTCCATTAATCACGGTACCCCATTCTGCTTGTTTGTTTATCTGTCGGCCCAGTTGCCTAGTCAACGCCATTTTACCTGCTGTTTGTTGTGCTAGCTGATTAGCCTCGCCTACTGTTTTTAGCTAGCTTTCCCAATTCAACACCTGTGATTACTGTATGCCTCGCTGTATGTCTCTCTCAAATGTCAATATGCCTTGTATACTGTTGTTCAGGTTAGTTATCATTGTTTTAGATCACAATGGAGCCCCTAGATCCACTCTGCATACCCCTGTTACCTCCTTTGTCCCACCCCCACACATGCGGTGACCTCACCCATTACAACCAGCATGTCCAGAGATACAACCTCTCTCATCATCACCCAGTGCCTGGGCTTACCTCCGCTGTACCCGCACCCCGCAAATACCCCTGTCTGCGCATTATGCCCTGAATATATTCTACCATGCCCAGAAACCTGCTCCTCTTATCCTCTGCCCCCAACGCTCTAGGCGACCAGTTTTGATAGCCTTTAGCCGCACCCTCATACTACTCCTTCTCTGTTCCGCGGGTGATGTGGAGGTAAACCCAGGCCCTGCATGTCCCCAGGTACCCTAATTTGTTGACTTCTGTGATCGAAAAAGTCTTGGTTTTATGCATGTCAACATCAGAAGCCTCCTCCCTAAGTTTGTTTTACTCACTGCTTTAGCACACTCTGCTAACCCTGATGTCCTTGCCGTGTCTGAATCCTGGCTCAGGAAGGCCACCAAAAATTCAGAGATTTCCATACCCAACTATAACATCTTCCGTCAAGATAGAACTGCCAAAGGGGGCGGAGTCGCAGTCTACTGCAGAGATAGCCTGCAAAGTAATGTCATACTTTCCAGGTCCATACCCAAACAGTTTGAACTACTAATTTTGAAAATTACTCTCTCCAGAAACAAGTCTCTCACTGTTGCCGCCTGCTACCGACCCCCGTCAGCTCCCAGCTGCGCCCTGGACACCATTTGTGAATTGATCGCCCCCCATCTAGCTTCAGAGTTTGTTCTGTTAGGTGACCTAAACTGGGATATGCTTAACACCCCGGCAGTCCTACAATCTAAGCTAGATGCCCTCAATCTCACTCAAATCATCAAGGAACCCACCAGGTACAACCCTAACTCTGTAAACAAGGGCACCCTCATAGACGTCATCCTGACCAACTGGCCCTCCAAATATACCTCCGCTGTCTTCAACCAGGATCTCAGCGATCACTGCCTCATCACCTGTATCCGCCACGGAGCCGCAGTCAAACGACCACCCCTCATCACTGTCAAACGCTCCCTAAAACACTTCTGTGAGCAAGCAGGCCTTTCTAATCGACCTGGCCCGGGTATCCTGGAAGGACATTGACCTCATCCCGTCAGTTGAGGATGCATGGTCATTCTTTAAAAGTAACTTCCTCACCATTTTAGATAAGCATGCTCCGTTCAAAAAATGCAGAACCAAGAACAGATACAGCCCTTGGTTCACTCCAGAGCTGACTGCCCTCGACCAGCACAAAAACATCCTGTGGCGGACTGCAATAGCATCGAATAGCCCCGTGATATGCAACTGTTCAGGGAAGTCAGGAACCAATACACGCAGTCAGTCAGGAAAGCTAAGGCCAGCTTCTTCAGGCAGAAGTTTGCATCCTGTAGCTCCAACTCCAAAAAGTTCTGGGACACTGTGAAGTCCATGGAGAACAAGAGCACCTCCTCCCAGCTGCCCACTGCACTGAGGCTAGGAAACACTGTCTCCACCGATAAATCCATGATTATCGAAAACTTCAATAAGCACTTCTCAACGGCTGGCCATGCCTTCCGCCTGGCTACTCCAACCTCGGCCAACAGCTCCGCCCCCGTAGTTCCTCACCCAAGCCTCTCCAGGTTCTCCTTTACCCAAATCCAGATAGCAGATGTTCTGAAAGAGCTGCAAAACCTGGACCCGTACAAATCAGCTGGGCTTGACAATCTGGACCCGCTATTTCTGAAACTATCTGCCGCCATTGTCGCAACCCCTATTACCAGCCTGTTCAACCTCTCTTTCATATCGTCTGAGATCCCCAAGGATTGAAAGCTGCCGCAGTCATCCCCCTCTTCAAAGGGGGAGACACCCTGGACCCAAACTGCTATAGACCTATATCCATCCTGCCCTGCCTATCTAAGGTCTTCGAAAGCCAAGTCAACAAACAGGTCACTGACCATCTCGAATCCCACCGTACCTTCTCCGCTGTGCAATCTGGTTTCCGAGCCGGTCACGGGTGCACCTCAGCCACACTCAAGGTACTAAACGATATCATAACCGCCATCGATAAAAGACAGTACTGTGCAGCCGTCTTCATCGACCTCGCCAAGGCTTTCGACTCTGTCAATCACCATATTCTTATCGGCAGACTCAACAGCCTCGGTTTTTCGGATGACTGCCTTGCCTGGTTCACCAATTACTTTGCAGACAGAGTTCAGTGTGTCAAATCGGAGGGCATGCTGTCCGGTCCTCTGGCAGTCTCTATGGGGGTGCCACAGGGTTCAATTCTCGGGCCGACTCTTTTCTCTGTATATATCAATGATGTTGCTCTTGCTGCGGGCGATTCCCTGATCCACCTCTACGCAGACGACACCATTCTATATACTTTCGGCCCGTCATTGGACACTGTGCTATCAAACCTCCAAACGAGCTTCAATGCCATACAGCACTCCTTCCGTGGCCTCCAACTGCTCTTAAACGCGAGTAAAACCAAATGCATGCTTTTCAACCGATCGCTGCCTGCACCCGCATGCCCGACTAGCATCACCACCCTGGATGGTTCCGACCTTGAATATGTGGACATCTATAAGTACCTAGGTGTCTGGCTAGACTGCAAACTCTCCTTCCAGACTCACATCAAACATCTCCAATCAAAAATCAAATCAAGAGTCGGCTTTCTATTCCGCAACAAAGCCTCCTTCACTCACGCTGCCAAGCTTACCCTAGTAAAACTGACTATCCTACCGATCCTCGACTTCGGCGATGTCATCTACAAAATGGCTTCCAACACTCTACTCAGCAAACTGGATGCAGTCTATCACAGTGCCATCCGTTTTGTCACTAAAGCACCTTATACCACCCACCACTGCGACTTGTATGCTCTAGTCGGCTGGCCCTCACTACATATTCGTCGCCAGACCCACTGGCTCCAGGTCATCTACAAGTCCATGCTAGGTAAAGCTCCGCCTTATCTCAGTTCACTGGTCACGATGGCAACACCCATCCGTAGCACGCGCTCCAGCAGGTGTATCTCACTGATCATCCCTAAAGCCAACACCTCATTTGCCGCCTTTCGTTCCAGTACTCTGCTGCCTGTGACTGGAACGAATTGCAAAAATCGCTGAAGTTGGAGACTTTTATCTCCCTCACCAACTTCAAACATCAGCTATCCGAGCAGCTAACCGATCGCTGCAGCTGTACATAGTCTATAGGTAAATAGCTCACCCATTTTCACCTACCTCATTCCCATACTGTTTTTATACTGTTTTTATTTATTTACTTTTCTGCTCTTTTGCACACCAATATCTCTACCTGTACATGACCATCTGATCATTTATCACTCCAGTGTTAATCTGCAAAATTGTATTATTCGCCTACCTCCTCATGCCTTTTGCACACATTGTATATAGACTGCCCATTTTTTCTACTGTGTTATTGACTTGCTAATTGTTTACTCCATGTGTAACTCTGTTGTCTGTTCACACTGCTATGCTTTATCTTGGCCAGGTCGCAGTTGCAAATGAGAACTTGTTCTCAACTAGCCTACCTGGTTAAATAAAGGTGAAAATAAATAAAATCACTAAGAACTTTTTTGCCCCACTGTATGTCTCTTTCCACCTCCAGCTCTCCGGGTCTGGTTAAGGGGGTGTTGTTGTGCTGGATTGTTGTCTGTGTCTGTGGTGACTGGAGTGTAATCACCTGCTGTTCCAACTCCACCTGCCTTACCTCCCAGCTGGGTAAATGTGTCCTTCATTTCAATGAGGGAGTAGTAATTTGTGCTGGGACGTTGACTTTCCGCTGGGGGTGGTTCATCTGTGGGGTTATATAATGAAGAGTTCTGGTCTGACCTGCTTGGGGTGGGGGTATCTTTATCAAGGGAGAGCTTCTCCTGCTGGGCTAATTCTTTGATTAGGTGAAAGTCCAGCTGAAACTGTTTGGGGTTGCCCTGTACCATTACTGTTCCAGACTTATTGAGATTTATATTAGCTGACTCAGAGTCCTCGTTGTCTAGTATCCTGAGTTTCCACCCCTCGTTAACACCACCTCTCTTAACAGAGGGGTAGTGTGCTAATGTAGCACTGTGCCATGCCAGGGGACGGTTTGTGTGGAAGATGAGGTTGCTGATGTTCCCATTTTTATAATAGTCAGCAAAAAGTCTCTCTTGATTTTCCATAAGGAGCTTCATTTTGTGATCTTTTCTTGCCTTATCATTCTTTACATACACAAAGTACTGTATTTTAATTACCTCTGAACAGCGGGAGGGAGCTTCTAAGGCCTCTCCATTTGGTTGGAGCAGACCTTTCAACTCTCCTGCCATTGTTGGGCTAAAGGGCTTTGACACCTCTCACTTGACACGTCAGTGCAAAATTGAAATTGTATCAGGCTTGGCAGCCTTAATTTAGCATTAAGTCCTTATAAAGTAATGTAATGTATTTTTCTTCTTGGCTTTAAGAAATAAAATATAGCTCTCTCTCTCCCTCTGAAGGGAGTCGTGGGTGTGTGGAGTGCCTGCCGCCAGCCTCGCTGCCTCTCGTGCCACATGTCAACCAGACACAGATGAGGAGCGGCATGAAATGACTGGCACCGTGCCAAGCTGGCAGCCTAGGCCTCTCTGTCAAACTCCCTGTCTCTGGGCGGGTGTCAGGGCGGGTGTCTGGGCGGGTCTCTGGGCGGGTCCTGTGTGTAATGGTATAGCCATGTATCGGTGAGTGCTCTCTGATCATGCCAACCTGCCCCAGATGAGTCTATATGTGAAGAACTAGCTTACCTGGTTAAATAAAGGTGAAAAAGAAAAGCCTATGGGTCGTAAATCTCCAGACTCTCCTCCCGCTTCAACAGTGGCGCTTTGTGGACTTTCACAGAAACCCAACACTAATGGCCCCTTCCTTTCAGATAGCAACCCGAGCTGCCATGTTAAAACAGCTTCACTGACCATCCTGTAAATATAGCCATTCATTCACAGCCCCTTTAGAGATGTCAGGCAAAGCGAGAGAGAGAGATGTCCCTTGGAGCAAAGATATGGCAGGGAAAGAGAGAGTAGCAAGAGCGAGAAAAAGAGAGGGAAGGGAATAAAAGTTACAATGTGAATAACAGAAAGGAAGGTGTGTTTTGTGTGTGCTGTTGTCCCTAGGGAGGCTTGTATACAGCAGCATGATGAGATTGTATTGCTCATGCATGGTGGGAAGTGGTTGGATGTGATGGGGAGTGGAGTGTAGCTGACTGGGTGTCTCTATGCCAGGTGAGCCACAACTTCACAGGCGTGAAATAGAATCATGACAGAGCTGCAGCCTGGGACTCTTATTCATAGTCTGTCCTGCTTCATATACAGGCCCCCTGGTGGCTGAAGCAATCACATGTATGGCTCAGGATTGGCACAGAAATACACACACACACACACACACACACACACACACACACACACACACACACACACACACACACACACAGGCCAAAGAGGCTGTCTCTGCAGGTAGCCGGCTGGTAAGTGGTCAGATTGAACACAGTACACACCAAAGATATCCCTGGTCTCTTCTCCCGCTCCTGGTCGAACAGCTGTTAGTGTTTCAGCCAGGCTGGGTGGATGGATGGATGGAGGCTGGATAATTGGGTCTGCTCTGCGTTTGGCCCCCTCTCTGCTGATCACAAAGCCGGAAATATACAGTAGCTAGATGTCCCTATAAGTCTACAGTACAAAGGTAGAGCACTATAATATAGGGAATGGAGCTGTTTAAAGACATATCATGGCTTTAAGCCATTTTTATGTGTCTGTCTCAGTTTATTATCTCTGTTTAGTCTTTATATTCTCTGTAGTTGGCTCTTGGGGAGAGACATTGGAGTTGACTTCCAGGAACGATTCCCCTGGGAGAGAGCGACAGCATCCAGTTCCCGTACATACAACGGCTCCTCAAAGACCCGGGGGATTCTTCAGCGGTGCAGACCAGGGCATAGGTCACAAAAGCAAACAGAGGCGGAAGACAGAGCATTGCTGATCATCCAGTCCCAGCTGGAGGCTATCTAACGCTGTGCTCAACTCAATACAAGAGGATCAATACCAACAGGACAGTACAGTTTACTTTACGGTGACAGACAGCAATATTAGAATTTGCGCTCGGCAGTCAGCATACCGATGGCATGACATTCCACTTCTGAGACAGTGACCTCATGGCGAGCCATGGCAAATTCCATTATCCCTCTAGAACAAACCAAATGGAACTCAGGACTACTTTGTAATGAGTGATACGAATCCATGTGGTCACTGGAAACCACCGACAGGGACAGACCTAACTCCATGCTTTAATGATCAAGCAAATGTAAAGCTCATGCTAACTGCATCTTCTCCTCAGTGGCTGTACCGTTGTAACCCCTAGGGGTTAGGGAAGGTGACAGAGGGATGTGGAGAGGGTTGTGGCCCCCGACAGCCGGCCCTGGTCCAGAGGGGTGTTCGGCCGAGCGGAATCCCGGAACTCGGGTCGGAGCGCTACTGTCGTCAATCCATCGATTACAGAGGAAACCAAGCTGACAGCACCCCCACGCTCCAACGAGCACAGAGACACACACTGCATCATGGCAAGAAAAACACACACACTTCAACAAAAAGTGTCCACTCACAGTTCATCAAAGGGAGGAACACGGTGAGGCTGGGTAATCTTGATGAACACGATATCCTCTGTGATATAGAGAAGACTTATCTTATCGATCCTGACATCAAAACCTGGAGCCTCTCAGAACCTCTGACTCCTTTAGAGGAAATGAAAATGGACCTTTCTCATCCCAGGCAAATCAATAGCATGCACGTAATGTACACCCACCCAAACCCACTCACACACACACATACCAAGGGCTAAGTCATTACACATGAACAAGTCAACTCTGACCCCCAAGCATACCATACTTTCATATTTCACAGCGACACTCTCTCTCTCTTTTCCTCTCGCTGTTTAAGCTCCATCCATCAACCACAAGTCCAAGACTGGAGAGCAGTAGGTGATCAATGGCTGTGCAGGTCTGAAGAGATGTCCTTAGGGCTCTGTCTACTGCCTCCTCCAGGTCATTCATGTAGGGCGTCTATTAGAGTTGGAGACGTTGTGATTTGGTGTGCACCAAGGCACCGTTCTAGCATCGCTACTTTTTGACCTCAACATGCGGTCACACAAAAAGGTCATCAATCATGCAGAAAGACCATCACATTGGATCAGCTAAATGCCTTGTCTAATACACAAACAACTATCTAGATGTGGAAAGGGCAAGGCGCTTGGCAGACTCTTTATCCCTATGGGGACACCAGTGTGGGTTGCTATGGTCCCCATTAGGATAAGAGCCACCACTGAGCATTTGCTACATGCATGTCTGCCCTACCCTGAGGGCCCTCCTGGCACTGTTCAATGTGCTAATTTGTTTCACAAACCAAGTTAATGTGTGGCCTAATTATATGCAAAACATTATCTCTCTCTCTCTCTCCCCCAAGGGAGTCGTGGGTGTGTGGAGTGCCTGCCGCCAGCCTCGCTGCCCCTCGTGCCACATATCAACCAGACAAAGATGAGGAGCGGTGAAATGACTGTCACCGTGCCAAGCTGGCAGCCTAGGCCTCTCTGTCAAACTCCCTGTCTCTGGGCGGGTCTCTGGGCGGGACCTGTGTGTAATGGTATAGCCCTGTGTGGGTGAGGGCTGTCTGAACTGTTAAATCCACCATTTCAACAGAGCTCTACAGGGCCTTGTAATATACCTTGACGTATTTAAATGTAATTCCACTCAGTAAACAACACACCATATGTCATTGGACCTAGTTCAATAACACCAGCAGCAGTGCTAGCCATGGACCCGTTTTACAGCCATAACCCTCCAACAGTTATGTCGTGTCTGTGTTAAAGGTTTTACCCACAGTGAGAGCTGCCATTTATCAATGCAGGGAGACCGGTACAAGGCTATAAGAAACACCAAGCTCCCTCTTAGGGAAGAAAGCAATCAGGCATGAATATTAGTCGCAAAAAAAGAGGAAATTGATAATGCAATGTATCCGTGGGGGACCCATGAATATCCACGACCACGAGCAGGTACCACTGCAGTGTGTAGATACCGTGTGTAGTGTGTAGTGTGCAATACCAGAGAGGATTATAGTACCAGCCACTGTCACCACTGGTTTACCACAGAGCACTGAAACAGAGGAATCCACAAAGGCAGACATTTCTAAATACATTATGGACGTAGTTGCAGCCGTAATCTAAACTGAGGTTTTGTTTCTACTGGAAAACATGTGACCTCGTCCCAAAGCTCAATTGCAACCGCATATAGAAAGCCAGCTGGGGATAAAATGACTGACATTGAATTCAGTGAGGCAGGAAAGCTTTAGGCTATTTCAGTTATAGAGTGCCCTAAAATACTAATTGTCATCGTCAGTTTCTGTAAAAGTGTGTAAAACATCTAGGTGGAGTAGTTGCCTAATATGGAAATCTTAATATAGGCTGAGTGCCAAGTTTGTAAGCTTTGTGGATTTTATATTGCCTGGCCAACATGCCTTGCTTACAATTTTACAACTCAGTTTTTCATCATATCATAGAAATGATTCATATGTGTAAATGGCTGGTGCATCTTAAAGGAGCCGAGGGATTATTAACACATCATTGGTCAGCTTTCCTCCACCTCTAGTTTCCCCTGACCACAGAACCTGACCTGGACAACTCCTGGTCCTAATGGGGACTGGATGTGGTTGTACAATAAACTTTAGATGACTAGCTAGTCTGGTAGTCCACATGGCATTATTTTATAGTACGAAGAATACAATTGAACAAAGCTGAATAAAATAGAAAGGATATTTTCTCCAAAGGATTTTGAGCGGTTAACAAAGAAATAGGTACTTTATACCTATAGACAGACGCATCCGGGACATAACTGCACACATCCTTATCCAATTCCCAGGTGCATATTAAAGATATAAGAAGAACTGTCCACATGTACTTTTCGTCAGCCAACATGAGTAGGCCTAACGAACAGCATAAACACTAATCAATCTACTATCCCCCATAGTACAAAAGTTGACCTATTCTATTCTGTGCGAGAAATAAACATTCCAAACATAGTCTGGGACAGATGCGATAGAACCCAAATTAATACAACCACTAGCATCAAAAAAAATATTTTTTTTACGCAATGAGGCTGACGCAACAGATCAGAACGTTTAGCTTAAAATGTTAATAAACCATTAGGCAATTTCTTCACTTCATAAGCACAGCAATGCGCACACGGCAGTAGGCTTTAAGCGAGAATGTTCCATTAGCGGGAAAACACCATTATCAAAAGTTGCCACAAATGAGATTATGCAGGTAATGCTTTTATTATAAAGGTGAATTTTTATGGAGAAAATGATCTTCCCCAAACTAGAAACTCACGTGCTGCATACATGATGTATGCCAGTTAAGCTCCACACCCGTTGTAAAGCAGGTGTAATGTGCTTCATTTGAAGAAGTTATTTGGCCACTTTAATTGTGATTACAAACCTTATCAAAACATTTAGACCTATGGGCTAAACATTTACATTTACATTTAAGTCATTTAGCAGACGCTCTTATCCAGAGCGACTTACAAATTGGACTACATGAGGTGTGCGACTATGATTCTAAAAAGTAATTTCAAAAAAGGCATGGTTTCTTATGCTGGCCATCATTCACATGTGATAATATATAATTCACAAGTGATAGGCTAATATTGTCACCCAGCAGACTATTCTTGATCTAATCTTGCCTTTATATATACACTAAATAATATATGTGTGAAATGAGTTTTGATTTAGAATGGACCATTATCATGCACCCTGTCTCAAAACAGTGGTAGGGGGAAAAAGACATGTCATCTCTGCACTTAAATAACGAATGAAGGAGGCTTTTCCCATGGTTCCTTTTCATGCCAGCCAGGTGGGCTCTACCCCTGTTGTAAAGAGAAGCAATGTGCTTAATATTAGGAACGTTGAGAAATAAATCCAGGAGGCCTAGCCTATAGAAAGGGACAAAAGAAGAATCTATTGTCCCTCGAATCTCTCTGTTTTCTCGCATAATTGTATAGACTCTAGAAATGTTGCAGCAACAGGAGCTCGTGGGCTCTCATGAAGTGCTTGATTAGATTTTTTAAAATCACATTTGCATTGATGTCAGAGTGATTAGAGAGACAAAAGAGTGCAGAGTACCAGGCAGTTAACAAGTTTACTATGACCAGCAGCAGCATCAGAGCCTAATTAGCGTGACTAAACGGCTGTCACGTGGAATTTGACTGACTTCATGACACGTGACGGTGACTGCAACATCAGTGTTGTATTTTGAGACAGGCTTGAATAAGCCAAGTAGCCAATAGGCAGAGGGTTGCATCATTTGTCTGATTCTCTGTAATAATGGTATGGGGAAAATAATGCATTTGATTTTGTAAAATGGGTTCTTGCATCAAACAACACACCAACATTTTCAGTCACCTCCTTGTCTGAAGGACAAGTGGATAAACAGTTTAACATTTTTTTAAGAACAAGTTCGTATTTACAATAACGCCTACCCTGGACAACGCTGGGTCAATTATACACGGACCTATTGGAATCTCAATCACAATTGATGTGATACAGCCTGGATTCATACCAGGTACTGCAGTGACACCTCTTGTACTGAGATGCAGTGTCGTAGACCACTGCACCACTCGGGAGCCCGGTTTAACTTCAGGCCCTGCATGTTTTTATCAAAAGTCACATGGAATGTAGGCCTACATTGAACACCATACATTGGCTGCTACTCTAGGCTGAATGACAGAACAGCTATTTCCATGTTAAAATGTTATGGGATGCATTTTCTCCATTGTTTTTGATGGTAGGCCACTCTGGTAGTCCTACATTATGATCAAATAGCCACAGTAGTCTACCTGGCTACTGTTAAAACAAACTTAAAGTGGGTACAGCCTCAGTGTTCACAGTAAACACGAGCTGGAAGTTACACAGAATTTTCACAGTGTTCAAGTTTGCTCTCAGCTGAACTGAAATTTGCTCAGTGCCGAAAACAATTAGATGGAACATTGCTCCAGGCATGTCCCAACAGACAGACCTGGCTGGCACTGTGGGATGAGATTAAAACAGGAAAAGCACATAGCCTACACTACAACCACAGGCTTTTTCTAAGAAATATACATCCATCTGGCTGTGGTCAGGTGTGGTGAGAGAGAGTGAGAGAGAGAAAGAGACAGAGAGTGAGAGAGAGAAAGAGAGAGAGAGAAAGAGACAGAGAGAGAGACAGAGAGAGAGAGACAGAGAGAGAGAGAGCAAGAGAGTCAGAGTCAGAGATATGCTATACAGCTATAGCTGCCCTAAATGTGTGTGTAATACAGTGATCTCACCACAGTGATCAGGGTCGGTCAGGGAGACAAAATGAAAGGCCAAATGTAATTAATCTCTCTTTTTCTCACACACACACACACACACACACACACACACACACACACACACACACACACACACACACACACACACACACACACACACACACACACACACACACACACACACACACACACACACACAAAGGGGGAAGCGGATACCTAGTCAGTTGCACAACTTGATGCATTCAACCGAAATGTGTCTTCCACATTTAACCCAACCCTTCTGAATCAGAGAGGGGCTGCTTTAATCCACATCATCAGTGCCCGGGGAACAGTTGTTGTGGGGCTTAACTGTCTTGCTCAAGGGCAGAAGACACAGTATATCACCACACCCTTGCTTCCCCACTGCCCCGTCAGTCACACAATGTACCCTTCATTCAGAGCAAGACAAGAGGAGGACAAAGAGAGAGATGACTGTTCTTTACCAAAACAAGAACAACACAACAGTTGTTCAGTAGAGGCCTGGTTCAACACCCTCCATGCCCTCCTCCTCCCCTCTGATAACTGAGTACAAGTTTGAACAAATATGGAGAACCAACAATCAGTTACATTTCCACATCCACTAGACTGTTTGATAAGAGAGGTGTGGTAATAGCGGAGGTATGGTGTTAAACAGGAGAACAGAAGGTGGGCAGTGGGGGACAGTTCTGGGATGCAGTACACCAGGGCAGCTGTTCTGTTCTAGCCCTCCCCTTGGTGAGATCCAGATGACTGCTGGAGTCAGCAACTAATAAGGGACGGACGGACAGGTGTACCATTCAGCATCCCTCCACAGATTACATGAAGCCATCTAGGTTCCACCAACCACATCCCACCAAACTAAAGACCACTCCTCTTCCACTGACCAATTCTCAATACTGTCATTCAGAACATATTGGCCAGGTCATCACCCACTCAGACCCAAGACCAGTCAGCAGAATTCCAGCAGATTCCCCTTCTTTCCTTTCTAGCGTTCCAGCATACCCCACACAGATCTGCACCCTGACTCTAGAACACGCTGGGCTAAAGCTCTTATTCAGCTCTAAATAAAGTTATTCTATGTGTTTCAGCTCTAAATAAGGTTATTCTATGTTTAGAATATAAGAGAATAGCAGCCTATTAGTGGGAGAAGGCATGCAAAAAAGCCTCAACTAAGGCACCCTTACCCCTTATGCATATCTATCACACGCTACAGTACATCCAATGCCCTGCAATTCATAGAACTCAACTAACCAGACAACAGATAATTTCTAGGCCTATTCTTTAATTGTCAAGACATATCAGGAGTGAGTCAATTCAATCAGATGTCTATCTGGATGTCCTTTTCCAGGCCACAGCAGCTCTGCCTGATAACACGCTTTTAACGAAGCCCACAGAGACGCTCGGTTTGGCTGTTACCTAGCAACAAGTGTTCTGAGTGACATTCAATATCCATACAGCAAGAAAGGCGGCTGGAACAGGCAGAGAGCATTCATCCTATAGAATCCTTGTTTGTAAAGAAAAACCTCTGTCTTAGACGGATAATACAGAGACTGTAAACACGGCACCCAGAATCTCAAGTGCGCGCTGTTGTTAAGACTGTCACGAGAGACGACGCAGACTGCAACATGAATAACAATCGGAGGGAAATGCTTTATACAGCCGGAGTTAAACACATTCCTTTGAATGGTCTGATTTCATAAGGATAGATATGGCAGCCAGTTGGTTTCTTTATTATCTCCTTCCTCACTGTCTTGTTTGGCTGACTAGTGTTGTCAACTGCGTTTGATGAACACCAAGTTGTTATCCTATCTCTGGTGTGTTTGAATCCTCACTCACTCACTCACTCACTCACTCACTCACTCACTCACTCACTCACTCACTCACTCACTCAACTGGTGCCTCTATTGTTGACAGAGTTAATTATGTGTGTGTTTTCAGTTAGAGTGCAATAACAACACCAGTAGCAGCAGAGTAAAACAGAGCTGGTGCTTCAGCATGCATTTGTGAACACGTCAATACTCTCCCTTTCTCACTCACAACATCACGTAATGTTTCAATAAACACAAAGCTGCAAGAATACAAAACACCTAAGCCAATCAACCTGCATGTGGCACAAAGCCAACAGGAAATAGATTAATTATACAATTTGCCTTCACTTCTGATCAGTGCAGCTCAATAGGATGACATCATGAGAAGGAACTTCTTTAGACTAGATTCACCCCCTGGTATAGTGTACTATAGCCTAGTAGTGTATTAATCCATCGAGTAGTGCCCCTCACCTTGCACTTCATCATGTCGCTGACCCGTTCCTGCATGGACTGTCCAGCCTTGGGTCTGACCAGGAGGTAGAGGGTTTGGACCTCTGGACAGGACCGCAGCAGTTTCTCCACCAGCACCTTGCCCATGAAGCCCGTGGCGCCAGTGATCAGCACATTCTTGCCTGCGTAGTAGTCAGCGATTGACACCATGCTACCATCAGCCCCTGTCTCTTCTCCTGTCTTTCCCATCTGTGTAGCTCGTCCCGTACCCCCAGCCTTCACAAGGCAGCTCCTAGAGAGAAAGGGAGAGGGAATGAGAGAGAGAAGAAACGATAGGAGACAATTAGCTGAGGCTGAGAGAAAATTAGAACCACACTACACTCTGTTCAGACTCAGAGTCTTTTTACATGAGCCAACACTCATTACACTTGACATAACCTACAGTATGTATTGTGTATGTATTAATGCTGAGTATTAGGTGACAGACCTGAAGAGAGAAGTATAAAGCTGGGACTCACTGGGTGCTGGGAGTCACTTTGTCAATGACACGGTAAGTGGGGAGGACAGGAAGGTCACAGACACACACAAGCATGTCTGTGATGTTATTGCGGATATAGCGAAATTGTCACACCCTGATCTGTTTCACCTGTCTTTGTGCTTGTCTCCACCCTCCTCCAGACATCGCGCATCTTCCCCATTAAGAATGAGGTTTTGGGATAAACGCCCGAAAAATAAGGTCTGAGGTTAAAACAGGTTAAGTGTCACGCCCTGGCCTTAGTATTTTGTGTTTTCTTTATTATTTTGGTCAGGCCAGGCTGTGACATGGGTGATTTATGTGTCTTGTCTTGTCTAGGGGTTTATTAGATTTATGGGGTTGTGTTTAGTAGAGTTGTCTAGGAAAGTCTATGGTTGCCTGGAGTGGTTCTGAATCAGAGTCAGGTGTTTATCGTTGTCTCTGATTGGGAACCATATTTAGGCAGCCATATTCTTTGGGTATTTTGTGGGTGATTGTTCCTGTCTGTGTTTTGCACCAGTTAGGACTGTTTCGGGTTTTCATGTTTCTTGTTTTGTAGTTTATTCATGTATAGTTTCTTTATTAAAGAACCATGAATTATAACCACGCTGCATTTTGGTCCTCCTCTCTTTCACCAGAAGAAAACTGTAACATTAAGGAGATTTAGTCATTTTAGTTTCATACCTTAATGAACTATGAAGCTTTGTGATTGTTTTGATTACATAAATGCTTCAAAATTCACAAAAACGGTCTTTAGCTGATTATGTCATAGAACAAAAAGAATAAGATCATTTAAGTCTGTGTTTACCACAGACCTTAATTTGGGAGTTTATCCAAAACCCCCATTCATTTCCACATAGGCTTTGGCCATCAAGCCAAGTTAATCTCTATAACTATTGCTCTCAATGCCTTCACTCCTACTGTACTTAACACCTTTACCAGCATGAGATATGAGATGAACAACATCGCAGCATGAGACACACATCTGTGACTGCTGCAGGCTAGGGTGGGGTGTGTGTACACGGGTGGCTTGGTCTGTTATAGAGCATGATGTGTTTGAAGAGTCTCATCCCACATTCTATGCCAAGCATAGCACATACCCACACACACACTGCTGTGCTCGGGTGGATGAAATTATGTTGAATTTCATATTTGACTTGGCATATTATATTTGACCTTATTTCAATGCTGATGGTAAAATGCTATGGTTTAAATGTGTATTATTGATATCGTGAATTTGGCATCCTATTTTTAGGGTTAATGGTTGTTACTTCTAAAGATCCAATCAACCATGGGCCAATGATAGTATACCTAGCTTCCCGTTGAAATGATGGTGTCCTTTGGGCAAATCAGATATCAATGTAGCCTACATAAACCCAACCGCACACCAAATGTACTTTCAAATCCAGCCTGCGTTAGATAAGTTAGAGGAGTTACTTTCAACTATTCAATGTGATTCTATTCAACACATCACATGCCTCTCCAAAGCGGATGACAACTTCCTGTCTTCCTGGCCTGGCCTCAGTCAACCAGCCTGCAAAACTGGTGTCCTATCAGCCTTGTAAACGATGACCGTCAAATACTGGCACAAAGATTGGTCAGTGTTTAGTGGGGCCAGCCAACCAAACATGATAAGTGTTCAAGCTAGAGAAGCCATATGTGGGTTCTCTGTATCCTTCTCCATCTTTTGTCCTGGTCTTTGGGCCACAGGTTTCCAACAGTGTTACTGAAGTACCAGAACCACATCCCCAAAGCAATGATCAAGATAACAGAGAAAACATATAGAAAAACCTTCCTCCCTCCGTCAAACACACAACTCTGACCATAACCTCTCTCCCCCACAGTGGCCTCTTTAAACGCCCTTCCAAACGGGGGTCATGGTAAAGATCCCTCCACTGATGTCATTCCGGCTCTACGCTCCAGTAAATCGCAGAGATTCTTCGGGAGACTAAAGGACCAGGGGGGAGGAGCTGGAGGTCGCTATGGATTTGCTCCTCACAATGAATGCACACACACACACACACACACACACACACACACCCACCAGCGGTCCAGCCAGGGCATTCCATCCAGGTCACAGCCTTCAGCCGCTCGCTCCTCTTCTCCCCATCAAGAAGTAGATTGGAGTGGGAGAGTGAAGGAGCTGATAGGAATAGCCTCACTAACACTCACACAGTATGGAACTATGGTTTATCTATGATCTGTAGACCACTATACTCTCTGTGACTGCTTACAGTAGTTTGGGTCTATAGGGAGAGACTGGTTCTCCTGCCTTCACTAAACGTCAGCTATGGTATGTCCTTCACCAAGAGGATGGACACTGACACCTGCTGCAGTAGAGTCCCAGTCTTAACACATGGGGCTGGGGGCAGAGGGGAGCTGTCAATCACAGACATGCAGCTTGGAGCGAGGGAAGGTGAGGTTGATCCTGGCTCAGGATAAATCCCCAAACCATTTATCTGGTCGATAATGTGTATGATCGAGACTTAGAGGACTCAGCCAAAGTAAGGCTCTGGAGATGTCAATCTCTATTAACTTGATCCTAACTGCTCTGTCACTAAATGACAATATCATCACATTCCCTGTTTTGTAACCATGAAAGATAGGTCAACTACTTGTTTGCTGATAAGTGCAGAGTCTTCTTGACAAAGAACCATGTAGCCTCAGAAAGTCATTTAAAGACAGTTCCATAATGATGTTGAGAGACTTTTCTGCTACCAAAGTTACAGCACAAATCCTCCTCCACTGCAGGATTTTCTAGTCAGGCATCCAGCTACTTGCTGTTTCAGCTAATTCCAGACGTTTCCTTCGAGCGAGTGCTTTTCTGTGTTTTATCTTGGCAGCTCCTCTCACCAGGAGGTCTGTGCTTGTTTTTGGAAGACAGCTGTTGGACTCACGGCGTTGCTCAGCGGTACTCTGCCACAGAGGGCCTTACAGCCTTTAAGCACATCAATCTGCCATTGGTCGGTCAGTAGAGTGGAGTCTTGGAAACCCAAACACACACTACAGCCTCACTTGCTGCCTGTCGTCTGTGAAATGAACACAGACAGAAGCCAGCTCAACAGAGAACAGAGAAAGCATCAGAAAGAGGAACACTGTGACTGACAATAATTAAGGCGACTTTAGTCTACTAAGAACGGGCAGTGCCCAACATCACAAAAGAGAAGTCAGCAGCCTTTTTCACAAAACAGCCACTCTGCCCTGAGAACCCAGGCCTTGGAGGCTGCTCAACCAAAGAGCACCACCCACAACAGTAAACACAGCCACTCTGCCCTGAGAACCCGGGCCTTGGAGGCTGCTCAACCAAAGAGCACCACCCACAACAGTAAACACAGCCACTCTGCCCTGAGAACCCGGGCCTTGGAGGCTGCTCAAACAAAGAGCACCACCCACAACAGTAAACACAGCCGCGACAACCACTTAGGTTTCAGGCAGCAGCAGGCACCGGCTGCCAACAGCCCTAGCTCATCCAACAACCTGGCATTGTGCACTCCCTGGAACCCGGGCAGTACATAGGAGCCGTGCCCTACTTAGGAGCCCAACTATTCCACAGTCGCAGACTGTCAGTCTGCCTGTCTGTTGTTGGAGATTAAGATGGATGACATTGATGATGAACGAGGATTACTGTTTTCATGAGGCACAACGTTTACTGGGAAGGATGAGTAGGGTACAGCCTTGTGAATGAGGGCTGGCATTTACAATGCTGCTTTCCTTCGTTTTGCAGGCCTACTGGTTTGGCCAAAAGAGGAAATGAGTTCTCCCTTTCTCTGTGTTGCTATACGGTGCTCTTTGGCCTGAGGGGGTGGATGATGGAGAAATATACTGATCATTAGATTAAAGCAGTGATTAACGTTTCAACAAATTACACCTTAAAGAAAAAAAGATGGATGAACATAATATCCCTGTGGTTTAGCCTGTGTATGACTAGAGGGAATAGAAGGTACATGGGAACGCTAACAAGCAAACTAAGAAGCACAATAATTGGTTTTCAGCCCAGGACCCACATCAACTTCAAGATGGTGGAAATTCAGTGGACCGCCAACAGGTTAGACTGACATTCCCTGACAATCCACTGCTGGTCATTCACTATTCCCAGGAGACACAACAGTGTCAGTAAACCAGACACAACCCTCCACTGTTACTGAAGCATCCATGTCAAGGGCCTTTCTCAATGATGCATCATCCTTACATGTAACCGCAGCCTCTACTTCCTGCTATCTAGGTCATAATACAGTAAACAAACCTCACTTTAAGGTGTGTGCTTCCACAAAGCCTTTCAACAATAAGTGACAGTCAAGGGCTCTCGTTGGAAATGGCATTATATTATTTACCCCACAAAAACATTCTGTCAGGACTTTTACCTGCTTTGTTTTTCGCTGCCTTGCATGTGTGGGCATTTAATTGCCAAAATAGTTCGATTTAATTGCATTAGCTGTGCAAAATGCATAAGATCTTTCTTTTATAAGCCTATAAGTGATTAATGTAATGTAATAATGCATTTCATTTAGTAATTTCCTTTCTAGTTTTCCATAAACTCTAGATACACAGTAAACCTGGGCAATGGAGACGGTTGTTACTTTATGACGTCACATTTCCAGTATGGTGCTTGGCCCATAGACTCTCACTTTGCTGTTTCCACAAGCCCACTGTCAGATTCAGGTGTCCTCTATGGAACTCATGCACTGGTAGATTGAATGTGTGTATATCGTTACGTTATCTGTGATCTAAAGGATTCTGTAATTACACTACCCCTGACAGTGAGTGACAGAGGCTGGGTACATGGTGTCTATTTGCCTTTGGTCCAGACCCAGACCTGGCCTCTGCTCACTGTACTGCATCACCCTGGTCTGGGTCAGACAGGCCAGGCACAGGATATCATGGCACCTTGGCATCAGTCCAAAGCTCCTATATGGTGAGTGACAGCTACCACAGCTTCCTTGCTCAATAGCCAATAAGATCCAGGATATCTGTGTCCATTCTAAAGACTACCCACCTAACATGTGTGGGCATAACGTTTAGGGTTTAATCATGTTAAAATATTGAATATAACAGTAATAATACAGAATAAATACAGTGAAATAAAAGTCTATATGTTCACGTATTTCAGTAATGGACACATCCACTCAAATCACATGACATTTTAAAAGCCACACAGACCAAAGTATGTGATCCCATGAAAACACACACACACACACACACACACACACTGGTAGTCCTGTTCACACACACATACACAAAATGTCTATGACATAAAAAAAAACACAAAACCCCCACATGTATTTTACAGGCATTACATAGTTAAACCATGCTGCAGCAAACACAGGAATAGTCTCGGTCCTACATCACATCAGGAAGAGGGGAGTCAGCAGTAGAACATCTTGCTGTGTGTAATAACTAGTTTGAGCAGTCATTACCAAGGTGTTGGCGGCCCAGTCCCACCTGTCCCTAGGCTGCCACACAGAGACAAGGTGCTGATGGGAACAGGCCCTAATTCACACCAAAGACTCATTACGAAGATGGTGAACAGTTAGCATGTCACACGAGGAGGCCAGGCTAACAGGGGGCTGCTTAGTTAGAACCCATTCATCACAGGCTGGGACTGTTTTTTAAAATGTTTTCCTTTATTTAACGAGGTGAAGTCAGTTAAGAACAAATTCTTATTTTCAATGACGGCCTAGGAACAGTGGGTTAACTGCCTGTTCAGGGGCAGAACGACAGATTTGTCTGTAGGCCAGTGACTCAATCCCCTAATGTGGACTAGGATTGTGGTCAGGAAAAACTCCCGCTTTCTACTTTCAACCCTCTATTTCCATTTGACCTCTTGCCTAGTTAAATAAATCAAAATCAAAAAAAAGATTTGGTACCTGGTAACTTGACCAGGAAAAACTCCTGGTCTTATCATGCTATAGTCACAATGTAAGACCAAAAGTTGGAGTACATCCAGACAACTTGCCAATGACACCCAATGTTCATTAATTATAGACCGTGCTGGCTGCAAACAAGGCCCCTTCATCATTTAGTGTGTAGTTGTACATTGATGCGTAGCTGTGTGCATGTCCATTTCCCTCCATCTCCTGTTCACTGTAATGTGACTCTCCACTCAATGCTTGATTAAACTAATCAATCTGCCTGGGCCACGACTCCTCACTTCAGGCTGGTCTCATCATTACTCAGGACCTGTCACTCAAGTCAAGGCTGGAAATAGACTTCACTTTCATGCATCCTTCGTGTCAATAGTAGAAATCTATCAGGTAGGTTTGTTTACAGTATTATAACCTTGATAGCAGGAAGTAGAGGCTGCAGTTACATGTAAGGATGATGCATCATTGAGAAAGGCCCTTGACATGGATGCTTCAGTAACAGCGGAGGTTTGTGTCTGGTTTACTGACACTCTTGTGTCTCCTGGGAATAGTGAATGACCAGCAGTGGATTGTCAGGGAATGTCAGTCTAACCTGTTGGCGGTCCACTGAATTTCCACCATCTTGAAGTTGATGTGGGTCCTGGGCTGAAAACCAACCCTATATTACAGGCATCAGTTGACAGGGAGAAATGGAATAAGTGCATCAGTCACCCCAGATCTAAAAGGACTTGATTTGAAGCTCCTGCAGTGATGCAGGCAACATTGAGAAGTCGGTGGTTATGGCTGCAACGATATGCCCTTTTCCACAAGAAAACTCTTAGCTCTAGTTGGGAGGCTTCAGGTGGTAAAAAGCAGGAAGGAGGGTAGGTTAGATCAGGAACAGGCAACTCCAGTCCGAGGGGACCGGAGAGGTTTCACTCTATTACCTCATCCATAGCAAACACAGCTCATTAAACACATTGCATTCTAAACTGAAGATCATGATTAGTTGATTATTGGAGTCAGGTGTGTTAGCTGAGGAAAGTGTGACACCAATTAGTCCCGGAGGACTGGAGTTTCCCAGGCCTGGGCTAGATTATTAAGACACAGAAAAATGATATACCACTCCCAGGCAGATTACAGTATTGCAAAAATATTTATTTCCTTCCATGAATTCGGCACACAAGAAGAAAATCTCCCTGAATGCCTCCAACAAACATAGACCAGATGTTCTAACATGTATCGTCCACACAACCATCAGTAAAGTAGAGGTACAACCTAGAAAAGCTCACAGATATCAAGGGAGATGTAGGTCTATTCTTCTTTCACAGGAGAACAATTCACAAAGTAACGTTTTTTATGTCTGTTTTTATCCTTTTAAATGCCAAGATGCCAGAGACAATTTTCCATTCTGTGGAAACCTATTGGACAATAAAGTTTTCTAACGAATCTAACTAACTAGATTTTGGGCCGGAAGTTTTTGTTGTTGGTAATTTGGTTGTTCGGGGAAAAGGGGATACAATCAGCTTTGTTCTTCTGCTGGGTACAAGGCTGGTCGGAGTGAGAAATTAAATCAATTCTGCTCTCTTACTGTGAGCTCCTAGCTGTCTCTAAGGTTATTCTCAGAGGCACCACTTTACTGCTATAAAGCAGTGTCCCGTTTCCCACATCTGTTAAAAGAACACTGTTACAATTCTGGTAGTTTCTGACAAGTCTATTTTCGGGAATGCAATCAACGTCACCCTCTGTCATACCTTGAAGGGAACAGCGACCTCAATAAGTGATCCCAAGAAACACTGGCATTTACCAAGTATTGTGGCAGAAGCCTATTGGAGAGACCAGCTGTGTTGTTTAATGGAGCAGACAGTTAGTTTTGTCTGTCACCTCTCTGTGTGTTGCAGCCAGGATGGCCCAGCCTGCCAGGCTCTATCTGGGCTTTGGACGGCTGCCCAGGAGGCTCCCATCTATCTATTGAGGAACTGAGGTGAGCAATCAGCAGGAAGAAGAGAAAAAAAAGAAAGATAGATAGATAGACAGACAGATAGATGCCTCCTGGGCAGACGTCTAAAGCCCAGATAGAGCCTGGCAGGCTGGGCCATCCTGGCTGCAACACACAGAGAGGTGACAGACAAAACTAACTGGCTGCTCCATTAAACAACACAGCTGGTCTCTCCAATGCGCTTCTGCCACAATACTAGATAGATATGTATCAAATGTAGTCACCAAGGTGTGGAGGAATATGGTACCATCTAGACTACCTGGCTATCAAGTGTCTCACTCCCTATGTGCTTGTCAGACAGGACCATGCTGAGAGTGGGAAAGTCCCACTCAGTCCATGTGACGACACACAAGGGTTTGACGTCCTTGTCAATGTCTCAAGTATGTCTCGCGTTCACCTGAATGTCTCAATAATGTCTCACTCTCACCTGAATGTCTCAATAATGTCTCACTCTCACCTGAATGTCTCAAGAATGTCTCACTCACACCTGAATGTCTCAAGAATGTCTCACTCTCACCTGAATGTCTCAAGAATGTCTTACTCTCACATGAATGTCTCAATAATGTCTCACTCTCACCTGAATGTCTCAAGAATGTCTCACTCTCACCTGCATGTGTCAAGAATGTCTCACTCTCACCTGAATGTCTCAAGAATGTCTCACTCTCACCTGAATGTCTCAAGAATGTCTCACTCTCACCTGAATGTGTCAAGAATGTCTCACTCTCACCTGAATGTCTCAAGAATGTCTCACTCTCACCTGAATGTCTCAAGAATGTCTCACTCTCACCTGAATGTCTCAAGAATGTCTCACTCTCACCTGAATGTCTCACTCTCACCTGAATGTCTCAAGAATTTCTCACTCTCACCTGAATGTCTCAAGAATGTCTCTCACCTGAATGTCTCAGTTAAGCTTCCTTCTTCCCTCCTTTCAAGACAGTCCGGGATTCAATCCGATTGCAGGTTATAGGCATTGCAGCTTTTAAAGGTTGTTCCCACGTTAGCTGAGACTGCATTCACTGCATATGTTGGCTCAATCTATTGTGGAATGTAAGGCTTCAGAGATAGCAGGCTGAATAGAGCTTGTGCTGTGATTTCTCCCTTATTAAACACTGCAGAACACTAAAAACATTTCAAACTTCCCTCTGGTTCCAGGAAAGGATTACTATTATACGATGAACAGAGAGTAGCAGTAGCGTAAAAGAGGGGTTGATGGGTGGTGGATGGTGGGACACAACGCAGATAGCCCGGGTAGCTAATGTGCGGGGGCACCGGTTGGTTGGGTTAATTGAGGTAGTATGTACATGAATGTATAGTTAAAGTGACTATGCATATATGATAAACAGAGAGTAGCAGTAGCGTAAAAGAGGAGTTGGGGGGGGGGCACACAATGCAAATAGTCAGAGTAGCCATTTGATTACCTGTTCAGGAGTCTTATGGCTTGGGGGTAAAAACTGTTGAGAAGCCTTTTGGTCCTTGATCCCTTGCCTCCACTGCTCATAAATACAGTGACTGTGTACAATGGCCTTTAGTGCTGACACAGAGGAATCTGGGTCTCCCATGAGGGATGTGCGTCAGGTGGAAGAACAGCGTTCCGTTTCCTTCCTATTTCTTCTGCCTCATTTGTTCTCCTCCTTTCTTCACGGTATATTCTTCTTCTTCTTTTCTCTTTTATTCTGTCTATTTCTCTTGCTCTATTTAATTTAATGATCCTTCCTTCATTCTTTTGAACTCAAGACGAAATGTTTCCTTATAAGAGGGTCTTCAGACATAGACTTTTCACAAAAATACCCTCGTCTTATATATTGCAATGTAAACTTCCGAACTTGTCACGTCTCGACTGCTACCTCCAGAGGTAGGGCACGACACTCGCCCGAAAGTTGCCCTCCTCTAAGCTTTGCACACTCTTGGCATTCTCTCAACCAGCTTCACCTGGAATGCTTTTCCAACAGTCTTGAATGAGTTCCCACATATGCTGAACACTTGTTGGCTGCTTTTCCTTCACTCTGCGGCCCAACTTATCCCAAACCATCTCAAGTTGGTTGAGGTGGGGGATTGTGGAGGCCAGGTCATTTGATGCCGCACTCCATCAGGTGTGTTTGGTCATTGTCCTGTTGAAAAACAAATGATAGTGGGACTAAGCCCAAACCAGATGGGATGGCGTATCGCTGCAGAATGCTGTGGTAGCCCTGCTGGTTAAGTGTGCCTTGAATTCTAAATAAATCACAGACAGTGTCACCAGCAAAGCACCTCCACACCATAACACCTCCTCTTCCATGTTTTGCAGTGGGAAATAAGCATGCGGAGATCATCCATTCACCCACACCACGTCTCACAAAGACAAGGCGGTTTAAATCAAAAATCTCCAATTTGGACTCCAGACCAAAGGACAAATTTCCACAGTCTAATGTCCATTGCTTGTGTTTCTTGGCCCAAACAAGTCTCTTCTTCTTATTGGTGTCCTTTAGTAGTGGTTTCTTTGCAGCAATTCAACCACAAAGGCCTGATTCACACAGTCTCCACTGAACAGTTTATGTTGGGATGTGTCTGTTACTTGAACTCTGAAGCATTTTTTTGTGCTGCATTTTCGGAGGCTGGTAACTCTAATGAACTTATCCTCTGCAGCAGAGGTAACTAAGGTATTTGAGGTAGATATGTACATGAAGGCAGGGTAAAGTGACTCGGCATCAGGATAGATAATAATAAGGTATTAGAGGTAGATATGCACATGAAGGCAGGGTAAAGTGACTAGGCATCAGGATAGATAATAATAAGTTATTTGTGGTAGATATGTACATGAAGGCAGGGTAAAGTGACTACTGTAGGCATCAGGATAGATAATAATAAGCTATTTGAGGTAGATATGTACATGGATGCAGGGTAAAGTGACTACTGTAGGCATCAGGATAGATAATAATAAGCTATTTGAGGTAGATATGTACATGAAGGCAGGGTAAAGTGACTACTGTAGGCATCAGGATAGATAATAATAAGCTATTTGAGGTAAATATGTACATGAAGGCAGGGTAAAGTGACTACTGTAGGCATCAGGATAGATAATAATAAGCTATTTGAGGTAGATATGTACATGGATGCAGGGTAAAGTGACTACTGTAGGCATCAGGATAGATGATAATAATAAGGTATTTTAGGTAGATATGTACATGAAGGCAGGGTAAAGTGACTAGGCATCAGGATAGATAATAATAAGGTATTTGAGGTAGATATGTACAGGGATGCAGGGTAAAGTGACGAGGCATCAGGATAGATAATAATAACGTATTTGAGGTAGATGTGTACACGAAGGCAGGGTAAAGTGACTAGGCATCAGGATAGATAATAATAAGGTATTTGAGGTAGATGTGTACACGAAGGCAGGGTAAAGTGACTAGGCATCAGGATAGATAATAATAAGGTATTTGAGGTAGATATGCACATGAAGGCAGGGTAAAGTGACTAGGCATCAGGATAGATAATAATAAGGTATTTGAGGTAGATATGTACATGAAGGCAGGGTAAAGTGACTACTGTAGGCATCAGGATAGATAATAATAAGCTATTTGAGGTAGATATGTACATGAAGGCAGGGTAAAGTGACTACTGTAGGCATCAGGATAGATAATAATAAGCTATTTGAGGTAGATATGTACATGAAGGCAGGGTAAAGTGACTACTGTAGGCATCAGGATAGATAATAATAAGCTATTTGAGGTAGATATGTACATGAAGGCAGGGTAAAGTGACTAGGCATCAGGATAGATAATAATAAGGTATTTGAGGTAGATATGTACATGAAGGCAGGGTAAAGTGACTAGGCATCAGGATAGATAATAATAAGGTATTTGAGGTAGATATGTACATGAAGGCAGGGTAAAGTGACTAGGCATCAGGATAGATAATAATAAGGTATTTGAGGTAGATATGTACATGAAGGCAGGGTAAAGTGACTAGGCATCAGGATAGATAATAATAAGGTATTTTAGGTAGATATGTACATGAAGGCAGGGTAAAGTGACTAGGCATCAGGATAGATAATACGAGTAAAATAAAGAACAGAGTAGCAGCAGTAAATTATGAGTGTAAAAGTTTATGAATGTGCGTGTGTGTAATGTGTATGTATGTGTGTTTGCGTTGTGTTGGTATGCGTGTTTGTGTTGTGTGTGTGTGTGTTTGTAGTTTATGTGAATGTGTGTGGGTTTTGTGTGGGAGTGTCAATGTAGAGTGAGTGAGTGAGTAAGTGAGTAAGTGAGTGAGTGAGTGAGTGAGTGAGTGAGTGAGTGAGTGAGTGAGTGAGTGAGTGTGTATATGGCGTGCATATATAGTCTAGTGAGTGTACATAGGGTCAGTGCAAGATAGAGAGTGCATATAGTTTGGGTACCATTAATTGAATATTTAGCAGTCTGGACATTTAGCAGTCTTATGGCTTAGGGATAGAAGCTGTCTCAAAGCCTGTTGGTCCCTGAGCCGATGCTCCAGTACCGTTTGCCAGACAGAAGGCAGAGTGAACAGTGTATGGCTTGGGTGGCTGGAGTCTTTGGCAATTTTTTAGGCCTTCCTCTGACACAACCTGATATAGAGGTCCTGGATGGCAAGGAGCTTGGACCTAGTGATGTACTGTGCTGTCTGCACCACCCTCTGTAGTGCTTTGCGGTCAAGAGCAGCGCATTTGTCATACCAAGCAGTGATGCAGCCAGTCAATATGCTCTCAATGGTGCAGCTGGATAACTTTTTGAGGATCCAAGGGACCATGCCAAATCTTTTCAGCTTCCCGACGGAGAAGAGGTGCTGCCATGCCCTCTTCACAACTGTGCGGTGTGTGGACCATGTCCTTAGTGATATGGACGCCAAGGAACCTGAAGCTCTCGACCCGTTCCACAACAGCCACGTCGATGTGGATGGGGGCGTGCTCTCCCCTCTTTCTCCTATAATCCAAGATCAGCTCCTTCGTCTCACTGACGTTGAGGGAGAGGTTATCGTTCTGGTACCACACTGCTAAGTCACTGGCCTCCTCCCCATAGGCTGACTCATCGGCGTCTGTGATCAGGCCTACCACTGTTGTGTCATCAGCCAACTTGATGATGGTGTTGGAGTCGTGCATGACCACGCAGTCGTGGGCGAAAAGGGAGCACAGGAGGGAACTAAGCACACACCCCTGAGGAGCCACTGTGTTGAGGGTAAGTGTGGCGGAGGTGTTGTTGCCTACCCTCGTCTCCTGGGGCCGGTCTGTCAGGACGTTTAGGATCTAGCTGCATAGGGAGGGGTTCAGTTCAAGGGTCCCTAGCATGGTGATGTGGTTGGAGGGGACTATGGTGTTGAACACTGAGCTGTAGTCTATGAGCAGAATTCTCACATGGTTATTTCTCCTTTTGTTCAGGTGGGAGAGGGCAGTGTGAAATGCAATTGAAATTGCGTCATCTGTAGATCTGTTGGGGTGGTATGCAAATTTAAAGACACTGTATAACATTACTGTACTTTTATATTTGTATGGGAGGGTAAACATCAATTAATGATATGCTAATGCTACTTGATCATGAAGCATGTTGTTAGTTAGCTAGCTAGCAGGAGTTAGCTGTGTATTGTCAGCTAATTTGTGTACGAGAAAATTAACCCTTTTAATTATAGAGCTGGAAATTGCCAGGGACCTCACGAGATAATATTATCAATTTTCACGATTCTATATGTATTGCGATTCAATACTGTGATTATTGTGACTACGTGTTTCAAACATATTGCTCACCATATGTCTGCTGCAGAGGGACAAGAGAGAGAGCAATGAGAAAACTAATTGGCTGTAAGGACAGACGCTGGGAGACGAGAAGCAAGTACAGGGAGTGAACATTTTATAAACAAAGGACATGGGAGTCGGATGAGCCGGCTGAGGCCTGGAAGCCCGACGAGCCGAGGAAGCCTGACGAGCCGGCTGAGGCGTGGAAGCCCGACGAGCCGAGGAAGCCTGACGAGCCGGCTGAGGTATGATGTGGGGTGGGAGCCTGCCAAGCCAACCGAGACAAGGAAACCTCTCGAGCAGGCTAAGGCGTGGAAGCCCAACGATTCAGCTGAGGCACCCCCGGTTCCTTCGGCAGTGGCACCCGACGTCCCCAACAAAACAAAAAACTCCTTGATGCTTCAAATGATCAGCATTCCGTAAGGACAGACGCTGGGAGACAAGAAGCAATTACAGGGAGTGAACATTAATAAACAACGGACATGAAACAGAACACAGACAGCATCTGGACAGGGGAAACAAAATGACATTAATGCTGACACAGGGAACAAACTGAGGAACAGACAGATATATAAGGGGCAATCAACAAAGTGAAGGAGTCCAGGTGAGTCCAATATTGCACTGTAATGATGGTGACAGGTGTGCGTAATGATGGACAGCCTGGCGGAGGGGAAGCGGGAGCAAGCGTGACATTGACTCCCTACAGTCAATCACGGACTACAAGAAGAAATCCAGCCCAGTCACGGACCAGGATGTCCTGCTCCCAGGCAGACTAAAAAACTTTTTTGCCCGCTTTGAGGACAATACAGTGCCACTGACACGGCCTGCAACGAAAACATGCGGACTCTCCTTCACTGCAGCCGAGGTGAGCAAGACATTTAAACGTGTTAATCCTCGCAAGGCTGCAGGCCCAGACGGCATCCCCAGCCGCGCCCTCAGAGCATGCGCAGACCAGCTGGCCGGTGTGTTTACGGACATATTCAATCAATCCCTATACCAGTTTGCTGTTCCCACATGCTTCAAGAGGGCCACCATTGTTCCTGTTCCCAAGAAAGCTAAGGTAACTGAGCTAAACGACTACCGCCCCGTAGCACTCACTTCCTTCATCATGAAGTGCTTTGAGAGACTAGTCAAGGACCATATCACCTCCACCCTACCTGACACCCTAGACCCACTCCAATTTGCTTAGCGCCCAAATAGGTCCACAGACGATGCAATCTCAACCACACTGCACACTGCCCTAACCCATCTGGACAAGAGGAATACCTATGTGAGAATGCTGTTCATCGACTACATATCGGCATTCAACACCATAGTACCCTCCAAGCTCGTCATCAAGCTCGAGACCCTGGGTCTCGACCCCGCCCTGTGCAACTGGGTACTGGACTTCCTGACGGGCCGCCCCCAGGTGGTGAGGGTAGGCAACAACATCTCCACCCCGCTGATCCTCAACACTGGGGCCCCACAAGGGTGCGTTCTGAGCTCTCTCCTGTACTCCCTGTTCACCCACGACTGCGTAGCCACGCACGCCTCCAACTCAATCATCAAGTTTGCGGACGACACAACAGTGGTAGGCTTGATTACCAACAACGACGAGACGGCCTACAGGGAGGAGGTGAGGGCCCTCGGAGTGTGGTGTCAGGAAAATAACCTCACACTCAACGTCAACAAAACTAAGGAGATGATTGTGGACTTCAGGAAACAGCAGAGGGAACACCCCCCTATCCACATCGATGGAACAGTAGTGGAGAGGAGGAGGCATACACTTTACAGACAAACTGAATTGGTCCACTCACACAGAGAGCATCATGAAGAAGGCGCAGCAGCGCCTCTTCAACCTCAGGAGGCTGAAGAAATTTGGCTTGTCACCAAAAGCACTCACAAACGTCTACAGATGCACAATCGAGAGCATCCTGGCGGGCTGTATCACCGCCTGGTACAGCAACTGCTCCGCCCACAACCGTAAGGCTCTCCAGAGGGTAGTGAGGTCTGCACAACGCATCACCGTGGGCAAACTACCTGCCCTCCTGGACACCTACACCACCCGATGTTACAGGAAGGCCATAAAGATCATCAAGGACATCAACCACCCGAGCCACTGCCTGTTCACCCCTCTATCATCCAGAAGGTGAGGTCAGTACAGGTGCATCAAAGCTGGGACCGAGAGACTGAAAAACAGCTTCTATCTCAAGGCCATCAGACTGTTAAACAGCCACCACTAACATTGAGTGGCTGCTGCCAACACACTGACACTGACACTGACTCAACTCCAGCCACTTTAATAATGGGAATTGATGGGAAATGATGTAAATATATCACTAGCCACTTTAAACAATGCTACCTTATATAATGTTACTTACCCTACATTATTAATCTCATATGCATACTTATATACTGTACTCTATATCATCGACTGCATCCTTATGTAATACATGTATCACTAGCCACTTTGACTATGCCACTTTGTTTACATACTCATCTCATATGTATATACTGTACTCGATACCATCTACTGTATCTTGCCTATGCTGCTCTGTATCATCACTCATTCATATATCCTTATGTACATATTCTTTATCCCCTTACACTGTGTATAAGACAGTAGTTTTGGAATTGTTAGTTAGATTACTTGTTGGTTATTACTGCATTGTCGGAACTAGAAGCACAAGCATTTCGCTACACTCGCATTAACATCTGCTAACCATGTGTATGTGACAAATAAAATTGGATTTGATTTGATTTATTTAAAAAGAAGATGTAGAGAAAGCTATGAAGGAAAAAATACTGGAGTTTTGATGCAGGTACAAATACGTTATATCGTAAAAAAATATTATATTCCTGTAACAGTATCGATTTTTTTCCCCCATCACTATTTAATTGTCTGCAAATGCTTGTGGATTGTTGCATTACTCAAGAGTGTGGTATGGTTTGGTTGCATTATTCAATACTGAAATATGTTTTAATAGAAAAGTTGTCTGGATTATTAAATAGTTTTTGCATAATTAGTGGCTACTTATTTACGATCAATTTGAGCTGCAGACCAAGAATGTAGGATTGCCAGACAATGAAAGGTAAGGCAAGGATGTAGTGTGAATTGAAAAGTAGAAATCTCTTTGGCCACCCTGCTCCTCAGTCTCTCCTTCAGCTCTCGTAGTGGGAATAGGGCCATATTTAACAGTGTGTGTTTAGTGTTACTCACATCCTGCTGTGCCAACTCCCTCATTGACAGGATTAGCATCTCCACTGGCACTGAGTGTAACCCATGTGAAATGGCTAGCTAGTTAGCGTTGGTGCGCGTTAATAGCGTTTCAATCGGTGACCTCACTAGCTTTGAGACCTTGAAGTAGTGGTTCCCCTTGCTCTGCAAGGGCCTTGGCTTTTGGGTAACAATGCTTCGTGGGTGTCAGTTGTTGATGTGTGCAGAGGTTCCTTGGTTCGTGCCCGGGTCGGGGCGAGGGGACGGACTAAAGTTATACTGTTACATTGATGCTGTTGACCCGGATCACTGGTTGCTGTGGAAAAGGAGGAGGTCAAAAGGGGGGTGAGTGTAACGTATGTGAAACGGCGAGCTTAGTTAGCGGTGGTGCGCGCTAAATAGTGTTTCAATCGGTGAAGTCACTCGCTTTGAGATCTTGAAGTAGTGGTTCCCCTTGCTCTGCAAGGCTTTTGTGGAGCGATGGGTAACGATGCTTCGAGGGTGACTGTTGATATGTGCAGAGGGTCCCTGGTTCGAGCCCAGGTTGGGGCGAGGAGAGGGATGGAACAATACTGCTACATGAGCACACAAATCACACAAAACCAAAAACACAGAACAAAATCAGCCAGTTAAATAGATTACATGGTCACACTAATTATGGAACAGTATTGGAACAGAAGCAAAGTTGAAGTAATGGTATCACAGATATGCCTCTAATAAGTTCACTAAAGCAGTAATAAACATTAAATCCTACAAAGCAAGTAGTCAAAGCAAAGTTTCCTTTCCCATTGTTTCAGTCTAATGTGTTTGTATTGTCTAGGGGTGAAGTGCATCATCAAGTCCCATTAACATGGCTCCTGTGCCTAACCTCTTCAACCCATCACCGGAAACACATCAGACTACACTTCTCCTTACCTATGCATTTCCCTACATTATTCATTCCCTTCATAGACAATCCCAACAGCAGGTCCTTGCATTCAACACATGAGACTGTTAAAGTTTGAGGTCTACCTTTTCTTCAGCACGTTTTTAGTGGAGTCCTTAAAAGTAGCAATCAGCAGTTAAAATAACAACAAAGCGTCTCCCCACCACTGTGTGGGTAAGAAGCCAGGGGGAATGGGGCTGGAGAAATGGGACCACTGTGTGGGTAAGAAGCCAGGGGGAATGGGGCTGGAGAAATGGGACCACTGTGTGGGTAAGAAGCCAGGGGGAATGGGGCTGGAGCAATGGGACCACTGTGTGGGTAAGAAGCCAGGGGGAATGGGGCTGGAGCAATGGGACCAGTCTGTGGGTAAGAAGCCAGGGGGATGGGGCTGGAGCAATGGGACCACTGTGTGGGTAAGAAGCCAGGGGGATGGGGCTGGAGCAATGGGACCACTGTGTGGGTAAGAAGCCAGGGGGATGGGGCTGGAGCAATGGGACCACTCTCAAATTCAAAGACAGAGCTATGGATGGAAGGACTGACCATGGTTTAATCAGGTTTTTTAAGATAAACAGTGTTTGTTTACATTTACTTTGTTCACAAACATTGGAGTAAACAAACCTCACATTTTGAATTCTGATGGGTTACGACAGTTGAACTAAGCGCAATGGATACATATCATTTAATGTATAACTCCAAAACTGCTAACTGCTCCTTTAAGCATCTGTATGAGGAGGTTATTTACGGTTACACAGTTGAGGAGTTCATGCAGTGGAATATCTCTGATTCTCAACTGGTGTGTTTTTTTTTTTAACCCTTAGGCCCAGAGCACCTGCAGCACACCCTACAGTTACAGCGCGCCTCATCACACGAGCTTTATGCCACAAAACATCCATCCACCCACAAGCATCCTGATGTGTTTGCATAACACAAAGCCTCTTTGATAAAAACCCCTGCAGGTCTCCTGACTGAACCTACTGGTCCTGACAGATTCAAACCTGCTCTACAAATAGATGTTTCTAGAAGTGCTTTTGGGGCTGTTGCAGAACTCATCCACCCCAAACTTCTACTTCTGGAAATTAACACGAGTTGAAAGGAGGACGGGACTTATCTAAGTGGGGAGGAAACACTCAACCAGGAACGGATGATGATGCCCACAGCCACTGAGTTCACCCATGATGCATCTGTGATGTGCATGCCACCCTGTTCTCTGTGGGAAATGGGCAAGAGCATGGTGCCAGGAGAATAAAACACACTTTGGCACCGAGAGAGAAAGCACAGGAGGGGGGAGTGAGAGAGCGAGAGAGAGGAAGTGAGTAAGAGAGAATAAGCTGTCTGATTCTGCCTATCCATACTAAGAAATAAGAAAGGGAGAGGCAGGAGGAGAGAGTGAAATGGAGAAGCATGGCTCAGAGACAGTAAAGAAGAGAGAAAAAGAGAGAGAGTGCAGTGAGCACAAAGGAATGGAGAGGGTATGCCCCTGGAAATTGAGGGTGTAATTTAGACTTCCTTAATGCTCAGTCAAGAGGGTCAACAGTCATCTCTAACGTAATGTTCTCAGTAAAATGCATGACTACGTACCTTACTGGAATGAGTGTACAAGAATGTAGCGCTGCTTTTACATGGACTTTTACGAGGGGAATGAAGTGTCAATGTGTACTCTGTCAGGTTGCTACACCATGCACATACACATAACTACCTGGCTGTGAACAAGAGCAGATCATCACTGAGGTCTCCTAACAGAACAAAAAGTAAATATAGGCCAGTGCCAGTCTGAGGATAATTCAACCTATCTGTGACATCTATGTTTATTAACCACCACTTTCTTTTTTAAACTGATGACAAGTGACATAACGTGACAAGCTATTTTCTCACACCACATACCTCTGGACCCCAACACCTGGCTCAAAGCGCACTGGCATATATGGTGACTGCAGAGGTCAGTTTGGCTCTCACTCTACTTCTCCTCACCTCTGCAGTGTTGTATAAGGTCAACGGGGATTCTCACACATTCAAAAGTTAGGAGCCCATCAAGGTGCACATATAGGCTTATGGTCTGGGGTCAGCCCCCTCAGATATGTTGTAAAGGACTATATGAACTCAAATTCAAATCTGACGACTGGAAGACCCACAAAAAACAGTGTTGGATACTAGCTAATTCTAATGGCCAATGATAGCAAAGGACACCTACCTACAACATGGTTTCCTGTTCATTTGAGGTATTTTAATTCGGAATCAATTCTAAGGCAGTTACACAACATAGATAACAATACTGTCAGAAAACATCTCTCTCCCCCCCACTCATTTATGAACCTTGTTGCGCGAGATAGAGAACGCGCGCTTCACTTTCAGCGCGCAGAGAGAGCACTCGCCGACCTCTGATTACTCAATGAGCGCCAGCGCTGATTCCACATGAGAAAGCGCTGCACAATAAACCATTATGACAGTTCTATCGGAGTCATTTTCCCTGGTTTGCCGCCTCCTTTTATTCTGAAGCATTTATCTAGCTGATTTGTTCAGTTATTTTGGGCTATTGTAAGCTCGTTTATGTGGGACTACAAGGAACAAAATTTACGCACGCAGAAATATTCTGAGGATTTACATTACAGAAAGCTATGCAAGGTACTGAATATACTGTAGAGACTGGACTGGACTGAGTGGCCGCTGGTAGAATCGGGCACTGTGGCTCGCGCGTACTCACTCAGTCATGTTAAGACATTAATGAAAGCGATCACAGTATGGCTAGGCCAAATTAAATGTTCACCATAGCAAGCTAGTGTGCATGTTTGTAAACAAACAGAAGGCGTCAAATGGACACGCTTTCTACATTCCCATCCCAGACAAATCTTACGGGGGAATGAGAGATGCTTCAGACCTTCACTCCAGCACCTTCTTATACATTTACACCAAAACGGGATTTGAACATTTTAAAAACGAGTAAAAGCAATCTTACCTTGGATAGGATATCCTTGTTGGCTGTAGGTTTGCGACCCAGAACCGAAACATGCGCTTTCAACTTGAGAATGCAGATTTTGCTGCCTGCCTGCTCCTTCGAAAAGTCTCGTTGTGGAATTTTCACTGTCCTAGACCGCACCAGCCGGCCACTCTCATGTCTCCCCAATGAATACAGAGGAGGAACGTGGTTGTTGATGATATGGGATGAGAGAAACCGGAGGGCGTGCTCCAGACAGACAGACATAGATGCACATTTTCTCAGCTACGGAAACCGTTGTGTTTTGTTATTTTGGTTCACCTGAGACGGCCCCTTTTCTGGTGCCATCCTTAGTTTTTTTGAGGATGTTTAGCAACAAAAGAAAGGCTTTAACACAGGCCACTGTATAACCAAACACATTGGTTGTGAACTGAATTGTATGGATATTGGACACAGGTAACAAACAACCAACCACAGGTAATAGGTTTTCTTCTGCAAGTACCAGCCCACATCTAAGGAAGCTCACACATCTCCATCATGTCAAGACATGTTCTCCAATTACTGAATGGACACTTCATGATAGAACATGATAAGTTGTCATTTAGTACTTAAAGGTGCTACACATAGGATTTATTTTTCCTTTTGCATTGTAATTTCACAAAACGTTCATAATATATCTGCAGTAATAGTGGAATGATTGTGTTTCACAGTGTTGTGATTGGCTGTGATATTCGCCTGCTGATTTCTCCTGCATCTGTCAAAATCCGAAAGCCAGAGCTTCCTGCTGTCAAAATGGGAAAGCCAGAGCTTCCTGCTGTCAAAATGGGAAAGCCAGAGCTTCCTGCTGTCAAAATGGGAAAGCCGTTCTGACTTTGGGGCTGTGTTATCTAGTGGAAATAGTTCTGTCACTTCTTGGTTGCTAAAATTCTACACTGTTTGTTCAATTTCAGTTTTGTGAGAAAACAAGCACTGAATAGTGTAAGGAAACTAAATTGCTGTGAAATATCTTGCAATTCGCCTAGCATTAGGCTGCATTCAAAACAAATGCAAAAATTCTAACAAATCCCATGTGTATCATCTTTAAGGTTGCCAAGGAGCAAGCCTCCATCCACCTGACTCCACCCATTCCAACAGGGACTTTCATTCGTTGTAGGGCAGTGATTTGAACCACCGTTCAGGGCAGGGCAGTGATTTGCTCTATGAAAATAAAGTTATGAACACATGAGTTGAGAGCTGTGTACAGTAGGCTATATCACTTTAACTATTCACAGGGAAAGTCTACCTAAGACCATTCCCTCTGCTTTTCAACACATGATTTTATCCCTAAAATAACAACAATGTAGGTCTCTCTCTCTCTCTCTCTCTCTCTCTCTAGTCAAACATCTAATTCCAATATCATGGGCATTAATATGGAGTTGGTCCCCCCTTTGCTGCTATAACAGCATCCACTCTTCTGGGAAGGTTTTACACTAGATGTTGGAACATTGCTGTGGGGACTTGCTTCCATTCAGCCATGAGGTCAGGCACTGATGTTGGGTGATTCCAATTCATCCCAAAGGTGTTCGATGGGGTTGAGGTTAGGGCTCTGTGCAGGCCAGTCAAGTTCTTCCACACCGATCTCGACAAACTATTTCTGTATGGACTTCGCTTTGTGCAAGGGGGCATTGTCGTGCTGAAACAGGAAAGAGCATTCCCCAAACTGTTTCCACAAAGTTGGAAGCACAGAATCGTCCAGAATGTCATTATATGCTGTAGTGTTAAGATTTCCCTTCACTGGAACAAAGGGTTCTTAGCCCAAACCATGAAAAACAGCCCCAGATCATTATTTCTACTCCACCAAACTATACACTTGGCACTATGCAACTGCTCAGCCTCCGACCGCAAGGCACTACAGAGGATAGTGCGTACGGCCCAGCACATCACAGGGTCTAAGCTTCCTGCCATCCAGGAGCTCTACACCAGGCGGTGTCAGAGGAAGGCCCTAAAAACTGCCAAAGACTCCAGCCACCCTAGTGATAGACTGTTCTCTCTGCTACCGCACGGCAAGTGGTACCGGAGCGCCAAGTCTAGGTCCAAAAGGCTTCTTAACAGCTTCTACCCCCAAGTCATAAGACTCCTGAACAGCTAACCAAATGGCTACCCAGACTATTTGCATTTTACTCTGCTGCTCCTCTCTGTTTATTATTTATGCATAGCCCCTTTACCTCTATGTGCATTTGACCTCAATTACCTTGACTAACCTGTGCCCCCTGCACAGTGACTCTGTACCTGTACCCCCTGTATATAGCCTCGTTACTGCTATTTTATTGTTGCTCTTAAATTATTCTATTTTTATTTTTTACATTTATTTTTTGCTTCAGTTTATTTAGTAAATACTTTCTTAACACTTATTTTTCTTAAAACTGCATTGTTGGTTAAGGGCTTGTAAGTAAGCATTTCACTGTAAGGTCTACAACTGTCATATTCGGCGCATGTGACAAATACAATTTGATTTGATTTGACGGATTGGGGCAGGTAGCATTCTCCTGGCGTCAGTCGGACTGCCAGATGGTGAAGCGTGATTCATCACTCCAGAGTGGTTCCACTGCTCCAGAGTCCAATGGCCCGCGAGCTTTACACCACTCTAGCCCATGCTTGGCATTGCACATGGTGATCTTAGGCTTGTATGCGGCTGCTCGGCTATGGAAACCAATTTCATGAGGCTCCTGACGAACAGTTCTTGTGCTGACGTTGCTTCCAGAGGCAGTTTGGAACTCGTGTAGTGAGTGTTGCAACCAAGGAAGACAATTTTTACACACTATCCGCTTCAGAACTTGGTGGTCCCGTTCTGTGAGCATGTGTGGCCTACCACTTCGCGGCTGAGCCGTTGTTGCTCCTAGACATTTCCATTTCAAAATAACAGCACTTACAGTTGACTGGGGCAGCTCTAGCAGGGCAGACATTTGACGAACTGACTTGTTGGAAAGGTGTCATCCTACAGTATGCCGGTGCCACGTTATAAGTCACTGAGCTCTTCAGTAAGGCCATTCTACTGGCAATGTTTGTCGATGGAGATTGCATGGCAACCGGCAGAAATAGCCAAATTCACTAATTTGAAGGGGTGCCCACCTACTGCTGGATATATAGTGTATTTATTTCAAATGTTTTTTCATTTTTGGATTTTAAATTAAAATCAATTCTTGAATTAACTTCTTTCAATTCTAATTGACCCCAGCCCTTAGGGTCACGGTGGCTGTAAGGAGGATGAGACACACAGTCCCAGTGTGTGTGTGTGTGTGTGTGTGTGTGTGTGTGTGTGTGTGTGTGTGTGAGTGAGTGAGTGAGTGAGTGAGTGAGTGAGTGAGTGAGTGAGTGATCCGGCTCCGCTCCTCGATAGCACAGGAGCCAGCAGAGAAAACAAGGTGACAGATGAAAGGATAAGGAAAGAATGGGAGTGTTTCACTGCTCTGATGCAAGCCTCACCTCAGATAACACATTTCGTTACACAGACTGGCAGCTGTGGCCTACGGAGAGAGAGAGAATAGATGTTTCCCTCTGGCCAGGAGAACAAGTAGGGAGACAGGTTTCCCTTGTATCAAAATTGAGGATCCATTGACAGGTCAATATTTCTCAGAGTAACATGTTAAAGACACATTTAATATTTGCGGTAAATGTTTGATGACCCTTGGTCGAGTGTGAGGGAGTGATTCTAACATTCCCTGAGAGAGGTAAGGCCATCCTTTCATTCACACCAGATAAATGCCCAGGTTTTCCTCGTACATTCAGTAGACTAGGGAGTAGAGCACTGGGATGGAATCTGGTACTGTTTTCTCATCCAGTAAAACCAGCCTAAGGTCACTACTGACTATCAACCAGCTCTTTATAAATGTTCTGTGTAAAGAACAGAATGTATTCTATGAAGGAAAATATACTCCATAAGAGCACCTTGTGACCGCACCCTTATAGTCATTTCCTATTTACCATGTTCACTCTCAAGCATGTCTGAACCCAGTAGGGTTAATGGAGGGGGGTTAAGATCACAGAAGAAAATCTGTTCTTTGTGTCTTGACATGTTATCCCAATCAATGTTCTTAAATCCAGCTCCTCCATCATAGCTAAGAGTTTGCCATCCAGGTGGAAGAACCAGTTCACGTGTCATGATGGGAGACATAGTTTGCACATAAAGTATATGAACGCATAGTTCGTATGGCACAGTAGTTCTCACAGTGGAACACACATTTTTATGGCCCACGGCTGATTTTTTACTGAGGACAATACATCAGCCCCATCTTGCTTCTAGTTCAGCCTCTGGCTCTGCATCAGCAGGAGGGTTTGTCTGGGTTTCTCCTGTGGTGCCTCTCTCTCTCGGGCATTGGTCAACAACCGGTCGATCGCGAAAGCCTTGCCGTACATTTTTTTGTATTCATTTTGAGCTGTTCCCGTTAGATGTACTTGATTCAGCTGCCCTAGGGCCGGGAAGGAAAAGTGTTCCCATTGTCAACCATTTCATGTGTCTGAAGGTAGTACTCCGTCTACCTGGCAGCCCAGAGATCAAATCAAGAGCACCTATAGGTCTAACGCTGGCCAATCAGATAGATCAGAACATCAGCACATTGTGTCTGCGCAGTTTCCTCGAGCCATAGACTGTAAAAAGAAGCCTCGAACGCACAACAAAAATGATAATGTGAGATTTCAAAAGTTTTAAAACTAGACAACGAATACAGCTGCTGTTTTTTTATGAGTAAGTTAATGTTTAAATTGGTATTCAGCACTGTCAATACTTTGTTAAACATTTTTATAAGTCATTAAATGCGCGTTTCGATAAGGTCTCATTATTTGGCTAGTGTCTTTTTTAATATCGAGGAATATTTCACCTTCTCTGGTCATAGGAGTAACAACATGGATTGGAAGTAATGCAGTGCGACTTATATTTCGCCATCAGCTGGGAGACTGTGCCCCCTTTTCTCAGCGGAGTAGGACCATCTGATGGTCTGTCTGAGGGGAGGGTGGGAGCAGGTGAGGCTGCCTCTCACCCGAATCACCGCTGCTCCCACCCCCTCAGACGGACCATCAGATGCAGGCCATCAGTCCAGTAAAAAAAGAAGCACATTAGATCTCGGCTTGCATTTTGACTTAGAAAACGTTGGTGACCACTGCTCTAGGGTGTCTATTATCTCATCTACCGCCACCCTTTCTGCATACAAATAGCTGTCAGTAAGCCTCGCTTTATGAAAGGAACGACAATGCTGGTTTAGATCGGTGGCGACTCACGGGTGAGGTGGGTTTTCATTACATAAATTCCGCATTCGCAGGTGCTGATTCTTAACTCTTCTTGAACTGCACTGTTAGTTAAGGGCTTGTAAGCATTTCACGGTAAGGTCTACTACACTTGTTGTATTCGGCGCATGTGACAAATAGTTTGATTTGATTTGGTAGCTGTGACGTTAAAAAGTGAAGATTACAGAACTCAATAATTCTAGTCAAAATGCGCTGATTGAAAGGTCAAGAAATATCTAATCAAAATGTAATTACTTTCTCAAGTAAAGTACATTTACAAGACTTTCGCTAGTAAAGTACATTTACAAGACTTTCGCTAGTAAAGTACATTTACAAGACTTTCTCAAAGTAAAGTACATTTACAAGACTTTCGCTAGTAAACTCAAGTATGAGATAGATTTGATAAAAGATCTCTTGTCATGTACTTTTGCCAAAAATAATGGCAGACAAAGGTAGTTTAAGGCCAAGTGAACATGTTTGTTGTTCCTTAGCCTAACCAGTCAGATTGTGCATATCTCAAATAAAGTAGACCAGATTCGAGTGCCTATTAAAATCGCAGGAGGAATATTTGGAACAGGTTAAATAGGTTAAATAACCTATGCATTTATATATAAGAAAATGTTACGAAACGATGCAGAAAACCAAAAACGAGCCAACAATGCTCTCTAGTGGAAACAACAAGAATGTACAATAGCCATTTTGAAATCAGTGATTTGCCTTCTTTCCTTACACAGCATTGCCCTCATGTGGTTATAAGGTTGGGGAGATCCTGCTGTAAGTACCTCTGGGCAAGTTGAGTTGTTTTCACTTGGAACAAAACAGAAGCAAACAAGCCAAAACACGGAGGAACTATCCTGAACTTGTCCTATAAGAAACCTTTGTTTTTGTTGCAAAACGTTTTACTACGGACTGCACTAATGAATACACCCCCGGGCAAGCTGTTCACCTGCCATAAGGCCATCCATCAACTCGGTCACTCATAAATCAGTGACAGCTCGATCTTAATTGAATACTTTACACAGAGTCAAAATTTTATTTGACAGCATTTCAGAATATCATTACGGTAAACAAGATTTCTGCAAAAGTTAATATATCCATAGTGTTGCATTTCATAAAAATAGGTTGTTCACTTATAGTCTGGGACTATCCATAATAATACATTGAGTCATATTTATAATAGCGACACACCTGTACAAGGTCAATAACACAGCTAATAATAACACTACACAGTGATACCCTGCTGCATTAGGTAGCCTCAGGGGGTTCATGATTTGTACATGCCGTCAGTCTTCAACACACTCGCCGTTTTAGATATACCTATCTCTTCTGATCTGTCCATAGAAAAGTACTGATATTTGCCTCAATGGGGGACTGCTCTGACGAGAAAAAGCGGCGAACTGTGCAACGAAGGAAGGACATTCTTCCTTGTCTCTAGTCTACACAGAAGTCATGATAGGCTTAGTGATGAAGGTGCAGTATACAGTCAGGACTGGCCAGACACTATAGGAATGGTTGTGTGTGGGGTGAACACAGTGGCACTGTTCAAATGAATCCTTTCTTGAAGTAACCAGTGACACTTAACATGAATGAACATGTACCTGTTTTACATTATTATATACGTCTTTATTGTCATTTAACAGATGCTCTTATCCGGAGCAATTATGGCGAAGTGCCTTGCTCAAGGGCACATGGGTAGATTTTCCACCTAGTCGGCTCAGGATTCAAACCAGCAACCTTTAAGTTACAGGCCCAACGTTCTGAACCTCTAGGCTACCCGCTGCTTACTTACTTGAAGTAACCACTGTTCTTACACAATGTTAGAAAAGAGAGAAGGAAGAGAGGAAGGATGCATTGTTAAAGTATTCAAACAGGCCCAGACAGCAGCTGAGCCACAGACTCCTCTCTACTCAGGGTCAGTTCCCCAGCACAATTTATATGGCAATTCTCTGAACCACTTTGTGCTTTAAATAAGTATTTTTTCTTCTCGTAAATAGAAATTCCAACGGCCCCGAGCAATCACTCACCTCTCTCGTATCATTCCTATTCTGAAAGACTGTCTGCATTTCTTCCACCCGGGGGGCAGCTTTGTTCTGCCAATGTCGTCCTCTCTTTGCTGGATTGTTAGCTCGACACGGCAAATTACCACTCAAAAATCAGATGTCTGCAGAAACTAAAGGGGACACATTCGGATTGCTCCTTAATGACTTTTCTTTTATCGCCAAGAATGATTCTTGTGTCTGTCAATGATCATAATGTCTAGATGATTGTAGTCTCTCCACATCTCCATGTACAGTATAATAGTCATCAGAGCGGCAGATGAATTAGCTTCTGTGAGTCCCAGGGCCAGAGAGAGGGTTTGAGAGAGTTTAAAAAAAAAAAAAGAAAACTCTGCCTTAGTCATCGGATGACAAGGCGGTTCTGAGGGACGTGTGTGTGTGTGTGTGTGTGTGTCTAACTGTGTATCTGTGTAAACTGGTGACAGTAAAGTTCAGACAGAGCCACTGACAGAGCCTCCACTGTCTAGAGTTCCGAAGTTAATTGGGACACAATCTGGTAGAGAGAGATGTGTGTATATATATACAGTATATTAACGTAGCTGGCTATGTAGACGGCATCACTTAGAGACTAAACAAATGTGGAAATGAATATTCAAGACAGTTGTCAATTGTAATGTATAAATATGTGTCTTTGGGAGATAAAAGTGTTTCATGTCTTGTGTAAATGAACAGAGTTAAGTGAAGCCACAGACCATTAGACACATTGTGATGAATGAGCTCGTGACAAATGGCAATGTTTCTCTCTCTCTCTGATCCCCACCAGAAATACTAGTGTAGTTTCCTGCTTTCATACACTTGCCATATTTTCACCCAAACACGATTACACCATCTGTTAGAGATGTTCTGCCTAGACGTTTCGATATCTGACGATGAGATACCAACAGAACCCCACAAAGTTGTGGAACTATCTTCAATCTGTAAGGAAATTGAAAGATTTGCTAATGTTTTCTGATCAAATAAATACTGTGGGGTCTGTAAATATAGTGAACAAATTTCAACAATCAGATATAAAAACATGAATGTCCGTCATGGCACAGATGTATATGAATATTGGGACATTGGTATTGACTGTACGGTAGCAGCCTGGATTGAACCACATTCGTCTAGAGAGTGTTCTAGGTTCTTTAAGTCCATAACAGACCTCTCTGTCCATCTGTCCCTGATCGTAAGGCACTCTGCCCCGATATCCCATGAGCCTTCACTCTCTCCACCGGACAAACCTCAGCAAATTGCTTTGTTCGCGAAGCACAGTGAGGGGGAAATGTATCTCCTGTGACCCAACCGTTGATGATTCAAGCACGAACAGCCCTTAGAGTCCACTGCAGTCTCATAGAATGGGTCCACACAGACTAGAAATGCAATATCATAGGCTGGGCTGTGGAGTCATAAGGGAGTGTTGAAAAACGGTGTTGTGTTCCTTCACTCGTTGAGCTTATGAGGCGTCTCAGAACTACCATTGGCCCGACTAGGTATGCATTAGAGATGATCACGTCCCACATATTAATACTCATCATATAATAGATTTATTTCTATACCGTTTGATAGATTCCTCGGGATAGCTTCTTCAGTCTCGTACAGTCTCTTATTTAAGGCAAAGTTCCATTAATGCGTATACTCTTTTTCTAGTTCTGGTTTTCATTCTCTCTTTTCAAAATACACAAAAACAGGCAACCCCTCTTCAACATTCCTTTTCATAAAATAGACTCCGTTGTATAAAATAACTGCAGTGTCACAGTCAACCAATCGGTGAGTGGTTCAATTTGCATGTACGTCCTGGACTGGAGTGCTGTGGGGATTTGAGCACTTCCAAATGAACTTCCTGTATTCGAACCCCTTAACACTGCTCAAGGATCCCGTCACGCTACACACATTCTGCTTGGTTTCTTCTTGTTTTGAATTTTTAAGTGGATGCTTTCCAGTTCTTAAGGTGGTCGGTGTAAAATATCTCTCAAAATAATTTAGAGTACAATATAAATAAAAATGGTTCTCTAAAAACACATGGAGGAACCCCCCTTTACATCTGAGGTCTAGAGGGTGGGCTAGGGGAGGCAGGGCGAGGGGAGACAATGAAGGGGCTCGCCAGGCTTAGTGTAGCCCGGCCTGGGGGTCTGGTAGTGGGTATACTCCAAGGTGTTATCTGCTCACAGTGGACGTGCCCGAGCGCAGGGTGCTGGGCAGCTTGTCAGAGCCGGGGATCTTCCAGGGCCCAGGGGACACGGTGGCCTTCCTACCTGCTGCTGCGCTGCCACTGCTGGTGCTCTTGGTGGGGCGGCAGGGCCGGGTCTCTCCAGGGCCCCTCTCTGCCTCTCTGGGCCTGGGCTTCTCCTGCCCCGGCTCCCCCTGATGCCCGACACTAACGTCTGGGTGACTGCTGCTGCCGCTCTGAGTACCAGCACCGCTGCCGCCGTTCCCGTTAGAGTTTGTGTATGAGGGCTGGGAGTTTTTCGTCGGGGACTGTGTGGGTTCTCTTTTCCCGTGGGACGTGCTGCTGCTCTCCCCAGCTATCCTCTCCTTAGACCTCCCCCTGGAGGAGCTTTTGGGCTCCCCTCCCCCAGGTAGCAGCTCATCCCTCCCCACCGGCCCTCCGTCTTTGGGGCCGCTTCCTCTGCAGGTGGACCTGCCACCTTCTTTCTGCTTGGCCCTCCCACTACTGCAACCACTCCCACTGGGCTGGTCGCGGTCCCTCCTCCCGTGGCCGGTCTGATCCGGATTATGCGGCTCGGTCGAGGCCTTCCGGGGGCTCTGGGAGCGCTCCACCCTCCTGCTCTCTTGCGCCGCCGGCTCCCACGGGACCTCCTGCGGTGGCAGGCGAGCCAGGTCGGGGCCTGGGGGCTGCTGGGGCGGGGTCAGATGAGATGAGGGCGATGGCATGGTCAGAGTGTCTGGGGGCAGGGCTACTTCCGACAGACTTGGGGAGGCTGAAGGGCGTGCATCCCAGGGGGAGGTACTGTCTGCTGGGGCACAAACACACAGTTAGACATGGGAAAGGATAGTCTTAACAGTCAGGGGCGAATCCTACCTTCCGTTTACTTAGTCATGCATGGATGTCAATGGGAGACTGAGTGAAACGTTGACTTAAGTGGAAGTTCGCCCCATAGAAATATATCTATGAATCTATAGCTTTAACCAAACAACACACACCAAGCCAAAAAACACACCTCTAGTCTACATGGATGACAGCAGCCATATTGTAGCAATCACAACAATCAAACCCAGTCTTTGTGGTATGGGCTGCAAGTGAAATATCACTTCACTCCTATAAGTCACACACTGCAAGTTCACTTTTAGGCAGCATACATCTCAGTTCCCTAGCTCCCTTTAAAGCCTCAGCACTTCTAAGAAGTGGACAGAAAAATCACAAAACAGGTTTAATGGAATGGATGATGTGCTGAATCAGGCAGTGCTTCAGCCTGGCTCGGGAGAGAAAACCTGGAGGTTCGAGACTCCCCACCAGTGCTCTGGGCTGAGTAACCACGGTAGAGGCTAAACCTAGAGAGCTCTACCTTCTCCTGAGAGGCTGCTGCAGCTCACAAGGCCTGTTAGCTTCTCTCTCTGCATCGCTAAGCTAGCAGTCCCAGGGTTATCATTCACAAACAGGCAGGCAGGGAAGCCTCCAAGGAGGCTAGCGCCAATCGTCTAACTAGCAGGGGGAAAGAGGGAGGCTAGGCTAGCTCCATGAGGCCTCATTACAGACTAGATGGACTCCCAGACCAGCTAGGGAGGTCTGGTGATTGGAGATAGCTCAGTGAGCAGGCTCACAGTCGATGCAGGTGCCTGATGCGCTCTGAAACCCTGGACATTTCACACCAGCTCATTCTCCTACCCATCAGACACTGCTTGGTGTATTGAAGTGATGAACCATCTCCTGTGGAGGCTGTGTGGCCCAATAGGATTGTGGGAGGGAGTATGTGTGCTGAGCTAATGACTGCTGTCACCTTGGATACGGCTCTGTTTGTTCTAAGGGGTGGGGGCCCTGCTGACTGGATACAATATTAAAACAACCTCCACACTCTAGTACTCTACTCTGTATAAGGGGACACATGTACACATGCACTAATACACCCACACAATACACAGCATGCACACTTCCACATACTCACAAACGTCATGCACGCGCGCACACACATAGTATCATATTGTGTGGTACTAAATGTGGCAACCGTTTTTTATTCCACTTCATTACTTCATCAGGATGCAGTTTTTATAAGCTTTGAATTCTGTTTCCTCCGCAAAGTACTGTATAAACTAGCTGAAAATACAGAGCCGCTTTGCAAAATGTAGTTAAATACTCCGAAGCAGCGCATCAATCTCCATAAATACTACATCCTCTCAGTATACAGATAAACCTAGGCCTGTGAAACATCTACGTATCCACACAATCCCCCACATCCATGTTACAAATGGCTATTCCACTTTTATGTGACTGCTTTGCCCAGAACACACAGGTTGATAGTTGATATGAAAAGTGACGCTGGTGATTTAATATGGCGTCCTCTGGCTGACAGTGTAATGGGCTCATGGTGCCTATTTCACAGCTTTATGTCACCCGCGGGCAGGTAATAGAAAAACCCTTTCTGATGGAGTAAATGGGGGAGAGAGAGAGGGAGAGAGAGAGAGAAAGAGGGGGGGGAGACAGAGAGGGAGGGAGGGAGAGAGAGAAATAGATAACAAAAAATCTCTGTCATAAATGGCCTGGGAGAGTCCCCGACTGGGAGAGGAAATCAGAAGTCTCCTAGCAGTGAAGATGGAGACAGACAATACTATTTCCTATGTCTAAAGACCCTGGTCACCTGCCAAAGCTAAGTGCTGATGACTGTATTTCACAGTGGAGGCCTTGGCTGGCTGTGGAAGAGTCATGTGCAGTGCTAGCCTCAGCGCTAACTCACTACCCACAGGCCGGGAGTGTGACTCTCCGTTACAGAGGCCAAGGGAGAGTCTGACACATCACGATTTATTACCAAGTGGGCCGCTAGGTGCTGTCATTCCCTGAGGTGCTGGGGACATAAATGTCTGTTAGGGGCCTCAGCGTGCACCACGGTGGGATTTTATCACAGGAAATAGTCTGCCTATATATTTCTGACTAATCTATCTAGACGATAGTGGCTGTCAGTTTGAATCGCTATTTTGTAAAAGTTGGTTCATGGATCTTTCTAAATGTGTAATATGTATTATTGTGTGTACATACAGTACAATATTTCCATTGGGCTGGCCTGATGACCATGTGGACATATGCCACGTTCAAGACCCTGGGAACCTGGGAAAAAAAACTAACCTTGACTGGGAAAATTAGTTTTGAACAGTCAAACTCTGGCATCTTTATAAAGCTCAGAATTTCCGACCTGAAGATCAGTGACGTCATGATTTGACCTCGTTTCCCCCCCAGTTGTCTTGAGAGCCCTAATAGCTGAGGAACTAGGTTGATGTCACTGTGATTGAAGTGGAGAGGAGGAGCCAGTGTGTTCTGACCAGGAAGTCACAGCTGCAACACACGGCATGGGTACACAAAAATACACCGCACCACAAACCACGACACCAAGTAGAATTAGACTGGAACATGCAGATCGTCACAAACCGTGTCTTTAGAGTGGCCCATTAGGAAGAAATAGGGGGAGCCATGCTTGTCACTTTTCATGCACATGGAGAGACTGGAAGGTACCATTCCTAAGGAAAGGGGAGTAACAACCTATACCAATCATTAGGGTTAAACCAGACGCCTTGAAAGGAAGAGTTACACTATTGTTAGTCAAGAGAAAGACAAGTTTATCAGTGTTAAAGTATTAAGTAGAGAGAAAGACATTGCTATGGGTGAAGAAAATATCTACATGAGAAGATAGGCATGCCAGACATAAGCAGAGTTATAGTTATAAAGTTAATGTTTTTTGTAATATTTAGCCCATTTTATACCCAATTTCGTGATTACGAAATTGTCTCATCGCTGCAACTCACCAACGGGCTCGGGAGACGCGAAGGTCGAGGCATGCGTTCTCCGAAACATGACCCGCCAAACCGAGCTTCTTAACACCCGCCCGCTTAACACGGAAGTCAGCCTCGCCAATGTGTTGGAGCAAACACAGTTCACCTGCAGGCGCCCGGTCTGCCACAAGGAGTCGCTAGAGCGCGAAGAGCCAAGTAAAGCCCCCCCGGCCAAACCCTAACCCAGACGACGTTGGGCCAAACCCTCCCCTAACCCGGACAACCCTGGGCCAAACCCTCCCCTAACCCAGACGACGTTGGGCCAAACCCTCCCCTAACCAGGACAACCCTGGGCCAAACCCTCCCCTAACCCAGACGACGCTGGGCCAAACCCTCCCCTAACCCGGACGACGCTGGGCCAAATTCTCCCCTATCCCGGACGACGCTGGGCCAAACCCTCCCCTAACCCGGACGACGCTGGGCCAAACCCTCCCTAACCCGGACGACGCTGGGCCAAACCTCCCCTAACCCGGACGACGCTGGGCCAAACCTCCCCTAACCCGGACGACGCTGGGCCAAACCCTCCCTAACCCGGACGACGCTGGGCCAAACCCTCCCCTAACCCGGACGACGCTGGGCCAAACCCTCCCCTAACCCGGACAACCCTGGGCCAAACCCTCCCCTAACCCAGACGACGCTGGGCCAAACCCTCCCCTAACCCAGACGACGTTGGGCCAAACCCTCCCCTAACCAGGACAACCCTGGGCCAAACCCTCCCCTAACCCAGACGACGCTGGGCCAAACCCTCCCCTAACCCGGATGACGCTGGGCCAAATTCTCCCCTAACCCGGACGACGCTGGGCCAAACCCTCCCCTAACCCGGACGACGCTGGGCCAAACCCTCCCCTAACCCGGACGACGCTGGGCCAAACCCTCCCCTAACCCGGACGACGCTGGGCCAAACCCTCCCCTAACCCGGACGACGCTGGGCCAAACCCTCCCCTAACCCGGACGACACTGGGCCAAACCCTCCCCTAACCCGGACGACGCTGGGCCAAACCCTCCCCTAACCCGGACGACGCTGGGCCAAACCCTCCCCTAACCCGGACGACGCTGGGCCAAACCCTCCCCTAACCCGGACGACGCTGGGCCAAACCCTCCCCTAACCCGGACGACGCTGGGCCAAACCCTCCCCTAACCTGGACGACGCTGGGCCCAACCCGGACGACACTGGGCCAAACCCTCCCCTAACCCGGACGACACTGGGCCAATTGTACGATTTCCGCACTGCATCTCAGGATCAATCCCAGGCAGTAGTGATTCCACAACACTGCGATGCAGTGCTTTAGACCACTGCGCCACTCGGGAGGCCCGAGTAAAGAATAATCTATAGACGTAATCATTTTAGAAGTGTGTGTGTGTGTGACTTTTAAAATGTGATTATAGTGTTAGAAGGTAAGCAGGTGTATTTGAGTGTGTTACAGCTGGATTAGCCTTGGCCTGGGGAGGGGTAAACAACAGGGTTCGAGGGACAGAATGGAAACCCACCATACTCTGGGACCTGCCCTGTGCCTCTCTTCAGGAGCAGACGTACCCGCCGGCCCCCTGACTTGATGAGCTCGATGGCCCGGGTGTGGGTCATGTCCCTGGTGGTGTCCCCATTGATCTCAATGATCTGGTCCCCTACCTGGAGAGGAGGAGAGACAACACAGTGAGAGAGAGAGCAATAAGATAGATAGATAGATAGATAGATAGATAGATAGATAGATAGATAGATAGATAGATAGATAGATAGATGTCCCCGCTGTTTGTGTGTGTATGTGCATGAAATCCTGTTGCCATGCAGAAACTGCACAGACAATAAATAGACAATTGACCACTGTGACAGTAACCTCTAAATCACCAACCCACTGAGCAACCTGTGTTACATAAACATGCGTTACATTGCGTGGCAAGTTCACACCAATTCCCTGATTAGATGAACAAATTATGGAAGAACGCTGGCACACACTGCCGCAACCACCAACGCAATTATTTATTGGCAGGCCTCTGAGATAAGCACACACACTACGTATTAAAGCACAAAATTAACGAGGCAAATTTGTTGTGGATCACAATTTATTAGGATCAATGTGTATCTATAAATCATAGTGGTGCAGAGGGATCAGAGCGGCCAGTGTAAAGCTCTAATCAGAATTAGCACTCATGAATGTGATGTCAGTTGTCATTAATTCCTGCAGCCCGTTTTATAATGTCATTTAGATTGAATTATGGCAGACAGACTCTTCCCTGCAGGGGGGCTGAGACTAAAGAGGATACCTGAATACCAATGTCCTGGGCTTTGTTCATTACGTACCAAACGGAAGAAAATGGACTGAAACAAGGAGGGTGTTCCTGAATCCGTCCAATAAGAAACAGTTGTTTACGATATCCGTTGCAAAACGTATTCCTAATGAATATGGCCCAGGACATTAGCAGCTGAAGATCTGGTAGTAACCTATTCATTTCACTAATTAGACTACACCTCCCTTCTAGCACTACAGTGAAAAGGTTGTGACCTCTCTATGTTTACAACATCATGGTCGGAGGCCAATTGTACAGGCATATCCCCTGAAAGATCTCACTAACACACTTCCTTCACTTGGGAATTGGGACCAGTGCCCTCTTGACTGATAGTGTAGGAGACCACGTGCTGCGGCGCCAAATGTATAAACCAATTACTGTAACAAATGGAAAAGTCCTCTGCTAATAGTGGAAGTAATTTGAAAGCTGAGGAGAGAGAATCCGCCCGGCAACAGAGAGAGAAGGGGAGTCATTAAGTGTTATTAGGATGATCTGAGCGGAGCTGGGCAGCCCGTCCATCTACACCTTCTGACAGTTTGTGAATGGCTGAGGCCGGTCTGAGTCATTCCCCTTTAAATGGATGGGAAGTGACTGGGTGTGGATGAGAGAATTGAACCCCAAGCCAACAGCAGTAGTATGACCTCCAGATGAAGCATGGTTATCCTTGGATTGTCTCTCCTCTAGATGCTATCTCGAGTCCAGCCAAGCTTACTAAGGCTGTGTCTGAAACAGCACCCTATTGCCTATATAGTGCACTTTAGACCAGAGCCTGAGCCTTAGTCGTGTAAAAAGTAGTATAGTATATAGCCAGCCGGCCGGCCCATCCCAGTTCATTTCAACAGCGGTGTTAGATGATCCTACCTTTCCCCCTCGACCATTCATCTCCCCATGATCAGAGTTCAAACTGGGCCTGTGTGTGGCGGACTGCAGAGTTTGAGTGGGCCTTTAAAACTGTGATTACTGAAGGATAAATCACAATACCGGCCCGGGCGTGGGAGAGACGAGGACCGCTAGCTATCCCTCATCCCCAGTCGATGGGTTTGGGCCTGGGCCCGCCGAGCTGCATTTACCTCGCCATGGCGGAGTGAGAGTAGTATCCCTACGGGCCGTTTTACACACATCTCTGACAGGTTCATTACAGATAATGAACGCTATTGGCCCACACTAGGGAGATTGGGCAGAGAGAAAAGTGTGACGGGTAGGAGACGATCAAGATACTTTAGGAGATATAGAACAACTGCTATGACAGACTTATAATGTACTCTTTGATATCGGAAAAGTAAAGTGAGATTTCTGTATCTTTTACGCCATAAAGTGGTCAGAGTCACCCTGGATGAACATAGCAGGCTACAAGAACATATACAGCTGTTGAGAGAGAGTGACTCATACTTTGACAGAGGTGATGGAAGGAAGGTGTGAACTTGGGGAAAAACTAAAAGCTTGGCACGCTCGGCATCTTTTTACAAAGAGTACTACATTTGAACGTCAATTTAGAAAATAATTGTCTTTTTGTTGTTGTTAAACAGATGGTGACCGGCAGATAGTACCCTCTATCCCTGAAGAGAACATTACGAAACGGACAAAAGTTGAAAACTATTCATGGTTAAAAGCAGCCATCCTTTAATTATTCATCTGAATGTTCATAGTACCTAATGTATTATTGACTAGAGAAACGTTTCTGCTGCCAGTAAACCCACTAACCCAGCAGGTGTCAAAACGTCCCAAATCCTTCACACACTCAGCCACACTGCATTAGCAGATTATTTTCTTACAGGGCTTAAAATGGAAATTTGCTGCCAAGATAATCATCAGACAATTAAGACTAGCAAATAATAATGATTAATATCCCACTAAACCAGCGTTGGGAGAGAAGCTACTGTAAGTATGTTGAGGGGAAGTGTTAGTTCAGCGCAGGATGTGACATCGTCATCAGCCTACCCTCATCCTCCCGTTGCGGATGGCGGGTCCGTCCTCGGCCAGTCGCAGGACAAACAGGTCCATTTTGTACTCCCTCCCTCCACGGATACTGAAGCCAAACCCCTTCACACTCTTCTCCAGCTCCACGGTGAAGAAGTCAAAGTCCTGGAGAAAGAGCAGGACACATTCAGACAACAGGCAGTAAGAACCAGGGAGGAGGGGAAGGAGCAGGACACATTCAGACAACAGGCAGTAAGAACCAGGGAGGAGAGGAAGGAACAGGACACATTCAGACAACAGGCAGTAAGAACCAGGGAGGAGGGGAAGGAACAGGACACATTCAGACAACAGGCAGTAAGAACCAGGGAGGAGGGGAAGGAACAGGACACATTCAGACAACAGGCAGTAAGAACCAGGGAGGAGGGGAAGGAACAGGACACATTCAGACAACAGGCAGTAAGAACCAGGGAGGAGGGGAAGGAGCAGGACACATTCAGACAACAGGCAGTAAGAACCAGGGAGGAGGGGAAGGAGCAGGACACATTCAGACAACGGGCAGTAAGAACCAGGGAGGAGGGGAAGGAGCAGGACACATTCAGACAACAGGCAGTAAGAACCAGGGAGGAGGGGAAGGAGCAGGACACATTCAGACAACAGGCAGTAAGAACCAGGGAGGAGGGGAAGGAGCAGGACACATTCAGACAACAGGCAGTAAGAACCAGCGAGGAGGGGAAGGAGCAGGACACATTCAGACAACAGGCAGTAAGAACCAGGGAGGAGGGGAAGGAACAGGACACATTCAGACAACAGGCAGTAAGAACCAGGGAGGAGGGGAAGGAGCAGGACACATTCAGACAACAGGCAGTAAGAACCAGGGAGGAGGGGAAGGAACAGGGCACATTCAGACAACAGGCAGTAAGAACCAGGGAGGAGGGGAAGGAGCAGGACACATTCAGACAACAGGCAGTAAGAACCAGGGAGGAGGGGAAGGAGCAGGACACATTCAGACAACAGGCAGTAAGAACCAGGGAGGAGGGGAAGGAGCAGGACACATTCAGACAACAGGCAGTAAGAACCAGGGAGGAGGGGAAGGAACAGGACACATTCAGACAACAGGCAGTAAGAACCAGGGAGGAGGGGAAGGAGCAGGACACATTCAGACAACAGGCAGTAAGAACCAGGGAGGAGGGGAAGGAACAGGGCACATTCAGACAACAGGCAGTAAGAACCAGGGAGGAGGGGAAGGAGCAGGACACATTCAGACAACAGGCAGTAAGAACCAGGGAGGAGGGGAAGGAGCAGGACACATTCAGACAACAGGCAGTAAGAACCAGGGAGGAGGGGAAGGAGCAGGACACATTCAGACAACAGGCAGTAAGAACCAGCGAGGAGGGGAAGGAGCAGGACACATTCAGACAACAGGCAGTAAGAACCAGGGAGGAGGGGAAGGAACAGGACACATTCAGACAACAGGCAGTAAGAACCAGGGAGGAGGGGAAGGAGCAGGACACATTCAGACAACAGGCAGTAAGAACCAGGGAGGAGGGGAAGGAACAGGGCACATTCAGACAACAGGCAGTAAGAACCAGGGAGGAGGGGAAGGAGCAGGACACATTCAGACAACAGGCAGTAAGAACCAGGGAGGAGGGGAAAGAGCAGGACACATTCAGACAACAGGCAGTAAGAACCAGGGAGGAGGGGAAGGAGTAGGACACATTCAGACAACAGGCGGTAAGATCCAGGGAGGATGGGAAGGGCATCAGTCATCATCACAAAAGCTAATGGCCATGTGTATTAATATAGCCTGGTTAAACCAGACTGAATGCTGCGCTCACCATTGTTTAACTCAGTGCAGCGTTCAGTCTGGTTTAACCAGGCTAGAATTACCACATCTTCCTCGTTAACCTCTCTGCCTGAACTACTGTTTCTTGCGTGTCAATGCCCATATATTTCAGTTGAATGTATTTATTTTATTGTTTATTTAACTAGGCAAGTCAGTTAAGAACAAATTCTAATTTACAATGACGGCCTACACCGGCCAAACTCGGACGACGCTGGGCCAAATGTGCACCGCCCTATGGGATTCCCAATCACGGCCGGTTGTGATACAGTCGGGATTCGAAACAGGTTGTCTGTAGTGACGCTTCCAGCACTGAGATGCAGTGTTTTAGACCGCTGCGCCACCTGGGAGACCCATTTTTGACGGCTTTACATGCTTATAATAAAAGCAAAATGTACATTTTCAGATATCACAGGTCAATATTGTATTGATGAGTAAAGTATCTAACCTGGTAGACTTGTGGCATCTGTGGCTGGATCTGTCTGTAGTCGTGGGGCACAGGCATAGGGAAGTGCCTGGGGTCAGTGGACAGCTGTCTGTAGTCCATCAGAGGAGGGTGTCTGTAGTCCAGGGTGGGTGGCTGGCGGTAGTCTGCTACAGGAGGGTGTCTGTAGTCCAACGGGGGCTGTCTGTAGTCTGTGAATGGAGGCTGTCGGATGTCCGGTTTTACATCCTGCCTCGCTTTCACCTCTGACCTGTAACTAACCAACCAATCAAGTTAAAGGAAAATTTCCCACTGGGCATAAACTGGTTGAATCAACGTTGTTACAACGTAATTTGTCAATTTATTGTCAAATACATTGGATTTGAAAAACGTAATCAATGTAAACTGCTGTTTTGAGGGTGAAATTTCAACCACGTAGATGATGGTGTCATGGTAACCACAATTCAACGTAGACATACCTATGTTGAATTAGTACCTTTAAAACAGTGTTCAGCTCTTCAAAACAACAGGCTGGGCAGCACCTCCTACTGGAGAATTTATATATCTACAGCTACCCTTTAGTCTCCCACCTAGGGTTTTAACCAAGCCCCACCCTGCTTAGATATGATATTTATCAGTGACTATTACCATGATGCTATCTTGAGAATGATTGTTTTGAGATCTCACTTAAAAACTAAATAGATTTGCTGTTGCTATCAAAGTCATTCCAAATGGAAGGTTTCACAGAGAAAATGACATGTGACCATACTTTATCACTCATATAACATCAATGAGACTATTTCGGCCTATATAGCATTTGCAAAGTCATCGACAGCCATTGTTTCAATTCAACCCAGAATTCATCTATAAATAGACAATACAATAGGGTTTCAGGGCCCAGGGTTTCAAGCACTGGTTGATTTTAAATGGAATGATATTTAGTGATATTGAATTGTGTTTAGTTGTCAACACAACCAAATGTCAACGTTTGAAGGAGATGTCTCTTTTTTTTCTGTGTGTGTTTTTTTTCTGTGGAATTTTACCCCTTTTTGCCCCCAATTTTGTGGTATCCAATTTTTCTTATTTTTAGTAGCTACTATCTTGTCTCATCGCTACAACTCCCGTACGGGCTCGGGAGAGACCAAGGTTGAAAGTCATGCATCCTCCGATACACAACCCAACCAAGCCGCACTGTTCCATATGTGCCACTGACTTAGTCTGGCTTTAATTACAGATTGTCTACAAATTAATCATTGATATGTTGGATTCGTGTCTCCATCTCAACGAAATATGTAAATGAACACAACAATCAAAGTTAAAGAATAGGACTAAATCAAATCCAACTTTATTTAAAGTGCATTTAAAGTTTGATTTGAATGAGTCCTATTCTAACTTTTATTGTTATGTTGAAAATCAAACACAAAAACAATAAACAATGAATAGCATATTAACTTGTTGACAAGTCTAACAAATGATATGTTGGATTCATGTCTCTAAATCAACCAAAAATATAAGTTAAAGAAGGGGATTAAGCCAGTGGCTCAGATGGAACTATGCAATCAGTAGATACATCTCAATTAAATGTTGGTATGTCAACCAAACAATTGAATATAGCCTAAATTAAGGCTATCGTACAAACTTGGCCACATTGAGATTGAGAAACTCTAAAATCCTTCTTATGAAACATGCATGTTCTAGATAGCATGAATAGGTCGTCGCAGGTCTCTGGAGATCTTTACTATTACTGAAATAATCTGTGCAGCACCTTGTGCAGCACCTTGAACAGCACCATGTATTTAACAGGTAATCTCAACTGCAATCCAGGTCATTTGGTTCTGCTATTAGATGAAACACAGTGATAACACATTAATCTGTTGTATAAATTAACTAAATATCTGGCATTGTATTTCCATTAGAACTTTGCTGTGCTTTTAAATGGTTGAAAGCGCAGTGAGGCATTTCAGTGAAAACTAAACCGAAAATCTGACATTGTTTTTCCATTGGAATTTGGTTGTGCTTTTTTCGATGGTTGAATGCCCAGTTGAACTAACTTTTGGATGTCATTTTGAGTGGGTGAATATTTCGTATGTTGTCATCTCATTGATCAAGTTCTCAACTAAATATGACCTAATTACCAACGTTGAAATGATGTAGTGTGCCCAGTGGGTTATCACTACAAGCATTTCATATGAATGTAATGAGTAATGGTAATGCTCTCTGAACCAATTCATGTCAAATTCTAAGTTATTTACAAATACCTTGTTTGTTACAATCAAACTACCTTTGAGACAAGACTCTAGTGGTGGTAAGTGAAATCCTTTTTTTGAACCACACGAAAAGACACTCAGTCTTTTACAGAGTTGGCAATAAATAAGAGTACTCAGAGAGTTTGGGAATTCTCCAGAGCAGGAGAGAAAGGACAATGACAGGGTACACTTTGGGCCCCCTGTAAGAGCTTGATGAAATATTCAGCGTAGGTCTATAAAGAAGCTATTTAGGTCAATAATTCAGGAGTCCGTAAGAGTTAAGTGATGTTATACAACAAACTGGAGACAGGGAGAGAATACCTCGCTCTCACCTGTAATTCCCTTAGGAATAGTGCTTTTACCCCAGAGATTAAAAAAAAAGATACTACCGTGCTGTATAAGATATCTGGGACTTCCACAGCATTGGGACCAGCAGACAGTACAATACTGAGGAAGCCCTAAAGATTACATGATCAACTATCTTAAACCATTTCACTACATAGGAAATGATAGAGCACTCAAATGCTGCACATCTTAAATCGAATCAAATGATATTGGTCACACACATATTTAGCAGATGTTATTGTGGGTTTAGCGAAATGCTTGTGTAAATTATGGCCCTATCCTGGCGGATCAATATTTAGAACTGGGCTGGGTGCTATGGATTGGCGGGTGTGTTTTTAAGCAGTGTGCGTCTGTCTGTGTGTGTGTGACCATCCGGTTGCCGTACCTGCTGTCGTGGGTGTAGATCTGGGGTGGGGGGGCTGGGGTCTGTGTGATGGGACTCTGGTGGGTCAGGGAGCTGGGCTGGGTGACTGCAGGGCTGGGCTGGGTGACAGCAGGGCTGGGCTGGGTGACAGCAGGGCTGGGCTGGCCCACGGTGGGACTGGGCTGGGCCTGAGGACTGTGCTGCTGGGTCACTGCTGGGCTCTGTTTCTGTGAGCTAGGGGCTGACGGGCTCAGCTCTGAAACACAGACAGACGTGTCAGACACAGTGACAGATAGATACACACCACAGTTTAGACTATGCTAACAGAGCCACATTAACATAATACACGGTGCATCTACTTCAAAGAACTGTCAGTACAATGCTGTAATCTACAGTAGATGCTCGCATTACCAAGAAACATCCATGAAGCATTAGAAGATGGTGACAGAAACCGACTCACTAGACAGTTCGTTCTCCCAAACAGACATATCACTCGCTGATCCACACAAATTATGCCTTAGCCAGAGATGGAACAACCTCCTTTAAAAAAGGGATGTAAAACGGTCTGTACAGTAAGACAACGTGCTGCATTTAAGATGACAAACAGTTTTAACAACAGTCCCTGAAAATCCCCCCACATCTACAGTATACAGTTCTCTGCTGACCCCTTGGTCCCCCCATTATCTCCATTCTAGTGACCGTTGTCGTCCGTCCCGTCCCCCGTCCCCCGTCTCACTCACCTTCCTGTGGTATGATCCGGAGGGTGACGCTGAGGCCGGCGTCCTTGATGAGCTTAACGATGTCGGCGTGGGGCATGTTGATGATGGACTGGCTGTTCACCGCCAGGATGCGGTCACCCACCTTCAGTTTGCCACAGCGGTCCGCCGGGCTGCCGTCGATGATACGCCCAATCTTATGGGGCACGCCTGGGATGGGAGGAGAGGCGGAGGACAATACACACAGAGTGAGAGACACACAGATATGGTTAGTTGAGGATGGGTCTGAGTTCAGGCTAATCTTACTGGTTGGATGCTTTCTTTCCATCTCTCCCTCTCTTCTTTCTATCTATGTTGCTCGCTCTTTTCACATTTCTCCCGCCCCCTCTCAGCTTATGTAAGACAGCTGGCTGTATGCATGGCGAGTGTGGGCAGGGTACTAAAAGGCGACGCGGCATACTGGAGCCTAGCTACCTCAGATCTGAGGGATTGATACAGTCAGGAAACCATTTGGAATTGAGACGGGATGGTTAGAGGAGGAGTACATGGTTCAAAAATAGAGGTGGTACATTTTTTTATATAGTTGTGACCTCTTCGCAGACCTCTTCCTCTCAGAAATTTTTGTCAAAATGGATTTGGTTTTCTCTGCTTGGAACGGCCGTATCTGCTGGACTAAAATGCATTAAAACTCAAGAGCATAATAATATGCGAAGCCTTCCCTTTTAAGGTGAAATTGCCATAAGGCAGTACATTTGTAATGTAAACAACCCATGGACAAGCAATGACTCACTCGCTCACTCACTCACTCACTCACTCACTCACTCACTCACTCACACACTCACTCACTCACTCACTCACTCACTCACTCACTCACTCACTCACACACTCACACACTCACACACTCACACACAGAGCAGCACTCACTGATGGTGGCGGCGGTCTCGGGCCGGTTGAGCGAGCTGATGATGACGAATCCAAACCCTTCACTCTCCTTGCGGTGGATAATGACATCACTCGGTGGCTGCTGCACGCTGGAGGTCGGCTCTCCGTCTGTGGTGCTACCTGTAACCATGGCGTCAGTGGGTGGGGCTGCGTTGTTGCCAGGATACGTGACATTGGTGAAGTCGCTGCGTGGGGAGCTGTGCTGGGTGGACACAGAGCCGGGGCTGCGGCCGTTCTCTGGACACGGCTCTCCTGTGGGGGGGTAACAGAGAGCTGAGTTAACCTGCTCTGCTCTGCTCTCCACCACACCACACTGCAGCCCAGCAAAGCAGCACAGCACTCATCAATGGACAAAGACAGGCCCTGTCTGGACTGGCTATCAGATCAGAGAAAGGTCATGGTTTCTCTCACACCACCAAAGATCTTTTTAATCCAAAAGAAAACCTCCATTGAAGATATCTGTAGATACAATCGCTAAGAACTAAGACTCCCTCAAAACCAAGATGTCATGTTAGAATTCATTACATCTCCTTCAATGATCAAAGTTGAACTGAAGACAGTGAGACCTCTAGGAGAGACAAGAGTCTTGACACCTCCAAAAGTGTTACTTTGAATCAAACGTTCGAGGGATGAAAGGCAAGACCACGGACGACACGGATGAGACAGACAGCCTTTCATGACTGGAGACGGAAGGAGAAGAGGGAGACAGAGGAGGGGAGACGGGATCTCACCAGGGTGGCTGTGCTCTCCTCCCCAGGCACCAAAGGCAGCCGGAGCGTAAGCTGACATAAGGGAATGGGGAGATCTGAGGGGGGAAGGTGTGTGTAGAGGGCTGCTACACTCATCACACAGCAGGCTCTTGCAGCTCTACAATTCAAGGTACAATACAACAGCCGGACTCCACATAAGGCCAGAGAAAGGAAGACTATCAGGCCTTCTTGGGGTAGGATGAATTTTTACCCTAGAGGATGATCTAAGGTCAGAGTTCCGTTTTCCTCCCTAATGATTAGGATTAGGAGTTTTCAGTAAACTGATCCTAGATCTGTCCCCTCCCATATTCTCACCTGGGCCCTGTAGCCTCCTCCTGATGGTGAGGTTGACCTGTCCATTGCGGGCGGCGCCGTGCATCAGGTCGATGACGTAGCGGTGGGGCTTCCCCGCCACCGGGATCCCGTCCACGAAGATGAGCTCATCGCCTGGCCGCAGGCGCCCGTCTCTGTCTGCAGGGCTCTTCTCTATGATGGCCCCAATCAGAATCTGTTTATGGGAACCAGACCAATCAGAACGCATGGAGAGCTAGGGGTTAAAAAGTCGGTTGACCGATCAGAGGGCTGGATTCAGAAAAGGACTACATTGAAACGATATGTAGCCATGGTCAAGTGGACAAGAAACATGCAGTGAGTAACTGTATGTGAAATGACATGTATAAGTGGTTGTTATGTCAGTGGTGCTTATGAATAAATACGTGGCTCCATGTTTGCGCTGAGTGTTACTCTACAGACAATTAACCAGTAACCATCCACAGCAGTATCACCAGTCTCTCAGTCAGTCAGGGTTCAGGGTTAGATATGCGTGTCGTGGGTTAGAGAGGAGAAAATGACAGGGTTCCACGCCCATCTCATACGAGCCTTCTCACGGGTGTCCGGACTCACAGGCTGACCCGCCTCGTCTCCCCCAAGGATGCGGAAGCCGAAGCCGGACTTCTGCCTCCTCAGGTGGACCTCCACCTCCTGGTACTCTGCCCCTGGGGTCAAGGAACAGACAACACCTGTGACACGTGTTGACCTTGGAGTGCCTCAGTCTAATGTCTAATTTATGTGAAGCCAGAGGATTGTTGATCACATATTGTGGAAGTTAACACATTAAATTAAAGGCACTGTTATTTCTGTGTTTTATATAATATTGTACAACACCTGATAGAACTAACACTGTTAAAGTGTGATTTAAAAAAAAAAAATCAGTGTTATTTCCTGGTAGTTGCTTGTTGAAAAGAATCGACACAGGACCCTAATCAGCAGGTTTGCATGGGCGGGAGTTTCGGCTTTCCATGGTGGCATCAATGCGGTTAATTGGTTAATAGACCAATAACAAAGAGAGTTCCAAACTTCTCTGCCAATAACAGCAAGTTATCAGTTTTCCCCTCTCCACTCAAATCAGACAGTTCTTGCTTAAGTCTTGCGTGAGATTGTTTTTTGGGCTAAAAAGCCAATTTTAATGGAAATCTATTACAGCAAGGCACTTATTTGTTACCCAGAAATGATTTGATATTGATATAAAACGGCTGTATTGGGCCTTTAATGCATTGCAAATTAAATTAAAGGTTTCATTAAAAAATACATTAAAAAAAGACCATTTAGAATAATCCCTATTCCTGCCTGTGGACAGTCTTCTTCAGGGCCAACGTACATACCTGAGTGGTCCACAGAAAAGATGGTCCGTGGCAGGCCTGGCTCTGTGTGGGAGAGGGAGATTGAGGGAGCACCCATAAACAATAATACAACACACATACTGTCTTACAACTGTCTCACTCAGAGCAGACTACTAAAAAGACTGAGACTAGAGCAAGACAGAAAACGACTTGCCTCAGCATATTGTCTGCACAGAGTTCCTACATCATCCATTACACTGTGGAAAAGAAGTGCTTTGGGCTTGTAATACAGCTATCTTTTTATTTACAGTATTTGTTACGGGAGCAGAAACTCATCTGCAATCAGGCCTTTATTGGAAAGCAGAATGATTTGTGGCATAGTGATATTCATTACCCTGAAAACCCTTTCCTATGAAATGAAGTAGAGCGGGTCAAAGTGACTGTGATGAGAAATGGGCTCTATTTACAGCATGTTTAATCATGGAGACCAGTGTCCGCTGGGATACCAGAGGAATTAATTGAGGAAATAAAGGTGGAGGATGACACATAAGGACTGAAAAGTCTTACCACGGAACCCATATACAGTGTTTTAAGTTTATATTAAATAAGATTGCTGGAAAAAATACTCATAAATGTTGGCAAAAGATAAGGACAGAATGACCTTGCTGGCCAGAGGATGATTTTGGTATATTCCAGACTGTGTTACAGTTTACATAAAGTACACAATTCATAAATCTCCATCCAACTCCAGCTCTCTCACATGCAATGGGGTCTCTTGGTTCCCTACTAGAATAAAGGCATCTAATTACAGATGTAGGATCTTAATTTGATCACTCTTTTGTTGCTGATAATTTTCCTACACAGCAGGAAATATAAACTTGTAGTGTATTCAAGCTTAAAAAGGCTTCTAAAGTTTGTAATATATATTGTTTTATCAACCCCTACATTCTTTTCCATGAATTATAACCTATTTCCTGTTGCTGCATGATTATCTTCCAGCTGTATCCTTATCAACATTCAGTGGAAGCTACACTGACTTGTCTATGGTTGTGAGGTATGGGTGCATTTTCTTCTCTAACAGCCTGCATTGGTCTCCCGGCTATATTGAGAACAGTCCTAGTTAGATAAGGTTACTGAAAAATACCAATGTTCATGACCTAGAACTCTCACACCACTGAAGGAAACAAGGAAAGTGTTCCTAAAAGTTGCCTTGTGCCTCAACCCTGTTAATCTGACTGACCAACAGTCTGCAAGTGTAGCCTAGCAGCGAACAGCACTTTGGGGGCTTGTTACACAAAGGGAAGCAACACTAAACTGAACACGGGACTAAAGGAGAGTAAAGGAGAGAAAGAAACAGAGAGAAGAGAGCAGAGAGAGAGAGAGGGAGAGAGAAAGAGAGAGAAATGCAGATAGAGAGAAGGAGAGGAAAGCTACAGAAAAAGAGAGAGAGAGAGAGAGAGAGAGAGGGAGAGAGAAAGAGACCGAGAGAGGGAGAGAGAAAGAGAGAGAAATGCAGATAGAGAGAGGGAGAGGAAAGCTACAGAAAAAGAGAGAGAGAGAGAGGGAGAGAGAGAGAAAGAGACCGAGAGGGGGAGAGAGAAAGAGAGAAATGCAGATAGAGCGGAGAGGAAAGCTACAGAAAAAGAGAGAGAGAGAGAGAGAGAGAGAGGGAGAGAGAAAGAGACCGAGAGAGGGAGAGAGAAAGAGAGAGAAAAGCAGATAGAGAGAGGGAGAGGAAAGCTACAGAAAAAGAGGGAGAGAAATGAAAGCTACAGAGAGAGAGAGAGAGAGAGAGAGAGAGAGAGAGAGAGAGAGAAAGAAAGGAAAGCTACAAAGAAAGAGTGAGAGTGAGAGAGAGGTCTATCGAGCTCAGCTAACCTGATCTAACGAGTACACGAGGGGACAGCTTTATTACAGGCCATACTGTTTCTAACTGTCTTCATCTCCCCCATAGAAACAACAGTGACAGCATCGTCAACAACAACGGAAGGGACCTGGGTCTGTACTTTGTCAATGGTAGGTTACGGGAGGACTCGTTGGGGAGATTCACCTACTGCTCACCTCTTGGCCACAGTACAGTAGACTATATGATCACAGACATTGACATTTTCTCTCTCAGCTCTGTCACCTCTGTCTGATCACAGCCAAATTATGTTGTTCCTCAAAAGAACAGACATGGAAACAACCACACATACACCGCCCAGTAAGCTGTACAACATCAGAAACTCATACAGATGGGCCCAAAACAGCACAGAAGAATACCAGAAAGCAACCTGTAACCAAAATATCCAAACACTCTTAGATAACTTTCTGGATACCACATTCACTCACTGTAAAGAAGGCATCAATCTAGCAGTAAAAAACAAACTATATATTCAGGCAAATGGCAAAAGAAGCACAATTGAAATTGATAACAAACAAACCAAATAAGACCACAGATGACAACTGGTTTGATGCAGATTGTAAAATTATAAGGAAAAAACTTAGAACACTATCCAACCATAAGCACAGAGACCCAAATAATGGTGAATTACGCCTTCATTACTGTGAGACTTTAAAACTATAAACGTACACTCAGAACCAAAAAAGCAGCAAGCAGCTGACACTAATTGAGGAGTCCATAAACACAAACAACTTCTGGCAATAAATCTAAACAAGAGGAATTAGCGATACAGAATGGTGACGTATGGACAACCCATTTTAAAACATTCTACAACACCGTTCAAATTGACACATACGCAGAAAAAGGCCAAATTCATGGGAAGTTGAATGGATTAGAAAAAGCTATAAAGGACAATCAAAACCCACTGGACTCCCCAATTACTGACCAGGAGCTCTAAGAAACTTCAGGCTCTCAAATATAAAAAAGCATGCAGACCTGATGGCATCCTAAACGAGATGATCAAACTCACTAGTGCAAAATTTCAATTGGCTATATTAAAACTGTTTAATTTGATAATATAATAATAATATATGCCATTTAGCAGACGCTTTTATCCAAAGCGACTTACAGTCATGTGTGCATACATTCTACGTATGGGTGGTCCCGGGAATCGAACCCACTACCCTGGCGTTACAAGCACCATGCTCTACCAACTGAGCTACAGAAGGACCTGAGTGTAGGTTATTTCCCTGACATCTGGAATCAAGGACTCATAACCCCAATCTTTAAAAATTGAGAAAAATTTGACCCTAACAATTACAGAGGCATTTGTGTGAACAGTAACCTGGGGAAGGTTTTCTGTAGTATTATAAATGTAAGTTCTAAACTTACTAAAGCACAATGTCTTGAGTAAAAGCCAAATTGGATTTATACCAAAACATCGCACAACTGATCATATTTACACCATACACACCCTGATAGATAAACATGTCCACCAAAATAAATAATTGGCATACAAGACTGTTCTACAAAGTTATTGAAAGTGGTGTAGGGTGTAAAACATATGACATAATTACATCAATGTATACTGGCAATACGTGCAGCATTAAAATTGACAAGAAAGTAACAGAATTCTTTAACCAGGCGCGGGGCCTTCGTCAGGGTTGTAATCTGAGCCCTGCACTCTTCAATATTTATATCAATGAATTGGCCACTATTCTAGATAAATCCTCAGCCCCTGGTGTTAGTCTCCACAATTCAGAAGTTAAATGCCTACTCTTCGCAGATGACCTATGCCTGCTGTCACCCACAGCACATGGCCTACAACAGAGCCTGGACCTGCTAGAGCAGTACTGCCAGACCTGGGCCCTGGCAGTAAACGCCAAAAAGACTAAAATAATGATTTTCCAGAGAAGATCCAGTTCTCAGGGAATTACACCAAAGTTCTCAATTGGTACAACATATATAGAGTACTGCACACACTACAATTACTTAGGTTTGTAAATAAGCTCAACTGGACACCTTAACGAGGCAGTGAATGAACTGAGAGAGAAAGCACGCAGGGCATTCTAACGCAATTAAAAAGCTAATTCATATTGAAATACCTATTAAAATTTGGCTAAAACTAATTGAATATGTCATTGAACCAATTGAACTTTATGGCAGTGAGGTGTGGGGTCCACTTGCAAAACAAGATTTCATCAAATGGGACAAACACCCCATTGAAACCCTGCATGCAGAGTTCTGTAAGAGTATCCTACATGTCCAGAGGAAAACTACAAACAATGCATGCAGGGCAGAATTAGGCCAATATACACTCATAATAAAAACTCAAAAAAGAACAATTAAGTTTCGGAAACATCTCAAATACGGTGAACCCCTCTCATATCACTACCAAGCCCTGCAATGCCAAGAGCTGAGCAAAGAAAAGAGTCCCCTCATCCAGCTGGTCCTGGAGTTCACAAACTTGTTCTACTAACACACTGAAGCCTCAGGACCAGAACATCCAATCAATCAGAATAAACCAAATTACAACATAGTCAAAACAAAACTATATTGCTTATTGGGAAACACAAGCACAAACACAAAGCAAAATGCAGTGCTATCTGGCCCTAAATCGACAGTACACCGTGGCTAAATATTTGACCATGGTTACTGATCAAAACCTTAGAAAAACCTTGACAAAGTACAGGCCCAGTGAGCACAGCCTTTCCATTGAGAAGGGTAGACACAGGAAAACCTGGCTCCCTGTAGAGGAAAGGCTGTGCAACCACTGCACAACAGCAGAACCTGAGACGGAGCTGCATTTCCTGACAAAATGTCCAAAATCTAAAACAATTAGAGTATCATTTCCCCAAATGTGAAACCCTTATTCAACCCTTCAAGGCTACCCGTCCTGTTGGGGGAGGATGCAGAGAGCTGTGGGTTGGCAGCGCACTACATTGCTGCTGCCATAAGTTGAGGAACAGTGTCTGACAAATAATAATAATATATGCCATTTAGCAGACGCTTTTATCCAAAGCGACTTACAGTCATGTGTGCATACATTCTACGTATGGGTGGTCCCGGGAATCGAACCCACTACCCTGGCGTTACAAGCGCCACGCTCTACCAACTGAGCTACAGAAGGACCCAAATCAATCAACCTGCACATGTCCTCTACTGTATGCTTATTGTTAGTGTTCAATGTGTTGGTTATTTTCACCCTTGGTTATTGTTGTCCCGTTGACAATTTTGATTCTCATTTTATGTTGTAAATATCCAAAATAAGCTTTGGCAATATTTATATTGTTACGTCATGCCAATAAAGCGAAGCGAATTGAGAGAGAGAGAGAGAGAGAGAGAGAGGGGGAGAGAGAGAGAGAGAGAAAAGCTACAGAGAAAGATTGACTGAGACGCTGAAAGGCTTTGACATGGAGTTCTTCCGACAGCCCTGTCCTCTTTAGTAAAGGTTGTGTTGCGTAAGCGCGCACACAGCTCGCCTCTCTCCTCACAGTGTGCATCTACTGTAGCCTACAGAGCAGAGCAATATCATGTCTACCGGCTCGAGCATCGCATGTCAATCATGAAGCCTCTATGGTACATCAAGCTGCACGGACTTAACAAAAACTAGCACCGTCACTAGCACTGGTCAAAAGGATGAGTTCACTTTATGTTCAGAATCATACAGTAGATATGACTACTGATGTCAAAAACCAATGGTATACTGTCATACAAATCTTTCTACAGGGCATATCTTGGCAACCCAGTTAAAAGCTTGGTCGTACACTCAATGAACTGAAAGGAAATCCCTATGCTTGTACCTCTGACAGGATCTTTAATGGCTAAAATATAATTGTTGGCTCCTAAAGTATACAGCGGTCTAAGAAGACAGGTTATTGGCTGAGATGTTCCTGAACAATAAAGCTAATTTGACTATACACTCTGGCAGAACATCGACTGGAGGCAGAGATAATCAGAGATGACCCTAACGAAGGAGTCTAGACCAAATACACATGTATCAACATCAAGTCATCTGTCAGCACTAAGACAAAAGTAGAAACTCTTAAACCGCTGTCATACTCATAATATTTACAGAAATACATCTACAGACAACAACATAATACATCTCATTCTGCAGAACCCAGACAACCCAGACCATGTCCCTATAGGAACAGAACCCAGACAACCCATACTATGTCCCTATAGGAACAGGACCCAGACTATGTCCCTATAGGAACAGGACCCAGACAACCCAGACTATGTCCCTATAGGAACAGAACCCAGACAACCCAGACTATGTCCCTATAGGAACAGAACCAAGACAACCCAGACCATGTCCCTTTAGGAACAGAACCCAGACAACCCAGACCATGTCCCTATAGGAACAGAACCCAGACAACCCAGACAATGTCCCTATAGGAACAGAACCCAGACAACCCAGACCATGTCCCTATAGGAACAGAACCCAGACAACCCAGACTATGTCCCTATAGGAACAGAACCCAGACAACCCAGATTATGTCCCTATAGGAACAGAACCCAGACAACCCAGACCATGTCCCTATAGGAACAGAACCCAGACAACCCAGACCATGTCCCTATAGGAACAGAACCCAGACAACCCAGACTATGTCCCTATAGTAACAGAACCCAGACTACCCAGACTATGTCCCTATAGGAACAGAACCCAGACTACCCAGACTATGTCCCTATAGGAACAGAAACCAGACTATGTCCCTATAGGAACATAACCCAGACAACCCAGATTATGTCCCTATAGGAACAGAACCCAGACAACCCAGACCATGGCCCTATAGGAACAGAACCCAGACTATGTCCCTATAGGAACAGGACCCAGATAACCCAGACTATGTCTCTATAGGAACAGAACCCAAACAACCCAGACTATGTCCCTATAGGAACAGAACCCAGACCATGTCCCTATAGGAACAGAACCCAGACCATGTCCCTATAGGAACAGAACCCAGACTATGTCCCTATAGGAACAGAACCCAAACAACCCAGACTATGTCCCTATAGGAACAGAACCCGAACAACCCAGACTATGTCCCTATAGGAACAGAACCCAAACAACCCAGACTATGTCCCTATAGGAACAGAACCCAGACTATGTCCCTATAGGAACAGAACCGAAACAACCCAGACTATGTCCCTATAGGAACAGAACCCAAACAACCCAGACTATGTCCCTATAGGAACAGAACCCAGACCATGTTCCTATAGGAACAGAACCCAGACTATGTCCCTATAGGAACAGAACCCAGACAACCCAGACTATGTCCCTATAGGAACAGAACCCAGACAACTCAGACTATGTCCCTATAGGAACAGAACAGGTGGAGCTGAGGCCATTGTTATATTGCACTATGGAGCCCTGACTCTGTTCACGAGGGCTACAATGATTCATTCAGGAGATGAGGTGTGTGTGTGTGTGTGTGTATGTGTATGAGTGTGTTTCTCTGCATCTTCATAGGTCCACCTGTTCAGAAGAACATTAACCCCTGGAACCCCAGACAGATATGATGGGGCGGTTGTTGTTGTTGTTGTACTAGTGTGTTTCCAGTACTTACGCCTACTATTCTCATAGATAGCCCTGGACTTCTCATAGAGATCATAGGGGTCGGGCCTGCTCAGATCAAAGCCCTCGGGGAGGGCAGAGTCTGGGACTGAGGCTCTGTGAAGGTGGCGGGTCAGGAAGGGGGCGTTGTGGGGGACAACGGGGGCAGACAGACTGGTCTGGGGGCTGCCCTGACCCCCTCCCTGGCCTTGGGCCGCGTCCCACTGCTCCAACACCTGTAAACACATCAGACATCAGGGCATTGGTTCAGTCTCCACCACCCCTACCCTGGTTCTCACCCGGTCCTTACGCACTGACATCCCTAAGGGATGCAAGGGGGCGCTGTCCTGGTACTCTAACAACTTCCTCTTAGACGAACCAAATGAGGTGAGAGCAGGTAGCAAAGCTATTCATAGTATACAGGTGGGGACAGAGGCCTTCAAGGACGTCATCGACTTCATTGACCTCTGTCATTCACTACAGCAGTCTAATATTAGTGGGAGTAGTAATGCAGCAAAGCAACATGAGCACCAGCCGGCGGAGACTAATTAAAAGCAACAACAAAGATGAAGAGAGGGGAGGTGAAGAAACGTTTTAAAGGAAATAAAAGATGCCAAGGCTTATTAAAGCAGGTCTGGAAAAGCAGTGTGTTAATTATGCAGAAGGAGAGAGAGCACAGGCACACCAGTTCAGGGCTGCTGGGAGGAAGAGGGAGGCAGGCAGAGAGCATATTAAACATGTCAGTGTGCCACTGTCGTCGTCGGAAGATGGCAAATGGTCAAAGTGGGCACACAGAGGGTACTGGCCCAGTGTAGAGTGGCTACGGCCCAAGACATTCTATGATAGACTGTAGTGGATGCTAGAGGGGCATGGTGATAGGAGGAGTGCAAACAAACAACATTCACCCCCCTCAGAGAATCTCTTTGATGAACCTGTGTGTGTGCGTGTGCGTGTGTGTGTGTGTGTGTGTGTGTGTGTGTGTGTGTGTGTGTCCTGCAACTACAGTAAAATGGAATGTAGATGTGGTAGATAATGTGTGGTGTCTCTATTGTGGAAAACACTATTGTGGTGTCTCTAATACAATGCAGAAAAGCCAGCAGTGCTAATGTCAAAACAGGTTTATTTGGACCCAAATACTCTCAGCAGTGTTGAATCCCAAACCACTCAGTGTGCGTCCAGGAGAAAAAAAGAGAGAAGTGGTAATTTATGCGGGTGTAAAACCAAACAATGCAGCTAAATGGTTAAGTGCAAAAAACATGATTTATCTTCCTATTTGAAATAAGCACCACACTTATTTGAAGTGATACACACTATGACCTATTTTGACAAGCTGAGCTGCTTTCTTGTGTTGTACAAATGTCAGTTGTCTTTAGAAAACAGAGTGGTGTTGATGAGATAGTGAAGATGACACATTGGTATGTTAGGATGACAGTGAGAATGATAGTTCTCTCTAGTACCACCCGATAAAATGACTTGTTTGATATCAGGAGCTGTATAAATCGATGCTGCCAAGGCATCTAGTTCCATCGAACCAAGGCAAAATCAAAGTGTTCCCACTGTGTGTGGTTCCACCCATCTCTGCTACTGATCTTCGGAATGTCTGAGTGTCTGGCCATGTAATGGCAGGGTGACAGTCAGGGGATCTTATTAAGTCTGGACCAGACTATAGCACTATCACTTCCCCTACTTCCTCCTCCTCCTCCGTCTCTCTCTCCCTCCATCTATTACGCTGTATGTACTAAGTGAAGTATGAAGTATGTCAGTCTTTCCTAACTGGCCCCGAGAGGGATAAATAAAGTTGTTTTGAATTGAATCTTTCCCCTTCATTTAGTCAAGGGCAGTCAGGCTCTTTAAGACTGTATGACCTGTGTGTGTGGCTAGAGACTGCTGTTTCCTACACACAACACTCTCAGGTCCGGCCATAAATTGATTCTGCATTCACACCAATCGTACTACATACTAATATATTCTGTATATTCTGTTTTTCACTCTCATGACTATATGAGAATATACTCATATCTGAACAGGCTCTGTTACAAACTGAATTCAGAAGGCAGGGCATCATTAGTATTTGTGCCAACTTTGAGTCACATTTACAGAACTCCCATAGTCTCTGTTTTTAAACTTTGTATCCATGTTGGAATATTTTGGCCGGGCTTCTTTGGGCTACAAGAATCGTCCTGAACTAATGATATCCAATTAAACCTGGGCTGAACTCTGAACTCTGTGTTGGGGGCGGTTGGCAGCTGCTGGTGCTCTGAAGCCTGTTCTGCATCATAGCTCAATGTGTGGGGAGGAACAAACACACGCTAGGGAAGAGAGAGAGAGAGAGAAAGAGCGGCTCTGGCTGGACCGCCCGCCCGACTGACTGACTGACTGACTGACTGACTGACTCCCAGGCACTTCTTCTCTGGGAGCTCAGATTCAGAATTACCATCAATCTGTTTGAAACTGAGAGATTCAACAAAGAGGAGAACATAAATGAGCTACAATGAGGAAAAATCTATGAGAGGGCTTGAGAGTAGAGCTGGACCGATTATGATTTTTCAATGCCGATACCGATACCGATTATTGGATGACCAAATAAAGCCGATGCCGATTAATCGGACAATTTTTAAACATGTATTTGTAATAATGACAATTACAACAATACTGAATGAACACTTATTTTTAACATAATACATCAATAAAATCAATTTAGCCTCAAATAAATAATGAAACATGTTCAATTTGGTTGAAATAATGCAAAAACAAAGTGTTGGAGAAGAAAGTAAAAGTGCAATATGTGCCATGTAAGAAAGCTAACGTTTCAGTTCCTTGCTCAGAACATGAGAACATATGAAAGCTGGTGGTTCCAGTACAGACGTACAGACGTACAGACGTACAGACGTACAGACGTACAGACAGACTAGGTTTGAACAGAGTGCTGTCTAAGAGGTCTCAGACATCTTTAAAGTTTCAACTTTCAACATGTTAGTACAATCTGTCTCGACAAAAACTAAAAATACAACATTTGTATATTTTGTCTGACATATATGACATCTGAGAAAACATAGTTATGACAAAAGATGATCAGAAAAGATAGCCAAGTTAGTAGCAGATCAATATCAGCCTGGAGATGAAGGAAGAAGGGAAGAATGGATGAGTGATCATTTCTCGGTATGACTGTTAGAAAAGGGTTCTCTCACTCTCTCTATCAGGGATACAGAGGAGCTGAGAGAAGGATGGAATGTTGAGGGGACCATGCCAACCCAGAATCTGGACCATAGATATAGCATTACTAGAAGAGCATCTGGTCTAGCAGTTTGCATAGACGTAGACTGTCATGTGCATAGACATACGCCACCACGAATGACCAAGATTTATTTAGATCATGGCCCATCTGGCTCACGGTATGACGCGTCTAGTAATTCTATATCTATGAGTGGCCACTTAACCCTTTCCTCTGCATGTGACGGCAAGAGGAAGGGTTCAACTCAAGGCCAGGATACAGCAGCAGCCGAGACACGACAACATCACTACAGTTAGTATAAGGGAAGGGAATAGAATAGAGTAGTCATTCTCAGCTAGTTCAGAAGATATAGATTTAAGGTTATGTAGTAAAGTCAATCAGAGCAGCTCCAACATATATGCACAGTGCAGCCATTTTGTTAACTAAATGAGTCAATTAGAATTAATGGGAGAGCTGAGGCTCGGAAGACAATGCATTTTACCTGTTTAGGGGTCTTCCAGGGTGAATAGTGACCTGCAATAGTGAGAAAACAACAATGTTTAGCCTAGAGAGTAGTGGCAGCCATTACATTAGGTCTGAGCTGGTCTGTCTGTGTCTGAGGGCTACTCCACGAACTAAAGAAAGATAACAAAACTTAAACGCAATAAAACATTAAGAAACCAATGGAAAAATTATAGATTTACACTAAAAGCAATGAGAGGGCTGCAAAATAATCCCACCCCAAGTGGTGCGATGCAATGTCCTTGAGAAGCAGATTCTTGAAGCACCAGAAAGACAATGGGTCAGAGAGGATCTTACAGTTGGTCTCCAAGCCAAGGGGATGTTGAAAACTGCCACCACCACAGTGCACAACACATGAAGAACACCTGCTCTTTCCATCACATAGACTGACCAGGTGAATCCAGGTGAAAGATAGGGATCCTATTTGACGTCACTTGTTAAATCCCCTTCAATCAGTGTAGATGATGGGGAGGAGACAGGTTAAATAAAAACTGAGACATGGATGGTGTATGTGTACCATTCAGAGGGTGAATGGGCAAGATGTAAGTACGTTTGAACAGGATATGGTAGTAGGTGCCAGGTGCACTGGTTTGTGTCAAGAACTGCAACACTGCTGGGTTTTTCACGCTCAACAGTTTCTCGTGTGTATCAAGAATGGTCCACCACCTAAAGGACTTCCAGACAACATGACACAACCGTGGGAAGCATTGGAGTCAACGTGGGCCAGTATCCGTGTGGAACGCTTTCGACACCTTGTAGAGTCCATGCCCCAACGAATTGAGTCTATTCTGAGGTCAAAAGGGGGGTGCAACTCAATGTTAGGAAGGTGTTCCTAATGTTTGGTATACTCAGTGTATATATACATTACCGTATGTGTTGCTAAATTATCCCAAATAATTGATCGGGGATCATATTGGAGAAGCCTTTACCAATATTTGGATAACCATCCAGGCTTGATCTTATAACAGAATTCTCTGTCATTGAATTTGCCTTACAGGGACAACACTTGGGAAAACACCAGAGGTGACAGTCTGATAAAGAAAGAAATGGGATTCACACAGAAGGAGAATAGGTCATAACCTTAGAAAACCCCAAACGCTCCCCTGACTCTAAAGTTGGATTGAACTGATGAGAATGATTCGATAGGTGATGAGGCTTCACCATTCAACACAATTTCCCATGGACAAATACAGTATAACCTACACGGTAAGTTTCCATGTTAGACTGGTAGATTTGATACAATTCAAGATATACACTACAGCCGTGTTATTTAAACTGTTTCAGCGGGATCCCCATGTTTTCAGCCAAAATTCTGGGGACCTCATTTTTTTCCGGAATAATTTCTCAGAACCCTGCCCCACCCCAAGTCTAATGACACAACTTTAAAATCGGTACATTTAGATTTTTACATCAACATATAACCTTCAATGCATCACATTTTCATCTCTTATCAAAATGAAAAGAAACCAATAAATACATTTAATCAATAAAATTATGTTTCTCAAAAACGTTTGTATATTGTACCATCTGTCCTCAAAACGTTTGTATATTGTACCATCTGTCCTCAAAACGTTTGTATATTGTACCATCTGTCCTCAAAACGTTTGTATATTGTACCATCTGTCCTCAAAACGTTTGTATATTGTACCATCTGTCCTCAAAACGTTTGTATATTGTACCATCTGTCCTCAAAACGTTTGTATATTGTACCATCTGTCCTCAAAACGTTTGTATATTGTACCATCTGTCCTCAAAACGTTTGTATATTGTACCATCTGTCCTCAAAACGTTTGTATATTGTACCATCTGTCCTCAAAACGTTTGTATATTGTTTGTCCTCAAAACGTTTGTATATTGTACCATCTGTCCTCAAAACGTTTGTATATTGTACCATCTGTCCTCAAAACGTTTGTATATTGTACCATCTGTCCTCAAAACGTTTGTATATTGTACCATCTGTCCTCAAAACGTTTGTATATTGTACCATCTGTCCTCAAAACGTTTGTATATTGTACCATCTGTCCTCAAAACGTTTGTATATTGTACCATCTGTCCTCAAAACGTTTGTATATTGTACCATCTGTCCTCAAAACGTTTGTATATTGTACCATCTGTCCTCAAAACGTTTGGTTCCAAATATAATTCTACATATGTTTTTATTTTGCAACCCCTACTGCAGTTCCCCCGACCCCCGACCCGAATCTCACTGCACTACAGTGTACAGAGCCGTGTAGGTCCTGTAATTGAGTGGTTTCAGCAAGTCATTGCATGCACTTAATTACATCATTTGCTAGCAGTCGTATGGACCTCTGCCTTGGTTTGAATCATTCAGGGAACTGTCGTCACAACAGTCACAGCATGTGTGTGGGGTGATGACATATCACAACACTACTGTGCTTGGACCACATACTGCCAGGCCAGAGGGCTCCAACTGTTTCTCGGGTAAATACTCATATTCCAGTTAAAGGTGTCTACTTCTAAGATATCAACATGGACTGTGACTTTCGTTAATTGATTGAAGGCATACCAGAGGCGCTGTGTGAATGTGCAACGTTTTGGGATGATTTTGGCCGGAGGGTAGTCTGAATGAATTGACTGTATTAGGAGTAGGTCATGTGTTTTCAATGGGAAAACAGAACCCAATTCGCCCCATATACCCATCCCCTGAGCATTAACATACACCCATCTGTACGCTGTAAATAATATGGTGGAAGATACACCACCACGCTTCTATCTGTCCACACCGAAGGGGAAGGGCGAGTCCCTACCACCATCACTGCCATTTAAACAGGCCCAGCCAACATTTACTCAGCAAATGACAACATTCCACATTCTACTTCAGCCTAGAACACATGATCACAACAAACAGAGTGTAACAGAATGCAGGAATTCCAGCGGTACTCACCCCCGCCAGTGTTCACACAAAGAGCTATGCAACGCAAGGCAGCAGTCTCACATCAAAAGACCCAGCTTCATAACACATACGGCCCAAACTATTCACTCCACATCGGCCCCCCCGGAGAAACAGGGAGGAACGTAATAAACAACAAAAACAACAAACAAACAACAGACTGTCTGTCTACTCAATTCAATTTTCATCCCCTCCAGGAACAGAACGTTGTGGATGCAAATCGTCGAGGATCGAATTAGCGAGTGGCTGCCTGCGTTACATGCCAGGAGGCCTCCCAGCGCTAGTCTCTTTTTAAGGGCGCAATCACACCGTAAACATGCCCTCCATCACCAACGAGTGGCACAGCAGAAATGGAAAGTGATCAACAAAAGAGAGGCGGTGGTAGAGGATGGAGGAAGGGAGAGAGATGAAGCGACAGAGAAGACATATTTGCAAACTATCAGTCTCTCTCAGTGAGTCATCAATCTGACTGGAGCTTGCCTTGCACAGATCCACAGCTAGAATATAGATGTTTATAGATGGGGGGGATTACAGCAGCTTATCAGGAACGACTTTAACAATTCTCAAATCCAATTATTTTTTTTGGGACAGCTCTATCAGCACAGGCACAACATTTATACAGATGAGAAAGAACCCACATTACTGGGTGACACATGAGAGAGCGTTCAGACGGCAGGTCTGTTTCTTAATGAAAACTGACTCTTCACTTTCTCAGAACAAGGTCAATCAAAACAAGTACTCTTATGATGACCTGCTATCAAGCGGCATTACTTCAAGACAGAACAACCTGTGTTCCCTGGGAAAGGCAGAGAAACAACCATCATGGAGGGTACTCCACAGGGGAAATCCATTCATTGTTAACTCAGGCATAGGAGGTGTTTGGTTAGACAGAGATGTCAGTGTTGCCCTTTCCTATAGTAGAGTGACAGACTCTTGCCTCTCTTCCTGTGAGACCCCATAACAGAGAACATTACTGAGTCAAATATGTTCTAATACCGGAGCTGCATTTAATTTAGTTTGCCTGGTACAGTAGAACCAATTTTATAGTTCAGATAGTGCAGGGATCTGAGCTAGCGCCACATCAGTACTCGTAGTACAGTAAGCCACCTACAGTGCATAATACTTGCAATGATGACATTCCACCTGGAGATCTGATAGAGTAGAGATGTCTGAAGTGAGTCATTTGTCACTGAGCAGTGGGACAGGACCATGTAAGAGCAGCGGGACAGGACCATGTAAGAGCAGCGGGACAGGACCATGTAAGAGCAGCGGGACAGGACCATGTAAGAGCAGTGGGACAGGACCATGTAAGAGCAGTGGGACAGGACCATGTAAGAGCAGTGGGACAGGACCATGTAAGAGCAGTGGGACAGGACCATGTAAGAGCAGCAGGACAGGACCATGTAAGAGCAGCGGGACAGGGCCATGTAAGAGCAGCAGGACAGGGCCATGTAAGAGCAGCGGGACAGGACCATGTAAGAGCAGCGGGACAGGACCATGTAAGAGCAGCGGGACAGGGCCATGTAAGAGCAGCGGGACAGGACCATGTTAGAACAGCGGGACAGGACCATGTAAGAGCAGTGGGACAGGACCGAGTTAGAGCAGCGGGACAGGACCATGTAAGAGCAGTGGGACAGGACCGAGTTAGAGCAGCGGGACAGGACCATGTAAGAGCAGCGGGACAGGACCATGTTAGAGCAGCGGGACAGGACCATGTAAGAGCAGCGGGACAGGACCATGTTAGAGCAGCGGGACAGGACCATGTAAGAGCAGCGGGGTAGGACCGTGATAGAGCAGCGGGACAGGACCGAGTTAGAGCAGCGGGACAGGACCATGTTAGAGCAGCGGGACAGGACCATGTAAGAGCAGCGGGACAGGACCATGTAAGAGCAGCGGGACAGGACCATGTTAGAGCAGCGGGACAGGACCATGTTAGAGCAGCGGGACAGGACCATGTTAGAGCAGCGGGACAGGACCATGTTAGAGCAGTGGGACAGGACCATGTTAGAGCAGCGGGACAGGACCATGTTAGAGCAGCAGGACAGGACCATGTTAGAGCAGCGAGACAGGACCATGTTAGAGCACTGGGACAGGACCATGTTAGAGCAGCGTGACAGGACCATGTTAGAGCAGTGGGACAGGACCATGTTAGAGCAGTGGGACAGGACCATGTTAGAGCAGCGGGACAGGACCATGTTAGAGCAGCGAGACAGGAGAATGTAATGACCAGAGAGATTAGGACCGTGCTGCCCGCCAGTTTTACTGTGACTCTTCTGCTCCAATGAGACCATGCTGACCCACTGCAGTTTCCTGTGGCACCTAATCGATAACCTAGGTGGAGCACTGAACAACTGGGCCTACCCATGGTCCTAATGCCCCTCCGGATATCAGGTAGTGTATATTGTATTAAGGAAGGGATACTGAATTTGGGGGCTTGAGGGCTGAAGTACTGCTGACTTTCTTTTCTACCTTGATTAATTGATTGGCTGGCTGAGGTTTGAATCACTTCCTGATTAGAATAAAAATGATAAATGTCTGATGTAAAGTGTGACTGTCAGTGAGAGGGCTGGCATATTTTCTGTCTACGGCGAAAGAGCTCTATGCTAAAAGAATCAGTAACATATAATGGGACTTAGTGCTGTCCCCGTACAGTTAATGAGTTGATTGAATCAGAGCCATACGAGACCCTATCGAGATGTAGGTACTTCCAACATGACGCGACACACCTGCACACGCGTACACACACACAGATACACTGCACGCACGCACGCACGCACACACACACTCACAACAGTGAAGAGCACTATAATATCACACCGCCAGGCTAACAGCAGGCCATGTCATTATTTAAATGAGATTTGGATAACACTACGATTTGATGGAATCTTGTATAGCTTATGAATATACATAAAGCCCGCAGGGACGGTTAGCTACTTTAAATAATATCTGCCGCATGAAAATTGATTTTGATTTTGTTGCATGCTGGTTTCATGTTCCCTCACGTGTTCAATACAGTACCAACACACATCTAGCTGAGGAACAGTAGAAACGATGTGCAGAGAGAAAACTCTATGCTTCAATCCACATTACAGCTCACAACCCAATCATTGTCCCTACTACTCGTATAATAGAATCACACTTTAATCGCACGCTTTAAACACACTCCAAATAAAAAGGGCCTAGTTTTGTCAATGGAGCCGTTGAGCCGATCCAGGTTAAGCACCCTACTTAGACTCGCTACACACTTTTGTGAAGCCTTAACCCCTCACTCAATGAAAGTGATCTTAGCACCACTCAACCCTAGTAAATGTGTCTAACCTCTTATAGCCCCGCTGGGATCTGACCTGGCTGCTCACCCATAAGCCATTTGGATGTCTCTCCCACCTCCCTCTCTCTTCCTGTTCCTCTCTCCTAGGGCCATTCTGTTTGGCCAAGGATTCCTGCAGCGGCACAGGGCAGTTCTGGATTGGCTCAGCTCTGCATGGTGCATGTTGGTGGAGACAGAGCTGTGAACATGGCTGTTGCTGTTCAGCACTGTGCTGGTTTGGCAGGCAGCCTGCTCTAGCGCCTCTTGCTGTTAGCCAATGAATCACTGTCTGGCTGTGTGCTGAATAATCCCTGTGTTGCTGGGCGGTGCTCATTGATTCAAAGACTCTCCATCCCTCCCTTCTCTCTCTCTTCGTTGTGATAGTCATCTCTGGTCCAGCCTGGAGGAAGATATAGCCATCTTAAAGAGCATTAGGAGGGAACAGGACAGGCCAAGTGAGCAAGAAAGACTAGAATGACACACACACTGGCAGCAACCGTCAAGAGAAAACCTCAGTGAGAGAGTGTACTCGACCAGTAAACAGCTATTGACCATGTATGGGTGTATGAGTATGTGTGTACTGTGTATGGGTTTCTGCTGATGGGTAAGCATGGGTGGGCGAACATATGTGAACTTCACAATCCTGCCACGTCGAGGCACACTAAACGGACATGTCTGAAATCCTCCAATTAGTGTTGAAGGCAGCTTGGGTAATGGTGTAGATAGGCCTTAATGAGGGTGTCTGCAGCACACTCGTTAATTAGTGGCGCTGGTGAGAGGCACGGCGGCTATTTGTATTGGCAGAAACAGGCCAGGAGTCAGCAGGGAGTTGAAGGGATGGCTGAATATCTTAACTTTATTAGGAGAACAGGACCGTTTAAAAGTGATCAGGCGTAATTCACTGGATGTTAGGGATGGTAAGTGAGTCTGTTTCTGATCCATGGAGGAGAGAGTAAACGGTGTGGACCTCCTCCATTCCTGACGATGAGCATTATGGGAATTGATACCAATACAATTGAAGACATACACATGGATGTATACACACATGAACAAACACACGCTCACGCACACACACACACACATTCACATTCACATTGCAAGCTCAAGTGACTGCACTGATAACATACATTTAGCTGTCATAAGGTAGTTATGAAGTAGCAAACCATGAAGCAATAATGAACAGCTATATGACATGACCAGCAAAAAGCTATGGGCTAGAGGCACGGTGTAAACACAGACATTACACCCACAGTGCATGTACAGCTAATATATGTGTTTCTGCTACCATTTAGCAATGATGATCACTTACGTTACTTCAAATACTATAATATTTGTGGAGACATGGTGTAAAAAAGAAGAAGACACATTCAATGAAGCCTTCACACAGTGACAGTGGTTGCAACTTTCACGGCAACGCTCATCCGTTGAGTACTGGTGACCATGACAACGTGCAACCAGGCTACATCATACACAAACAAGAGCACACACACACGCAATTGCACACAAGTAAGCAGGCACACGCACAGAGTGCTGGGCCCTCTCTAAAATCATACATCTCAATAGTCAATAGCTCCCAGAGATAAGAGCTCTCCCTCTTCCTAGTTAGTGAGGCCTGTGGCCATCCTCTGACAGACAGAGCTGCTGTGGCGTAACTCAGCCCCCACTGATCATTTAGGATCTCACTAACGCGGTCTCTGCCTTTAATGGAGGGGTTGGCATGGCAACCCGCCATAAAAGAGCCACGACAGCGCCGCAAGGCTCTACACGGACAAGAAATCATGAGTGTGTGTGTGTGTGTGAAAGAGATGAGCGTTTAATAATAAGGTTGTTGCAGCTTCCATCTCTGGTGACAGAGTGTGTCAGTACTAAACACATCCACCAGATGGTGGTGTCTCAATGTGTTGTGAGGCTGGGTGGTGGTAGACTGTAGACACGTCTGGAGCCGTCTGACTGTTATTAGATGAGCCGCATGCCAGTGCTAGCCACACAACCATCTGGCCCCACCACACACACACACACACACACACGCACATGCACGCTCATACACACACTGCTGCACAATGGACAGAGCCAATGCATAATCAACAAGTTAGCTAGTCCTCCCTCTGCTCTCTCTCGCAGTTTGAGAGTGTTCACCAAATAGATGAGCTGTGTGTATGTGTGTGTCTGTGTGTATGTGCCATGACACAAACAAGCCATTTGAGAGTCAATGAGAAGAGAGGACGTGTTTGCTAGTTATGTGTAATGTGGTGAGACAGACAGACATTGGCGATCACCTCTATACTCTCTCTCTGGGCAGTGAGTCGAGTGGAGGCACAGGTCCTCAGGGACCGAGACAGGGGACATTTTAATTAGAATAGATGGCCTGGGTCCAGTTCCCTGACAGCCCAGCCAAATCGCTGGGCATTAAGAGCTGGAACATCATTTCAATGGAATGGTGACAGTTTTATTAGGGACGTAATGGCCTGGCTAAACGCTGGAAGCTCTCATCCCTGATTGGTTTGAAGGGATGGAAAGATATTTTTTCTGTTTTCACCCGAAGCAACAGAAGTTAAGATCTGGGAGCCGGGAGGGAGTGTGAGCTATTGGCTGCAGGGGTTGAGGTAATTTCCATTCCAATTCAGTTCAAGTTAGGACATGAGGTGAATTGAAATTCAATCACTGAAAAAATCCTAATGGAAGAAAAATTAGTTTATGACTGCATCCCCAGTCAATGTGGTATGGGTGGGGGGTGACGGTCATGTTTGAAACAGACTGAATCGTGTCAAGTGACTACTATGACCTTTCAACTTCACCGCCTGTCTGTCACAAGATGTCCGACAAACAAACGTTCCACTGTGGCGTTCTGCCTCAGGGTGGTGGCGTGGAGGAGCTAAATGGTGCTAAGTGGGATTGATGTAATGTGACTAAATCTACATCAGTTAGCTAGCTGCTTCATGGGCCAGCAAGCAGCACTTCTAGGAGAGCGCACTCCTTTTGACCTCCAGCTCTGCTCGACCGCCAGGGTCCGACTACCACACAGATGGGAGGCTCTCTCTCTGTGCGTGCGTGCGTGCGTGCGTGCGTGCGTGCGTGCGTGCGTGCGTGTGTATTGGGCATCCCTCATGAGACAAAAGTGACTTAACCCTCTCAGCACTCAATCCCTTTCTTCTCTCCTCCATTCCCCTGCTTCCTCCTTCCCTCTGTTTTTCATTCTGTTCACATGCGCTCTGTGGGTGCTGGATTACATGCCAGCCTAATAAAGAAAGAAATGTGCAACTGACAGTAAATCAATTCCTAAAATGACATTGACCTTTCTCTGTAAGTTAGTCACCATGGAGCTATCTGCCTGGCTCTCTGACTATTAGTCTTCTACCAGTTGATCAACAATTATTGACGGGGTGTGTGTGTGTGGGGGGGGGGGCAGTGTAATAGCTGAGTCATTGTGGGGCATTATTGTAATCACTGACTCCACACTTCAGTAGGGCAGGAGGATTAATGGGAGCTTCCTGATCACAGTAGGCTTAACTACAACTCATGTCCTGCTATTAACCTCTACGGTGGATGGGATCACTCCCTCTCTCTCTCTCCCCTGAATGATACAAAACTATACTGACGTCACATTAAACAAGGTCCATCAAGTAGAGGGTTTCTACCTTATATTAGAAAGGGACCATTTTCTGACTTTGACCAGTGACATTGAGTTCCATATACAATTGTATCAAATTTCCAAACCCCAATTCTAGCCAAAGTAATGTACCTGTATAAGCACAGCATTCATATAAGGATCTGATGTGATCCTCTATACAATACAACACTCCAATCATCCTTGAGGAAACAAGAGGAGAATCATAGTATGACTGAGATAAAGATGGCTTGCCTGGTACATGTTGCCTGTTACATGTTGCCTGGTACATGTTGTCTGTTACATGTTGTCTGTTACATGTTGCCCGTTACATGTTGCCCGGTACATGTTGCCCGTTACATGTTGCCCGGTACATGTTGCCCGGTATATGTTGCCCGGTACATGTTGCCCGGTACATGTTGCCCGTTACATGTTGCCCGTTACATGTTGCCTGTTACATGTTGTCTGTTAGCAGCCTGTTACATTGTGGCGAAATCTGCTAGGAGCCTTCACCGTGCGCTGCCACTTTAAGAGCGCATGAGCAGCAAGGAAGGAGGAAATAAAGAGAGCTCGTTCAGCTCTTTGGGGAGGAACTCTTGGGTGGCGCGACAGTTTGATTGTGTGTGCTGAGCTGCAGAAGTTTTGTTTGTTATTGTTTGCAGTTTATAAAGTATTTCACTCAATCATCGGTGTGATCGCTTTAGATCGTGGTTGTTTTTGTTTGGGACCGCGCCCGTTATGGATCGCATGGATTAGTAGCAACATTGTTGCGAAGCTTTAACAAACAAACCAACAAAACATCGGACAGTCAGACACCGGCAGGCCTGAAGACCACAGCTAAGATTGATCTTCTTCTCTCTCTTTCTCTTCGCTCTCATTCCAGTGCTTTACCCTGCAACAGACTCTCTATTTGTTAAATGCACTGCCCATTGAAGTTCATTAGAGCTGGACTATTATTTCCCTGCCAGAAGTATTTGGATGGACATTTTAGTAGGTTACTTGCAAGTTGTATATTATGTGAACTGTATTGAGGTGGGGTGTACTAATGACATGTGGCCGAGAAGACTGTGGACATTTTTAAGGCCTTTGTTGTGTCGATGAACACCCCCCACATTCATACCCTCTGCACTCATCCACTAGAAAATAATACAGATTATTGCAAATCCTATGTTGATGACTGGGTTCGTTCTTGTATGAAGTTGCTGTTGAATTGCTCTGCCATTATTAGTATTAGTATTATTGTATGAGGTATTCTTGTTTGGGTTTCCCCTGTGCTGTGATGTGGGTTTTATATGATGTGTATTCTTTTTTCTCTCCACTGGCTATCTGGTAAACAGGCTACACTCTAGGCAGTCTCTTCTCCTGATGTGTGTGGGTCTGGTAGTGGTACTCTCTCTATTCTACTCTTTTCCTTTCGGCATGGTTAATACCTGCCTGGCGCCCGAAGAAAATCTTTCTTTACCCCTCTTTAATAAATACCGCTACAACATGTTGCCTGTTAGCAGCCTGTTACATGTTGTCTGTTGGCAGCCTGTTACATGTTGCCTGTTACATGTTGTCTGTTAGCAGCCTGTTACATGTTGTCTGTTAGCAGCCTGTTACATGTTGTCTGTTAGCAGCCTGTTACATGTTGTCTGTTAGCAGCCTGTTACATGTTGTCTGTTAGCAGCCTGTTACATGTTGTCTGTTACATGTTGTCTGTTAGCAACCTGTTACATGTTGTCTGTTAGCAGTCTGTTACATGTTGTCTGTTACATGTTGTCTGTTAGCAGCCTGTTACATGTTGTCTGTTAGCAGCCTGTTACATGTTGTCTGTTAGCAGACTGTTACATGTTGTCTGTTAGCAGTTTGTTACCTGTTACATGTTGTCTGTTAGCAGCCTGTTACATGTTGCCTGTTAGCAGCCTGTTACATGTTGTCTGTTAGCAGACTGTTACATGTTGTCTGTTAGCAGCCTGTTACATGTTGTCTGTTACATGTTGTCTGTTAGCAGCCTGTTACATGTTGCCTGTTAGCAGCCCGTTACATGTTGCCTGTTAGCAGCCTGTTACATGTTGCCTGTTAGCAGCCTGTTACATGTTGTCTGTTACATGTTGTCTGTTAGCAGCCTGTTACATGTTGTCTGTTAGCAGCCTGTTACATGTTGTCTGTTAGCAGCCTGTTACATGTTGTCTGTTAGCAGCCTGTTACATGTTGTCTGTTAGCAGCCTGTTACATGTTGTCTGTTAGCAGCCTGTTACATGTTGCCTGTTAGCAGCCTGTTACATGTTGTCTGTTAGCAGCCTGTTACATGTTGTCTGTTACATGTTGTCTGTTAGCAGCCTGTTACATGTTGTCTGTTAGCAGCCTGTTACATGTTGCCTGTTAGCAGCCCGTTACATGTCGTCTGTTAGCAGCCTGTTACATGTTGCCTTTTAGCAGCTCGTTACATGTTGTCTGTTAGCAGCCTGTTACATGTTGTCTGTTACATGTTGTCTGTTAGCAGCCTGTTACATGTTGCCTGTCAGCAGCCCGTTACATGTTGTCTGTTAGCAGCCTGTTACATGTTGTCCGTTAGCAGCCTGTTTGTTACATGTGCTTGTTAGCAGCCTGTTACATGTTGTCTTGTTACAGCCTGTTACATGTTGCTTGTTAGCAGCCTGTTACATGTTGTCTGTTAGCAGCCTGTTACATGTTGTCTGTTAGCAGCCTGTTACATGTTGCCTGTTAGCAGCCTGTTACATGTTGTCTGTTAGCAGACTGTTACATGTTGTCTGTTAGCAGTTTGTTACATGTTGTCTGTTACATGTTGTCTGTTAGCAGCCTGTTACATGTTGCCTGTTAGCAGCCTGTTACATGTTGTCTGTTAGCAGACTGTTACATGTTGTCTGTTAGCAGTTTGTTACATGTTGTCTGTTACATGTTGTATGTTAGCAGCCTGTTACATGTTGCCTGTTAGCAGCCTGTTACATGTTGTCTGTTAGCAGACTGTTACATGTTGTCTGTTACATGTTGTCTGTTAGCAGCCTGTTACATGTTGCCTGTTAGCAGCCTGTTACATGTTGTCTGTTAGCAGCCTGTTACATGTTGTCTGTTAGCAGCCTGTTACATGTTGTCTGTTAGCAGCCTGTTACATGTTGTCTGTTACATGTTGTCTGTTAGCAACCTGTTACATGTTGCCTGTTAGCAGCCCGTTACATGTTGCCTGTTAGCAGCCTGTTACATGTTGCCTGTTAGCAGCCTGTTACATGTTGTCTGTTAGCAGCCTGTTACATGTGCCTGTTAGCAGCCTGTTACATGTTGTCTGTTAGCAGACTGTTACATGTTGTCTGTTAGCAGTTTGTTACATGTTGTCTGTTACATGTTGCCTGTTAGCAGCCCGTTACATGTTGCCTGTTAGCAGCCCGTTACATGTTGCCTGTTAGCAGCCTGTTACATGTTGTCTGTTAGCAGCCTGTTACATGTTGTCTGTTAGCAGCCTGTTACATGTTGCCTGTTAGCAGTCTGTTACATGTTGTCTGTTAGCAGCCTGTTACATGTTGTCTGTTACATGTTGTCTGTTAGCAACCTGTTACATGTTGTCTGTTAGCAGTCTGTTACATGTTGCCTGTTAGCAGCCCGTTACATGTCGTCTGTTAGCAGCCTGTTACATGTTGCCTTTTAGCAGCTCGTTACATGTTGTCTGTTAGCAGCCTGTTACATGTTGTCCGTTAGCAGCCTGTTACATGTTGTCTGTTAGCAGCCTGTTACATGTTGTCTGTTAGCAGCCTGTTACATGTTGCTTGTTAGCAGCCTGTTACATGTTGCTTGTTAGCAGCCTGTTACATGTTGTCTGTTAGCAGTTTGTTACATGTTGTCTGTTACATGTTGTCTGTTAGCAGCCTGTTACATGTTGCCTGTTAGCAGCCTGTTACATGTTGCCTGTTAGCAGTTTGTTACATGTTGTCTGTTACATGTTGTCTGTTAGCAGCCTGTTACATGTTGCCTGTTAGCAGCCTGTTACATGTTGTCTGTTAGCAGACTGTTACATGTTGTCTGTTAGCAGTTTGTTACATGTTGTCTGTTACATGTTGTATGTTAGCAGCCTGTTACATGTTGCCTGTTAGCAGCCTGTTACATGTTGTCTGTTAGCAGACTGTTACATGTTGTCTGTTAGCAGTTTGTTACATGTTGTCTGTTACATGTTGTCTGTTAGCAGCCTGTTACATGTTGTCTGTTAGCAGCCTGTTACATGTTGTCTGTTACAGCCTGTTGTCTGTTAGCAGCCTGTTGTTACATGTTGTCTGTTAGCAGCCTGTTACATGTTGCCTGTTAGCAGACTGTTACATTTACATTACATTTAAGTCATTTAGCAGACGCTCTTATCCAGAGCGACTTACAAATTGGTGCATTCACCTTATGACATCCAGTGGAACAGCCACTTTACAATAGTGCATCTACATCTTTTAAGGGGGGGGATTACTTTATCCTATCCTAGGTATTCCTTAAAGAGGTGGGGTTTCAGGTGTCTCCGGAAGGTGGTGATTGACTCCGCTGTCCTGGCGTCGTGAGGGAGTTTGTTCCACCATTGGGGGCCAGAGCAGCGAACAGTTTTGACTGGGCTGAGTGGGAACTGTACTTCCTCAGTGGTAGGGAGGCGAGCAGGCCAGAGGTGGATGAACGCAGTGCCCTTGTTTGGGTGGGTGTAGAGCCTGGAGGTACTGAGGTGCCGTTCCCCTCACAGCTCCGTAGGCAAGCACCATGGTCTTGTAGCGGATGCGAGCTTCAACTGGAAGCCAGTGGAGAGAGCGGAGGAGCGGGGTGACTTGAGAGAACTTGGGAAGGTTGAACACCAGACGGGCTGCGGCGTTCTGGATGAGTTGTAGGGGTTTAATGGCACAGGCAGGGAGCCCAGCCAACAGCGAGGCAATAGACGGGAGATGACAAGTGCCTGGATTAGGACCTGCGCCGCTTCCTGTGTGAGGCAGGGTCGTACTCTGCGGATGTTGTAGAGCATGAACCTACAGGAACGGGCCACCGCCTTGATGTTAGTTGAGAACGACAGGGTCTTGTCCAGGATCACGCCAAGGTTCTTAGCGCTCTGGGAGGAGGACACAATGGAGTTGTCAACCGTGATGGCGAGATCATGGAACGGGCAGTCCTTCCCCGGGAGGAAGAGCAGCTCCGTCTTGCCGAGGTTCAGCTTGAGGTGGTTGTCTGTTAGCAGCCCGTTACATGTTGCCTGTTAGCAACCTGTTACATGTTGTCTGTTAGCAACCTGTTACATGTTGTCTGTTAGCAGGCCTTTCTCTCAGACAAACAAGACGGAAATAAAAGCACTATAGCGCGAATTAGCAACTAGCGGTGGCTTGTTAACATTCAATATCCTGATCAGGTCATCGTCTATTTATTTCACGCTGTAATTCTCTGCACACAAAAGTCTGCACACATCTAAACCGCTATGAAATATATTTTCCATAACCATAGTTTTTTCAGCTGTTTGAAGCTGGTGTACAAAACCGAAAGTAAAAGAGGCTAAAACTAAACTTAAGAACGGGAAGCATAGAAATAGCGCACATAGAATAGATCTACACTCTATAGCTGTTCGAACACTCATACTAACCGCACTATTTGTGATGTGAATTGAGTATATAGTATGCTTATTGGTCATAGTATGGATATAGTTAGTATGCCAAAAGTTCCCAGATGTCATAATACATGCTCCAAAATAGGAAGCATACAAGCAGAGGACACTATATCTGTACTTTAGGGCCCATAGTGCAATTCTTCAGGAAATGGGCATAGTTTTCAGATTTGAAGAAAATTGCGAAAAATATGCAGCCGAAGTACAACGAGAGCAGATACAAATTCATTGCTTTAACTAATTATGACAATGTTAAGAAAATGTTGAGCAATGTAATAAACTAATGACTTTTCAAATAAGTTACCTTACATGTTATGTTGGCTGACAATTTGTTAGCTCCACTGTCCTTACGAACCACGTAGCATATCATTACAGCAGTATGTACCGTTATGTTGTTAGCTAGCTACCTAACGTTAGTTGACTACTTATACATCAAACGTGCAAGTATATTAACTATAGGCTAACTAACTACCTAACGCTTATTGACTTGATTATTCCCTCCATTCTTAGCTTAGCTAAATGGTATAGTCGTTGTGCGCTCTCAAAGGACATTCGGGTGCTTTCGTAAATGCACTCCGATTTGCAGAATAATGAATATACGAGCGCCCATCACCCATTGAATATGGCCGGTGTCAGTAAACGTTAGGGAAAAAGAGTTCTTAAATTGTTGCCAGCAGCACAGTTACAGTCACCAACTCTCTGGATAACATGAAAACTGCCTAACCAGCTCTGCTAGGGCGAGTAAAATGGTCAGAGTGGTCTCATTTGTGTCTGGAAGTAGCTAGCCAACGTTAGTGTGGGTGCTTGACTGTCATTGTAAGGTCAGAACCCTCAATGCAACCCTACTCCTCGGCCCGGGTGTCCAGTGTGTGCTCCGAGAGCGAAACGCTCTGAATTTACAAACGGACAATTTGACAAAGCTCGGAATTTACGAGCACACTCTGGCACGCCAGATGGAATTTAAGAACACACCCGAAATCGTAAAATGTCTAACTAGTCATTTGTATGCTATAACTAGCTAGCAACAGGTTGCAAAGCAACAGCATCAACTTTCGGTAGACAGGCGAAGAGCTAGTACGCTCAACTGAAAGGATACTGTTCGTTTACAGTATACTAAAATGAACTAATAGTATGTAGTATACAGTATGTTAGTAAGGGTAGCAGCTTATATCTTGCTTAAGTTATTGTCTTGATTTTGGCTGTAATTTTCTGCACACAAAAGTCTAGACTCTGCACACATACTAAACTTTTCTAAAAGAAAGGTTGCAGTACAAATAGAAAAACTTAAAAACCTTTAATGTGAGTCAGAGTTTTTATCAAGCAGGAAATGGAATCAATAAAATCTCTGTTCGGATGCCAAAGAAAGAGAGCAAGCTAAATATGCACAACATGAGTCCTTCAGAGTAAACGGAAGGTAAGCACTTTTTCTCCCTAGTAAGTAAAGTAAAGTAGAGTAAAGATCACGTGAGAGTAGCTGTGTGTCAGTTAAACACGGCCGTACTGTATAATGGGTTTCTGTGGTCTTAGGACAGGACACACACAGACAGGACACACACACTCACCTGGACCAGGTCACCAGGAAAAGAGAGAGAGAGAGATATATAGAGTAAAAGGAGGAGAAAGACCGTGTGAGAGAGCTTTGAGAAAGTTTCGAGAATGACACAAATATTAATTTCCAGAGTTTGCTGCTTCAGTGTCTTTAGATATTTTTGGCAGATGTTACTATGGAATGCTGAAGTATAATTACAAGCATTTCATAAGTGTCAAAGGCTTTTATTGACAGTTACATGAAATTGATGCAGAGTCAATATTTGCATTGTTGATCCTTCTTTTTCAAGACCTCTGCAATCCCTCCTGGCATGGTGTCAATTAACTTCTGGGCCATATCCTGACTGAGGGCAGCCCATTCTTGCATAATTAATGCTTGGAGTTTGTCAGAATTTGTGGGTTTTTGTTTGTCCACCCGCATCTTGAGGATTGACCATAAGTTCTCAATGGGATTAAGGTCTGGGGAGTTTCCTGGCCATGGACCCAAAATATTGATGTTTTGTTCCCAAAGCCACTTAGTTATCACTTTTCCCTTATGGCAAGGTGCTCCGTCATGCTGGAAAATGCATTGTTCGTCACCAAACTGTCCCTGGATGGTTGGGAGAAGTTGCTCTCGGAGGATGTGTTGGTACCATTCTTTATTCATGGCTGTGTTCTTAGGCAAAATTGTGAGTGAGCCCACTCCCTTGGCTGAGAAGCAACCCCACACACAAATGGTCTCAGGATGCTTTACTGTTGGCATGACACAGGGCTGATGATAGCGCTCACCTTGTCTTCTCCAGACAAGCTTTTTTCTGGATGCCCCCACAATCGGAAAGGGGATTCATCAGAAAAAAATGTCTTTACCCCAGTCCTCTGCAGTCCAATCCCTGTACCTTTTGCAGAATCAGTCTGTCCCTGATGTTTTTCCTGGAGAGAAGCTGCTTCTTTGCTGCCCTTCTTGCCACCAGGCCATCCTCTAAATGTTTCCGCCTCACTGTGGGTGCAGATACACTCACACCTGCCTGCTGCCATTCCTGAGCAAGCTCTGTACTGGTGGTTCCCCAATCCCCCAGCTGAATGAACTTTAGGAGACGGTCCTGGCGCTTGCTGGACTTTCTTGGGCGCACTGAAGCCTTTTTCACAATTGAACCGCTTTCCTTGAAGTTCTTGATGATCCGATAAATGGTTAATTTAGGTGCAATCTTACTGGCAGCAATATCCTTGTCTATGAAGCCCTTTTTGTGCAAAGCAATGATGACGGCACGTGTTTCCTTGCAGGTAACCATGTGTTGACAGAGGAATAACAATGATTCCAAGCCCCACCCTCCTTTTGAAGCTTCCAGTCTGTTATTCGAACTCAATCAGCATGAAAGAGTGATTTACTGCCTTGTCCTCGTCAACACTCACACCACAACTTCAAACATCTGCTATCTGAGCAGCTAACCGATCGCTGCAGCTGTACATAGTCTATCGGTAAATAGCCCATCCATTTTTACCTACCTCATCCCCATACTGTTTTTATTTATTTACTTTTCTGCTCTTTTGCACGCCAATATCTCTACCTGTACATGACCATCTGATCATTTATCACTCCAGTGTTAATCTGCAAAATTGTAATTATTCGCCTACCTCATGCCTTTTGCACACAATGTATATAGACTCCCCCTTTTTTTTCCTACTGTGTTATTGACTTGTTAATTGTTTACTCCATGTGTAACTTTGTGTTGTCTGTTCACACTGCTATGCTTTATCAGGTCGCAGTTGCAAATGAGAACTTGTTCTCAACTACCCTACCTGGTTAAATAAAGGTGAAATAAAAAGTAAAAAATAAAAATGAGAGAATCCCTAACATGATGTCAGCTGGTCCTTTTGTGGCAGGGCTGAAATGCAGTGGAAATGTTTTTTGGGGATTCAGTTAATTTGCATGGCAAAGAGGGACTTTGCAATTGATTGCAATTCATCTGATCACTCTTCACAACATTCTGGTGTATATGCAAATTGCCATCATACAAACTGAGGCAGCAGACTTTGTGAAAATGTATATTTGTGTCATTCTCAAAACTTTTGGTCATGACTGTACAGACAGAGACAGAGAGAGAGAGAGATAGAGATAGAGATAGAGATAGAGATGGGTATATGAAGAAGCTCTGCTACATGGAAAGAAAGACAGGAAGTAGCCAGCCGGTTATGGAGGCCCCAGGGTTATTCTTACCTCCTCCACCCCTCTGGATGACCAGGCTGGTCTCAGCCCCGACGGCACACTCCTTGAGCAGCTCCACCACCTGGGAGTGACTGAGGCCCTGCACTCCCTGCTGGTTGATGTCTACGATCAGGTCCCCCTCACACAGACCAGGACACCCCTGGGGCTCCAGCACCTGCTTCACCCTCTGGCCCGTAGGGCTGTCTGCGATGGTGAACCCGAACCCTTCCGCCCCCTTCACCATGGTCAGCGCCAGCAGCTCCGCCTGCGTCGCCCCGATGACGCCATGGACACAGAGTCCTCGCCGTGCGGCCCGCCGGGCGTCAGGGAGGAGCCGTCCAGGTGGGTGTCGCCGGGGTGCGGCGGCGGAGGGGGTTGATGGTGGTGGTGGGCGTTGAGATGTTGGTCACCATGCTCCTGGACGAAACGTGCCGTGCGCGAGATGTAGTCCATGTAGCTGTCGTAGTTGGAGCGTCCATTGACCAGGAGGGGGCGCTGCTCCATCAGGCCCAGGGGGGAGAGGAGGGTGGTGGTGGCGCCGGCGCTTGGGTCCTCGGGGTCGTAGGGCAGCTGGTAGCCACGGCAAAGTACCAGGGTTACGCTCTGCCCGATGGGCACTGACTGGAACAGCTTGACCACGTCGGCATGGGTGGTGCCCAGGACACACACGTCATTGATGTACACGATGACATCACCTGGAGGAGGGGAGACACACAGCCAATCAAGGCCAAATAGACTGCAAAAACAAAGACCTATAGGGTGTTCAATAGGGCTTATTCAATATTGTGTAGAACAAGCATGGTTCTTTATCATGCAGAATCTGTCTTTGTCTCAGTATCAATACGCTACATTTCTATCTAAAATGTAATCTGAACGTTGCATTTTACTGAATAGGTTCCAGCATTATTATACCTGAATTAGACGTCAGATAATGGACAAAACCATTAGGCACAGAAATACACTAGTCAGTGAATTGTGTGGTGGACAAACAAGTGAGATTTGCCACACCTCATCACTGTACACTACACACTCGCAGCTATGTAGATAACTCAACTATTTATTGACAATTAATACACACTAGCTCTCTCTCGCTCTGACAAAGTGCCATATCTCGGTCTCCGGTGCTGTATTCAATTTAATATTGTATTTTGTGTTCTGTCAGGTGAGATCCGGCTCTATATTTCAAAGGATGTTGATTAAGAGGGAGAACACAAGGTGGCATCCATATTTAATTTCAGTATCGCCAAAATGCACTGCCCAGGTTTATAATGACAATCATTATTTTTCAATTGTAAGCATAATTATTATGCCAATGAGAGAGAGGGAGAGAAAGGGAGAGAGAGGGAGATAGAGAGAGAGAGATGTATGCACAATTACCATAGACGTTTGCAACTCAGCACAAACAGACCTGGGAACCAGTCTACTTAGCATACCCTGTCATTGTCATTTCCTTTTTGTGTGGAGACGTTCTGTCAGAGTTCAGAGTTGAAATGCAGGTTCATATTGACAGAGCGTTAACGTAATCCTGGAGGCAGTGTGACATGCGGAAGCAGGACTGTTTAATTCATCTGGGTAAATATGGACGACATTTGCCTGGAGCCCTGGTGTCACAATCAATACCTTCACACGCTCCTGGAAAACAAATGATGGCGCCATGACCTCATCATGCCCTGGCCGCAGTGGCTCAGGAAATCATTCTTTAATGACGGGTGACGAGGAGGGACACCACTGCAGGATTTCACTCGCATTTTCTCACACACCAAATATGCAGGCGCATACATACGAACACACTCGCACAGTGCCACACACACACACTTTGTCTCTCTGTCTCTATCCTCTGCTTTTATTTGACTTCTAGTTCATTCTCAAAACAATCACGAACCTCTACTCTACATTACCCTACGTCCTAAATCACCAATGTCCTCCAACCTCCACACTATGACCTGACCAATAGAAACACACTATCTAGCACCAAGGACCATGATGCTTCCATCCCTTCCATCACGTCTATCTCCAAAGTCTAATAACATCTATCTTCTACTAATGGTCATTCAACAGTATGGAACAGGAGACACCCTCCTCCTGCCAAGAACAGCCCATCATATCATAGTGTTAAAGTGTCCCCAGTAGGGGGGGTTCTGACTGCAGTGGGTGCCATATGTGTCCATGGCACAGGACAGAGTAGCCATCTGGACCATTGGCACATACACACACACAGACAGAAAGAAAACGACAGAGAGAGAGATATGGAGAAAGAGAGAGAGGGAGAGAGAGATGAAGAGATAACGTGAGAAAGAGAGCATTAGCACTGATGATGACACAGTGACAACCACAGCACTGCAACTGCACTACTGACCCCACAGCACTGCACTGCTGTCACTGCAGAACAGCTATTTAGTCTATGTGACCCAATTCAGGAAACTAGGCATATGTCGCAAGTCACGACTTCACAAGAGAGACGTTTGAACGTAAAAAAGTATTTGTTTATCAAAATGCCTTCTCGAACCTGTGAACTTTCATGTCTTAATAACAAACTTGTATGCCATTTGTAAATACGAATACATTTTTAAAATTAGTTGGTTAAGCCACAGAAAAAGACAGCAATCTTCCCACTAGCCATGATTGGTTGAGATAATGAGGGGGCTGGACATGCCGAGAGAGAAGTTCGGATTAGTCTGTCATATAGAAGGCTTTTGTCTATTTGAGCTGGTCAGTCTGTGTTGGTAATCGTGTCGAACGCGGCTTTTAAGAAAACTTATCGTGTAGTGGAGCTGCATACGTGTTGCTCTCCACTTCTGGAGGATCAAGCTTTGAAATCAGTGGAATTAGAGTATGATAGCTAAAGAGATGGAGAAAACACCTGTCTCCGGATTACATCTTCAAACTAAGGGCAACCGTGGCATGGCATCCGTGATAGGGAGACGCATCCATCATGCATAATGATGTATACAAGTAAGATAGTCTAGTGTTAGCTAGCTACATTTTCAGATATTACACATTTCTAATTTTGACAGAAAGTGGTTTCATTTCCAGTTAAAGTATACTGTTCGCTAGCTAGCTAATGTTAGCTGGTTGGCTCCCTGGCTGACGTTAGTGGTATCCCAGAGCCGTTTGCTTTTATAGTTAGAGCCTAATGTTAGATATCATTGAACCTGGTTAGTTAGCTCCCAGCATATTCATACAGGGTAGTAATGACATGATTTGGCACCGTGTTCATTGCTGTTTACCTAGATTGTTGTTTACATTAGCTGGCTGGCTCATTAGTGTGTAATCGTACACGCTGTTTACCTAGCTAGGTTCATTGTTTACCTAGCTAGCTAGCTACATGTCTTTAGCTAAAGTGCACAACACCCGTTGAATATGGCCGATGTCAGTAAACGTCCGCAAAAAAGCCAGCAGAGCTGGTTAGGCTGTTTTCATGTTAGATGGGTGGGGCTAAAGCTTAAAAGGGTGTGAACGATGCTGAATGGGTGTAGACAAAAAAGATCTCATCACTAGATACCAAAACATTCAATGGCCATTTTCTCAAAAGTGAGTTTACAAGTTTATCAACTTTCAAAGCAGAATTACATTCCCATTGTTCCTCAAAAATGCAGCGTATGATCTGCAATTTTAGTGTATGACACACCATTTTTTAGATCCGAGTCTCTACTTGTATCCAATGTAAAATACACAATTTCAAATTTTGCTACATAAGACCGAATCCAGGTGGTGAGTCACCTTTAAGAATAGTAGGTAGCTTCCCTTCACAGGCAGATGCTTTAAGTTTTTAGATAAAGGTACGTGTGTGGATTTAGTTGTGAAAACAAAGGTACGTTGCTATTGGTTTGATTGTATGAACCCAACGCTATGTCAATGAACCCCATCACATACCGTGTCACTTTATCCTCCTCCAATACTGTACATTCCAGGTCACTGTATAAGGTCACTTACTTTAACATGAAAAATACAGTGTTTTCCCTCTAACAAATACAGTGACACATCTAACCACTGTGTCCCCGCTGAAAGAGATGGTATCATATGTTTTTCCTCAACACATTTCTCTGGGTCTGCAACCATGTAGCGAAGCAGGCAGAAGAGGCCGTGTTTACAGTGTGAGTGCAAATGCGAGAGTGTGTGTGTATGTGCACGGACAGAGAGCGACAAATAATCCTTCTGAAATGGGGAATTTCACACTTCCACAGGCCTGGTTTCTTTCTTTCCCTCTATTAACGATGAGCTGCTAGAATCCAACACAGCTTAACTAGGCCACTGAGTCTGGAGAGGAGAGGAGAGGAGAGGAGAGGAGAGAACGTTGGGAGGACCACAGAATAGATAGTATACCTAGCTATTAAAAATATTGCCTAATCAGACCATTACTGCTGTTCCAGCTGGCTGATGGACATTATTGCAACCTTTACTTGGCAATACTTCCTCAATTCCTGACTTGGAAGAAACGCATGTTTTCAAAACTTCTATGAATAGTTGCAGGTGGTTTGTTTGAATTTAGAAAATGCTCCGTCATTTTAAAGGTTTTTCTCCATGAAGTAAATACAACAATGTGTACACTGACATCTTGTCTATTTCAAATCTTCTCATTGATCGAGACAGGTGAATGCCATTCAACATGACGATTGATTTCTGAGTCACGCACATGACATAAGACACTTTGGGGTGGACATCCATCTGTCTCAATGAGATTTGAAAATATTTGAAATAGACAAGTTGGCGGTGTTGGATTACATCATGGAACAAAAAAAATATTAATTTAATAAGGAAGCATTTTCTAAATTCAACCAGCTGCAACTATCCATGGAAGTTTAGAAGACATGCGTTATCTTCCAAGTCGGGAATTGAGGAAGTATCGCCAAGAAAAGGTTGGTCGAAAATGGTCTGTACACCTCCTTAGTAATAATACCTATCTACCAGCTGGAAAAGCAGTAATGGTCTGACACGGCTATAATTTGAATAGCTACATTGTAATACTTCCACATGTTTTATTGTGGCACATGAAACATATGATCATCTCACAATGTAAAATGTACCATCTAGTCTGACCTGAAATGACTCATCAACTACTGTATCAGCCAACACTATACAGTACAGTATACTACAGTACAGTATAGTATTGTACAGTATAGTACGGTATACTACAGTACAGTATACCGTACATTATAGTACAGTACAACCAGGTCAAGGCACTGATGAATAAGTCAGGGTAAATACTGCACTTGGTCCAGTCTAGTAATGCAGAGTAGTTTATAAATACACAGGGCCATGCAGAGTAGTTTATAAATACACAGGGCCATGCAGAGTAGTTTATAAATACACAGGGCCATGCAGAGTAGTTTATAAATACACAGGGCCATGCAGAGTAGTTTATAAATACACAGGGCCATGCAGAGTAGTTTATAAATACTCAGGGCCATGCAGAGTAGTTTATAAATACACAGGGCCATGCAGAGTAGTTTATAAATACACAGGGCCATGCAGAGTAGTTTATAAATACACAGGGCCATGCAGAGTAGTTTATAAATACTCAGGGCCATGCAGAGTAGTTTATAAATACACAGGGCCATGCAGAGTAGTTTATAAATTCAGGGCCATAGTTTATAAATACACAGGGCCATGCAGAGTAGTTTATAAATACTCAGGGCCATGCAGAGTAGTTTATAAATACACAGGGCCATGCAGAGTAGTTTATAAATACACAGGGCCATGCAGAGTAGTTTATAAATACACAGGGCCATGCAGAGTAGTTTATAAATACTCAGGGCCATGCAGAGTAGTTTATAAATACTCAGGGCCATGCAGAGTAGTTTATAAATACACAGGGCCATGCAGAGTAGTTTATAAATACACAGGGCCATGCAGAGTAGTTTATAAATACACAGGGCCATGCAGAGTAGTTTATAAATACACAGGGCCATGCAGAGTAGTTTATAAATACACAGGGCCATGCAGAGTAGTTTATAAATACACAGGGCCATGCAGAGTAGTTTATAAATACACAGGGCCATGCAGAGTAGTTTATAAATACACAGGGCCATGCAGAGTAGTTTATAAATACTCAGGGCCATGCAGAGTAGTTTATAAATACTCAGGGCCATGCAGAGTAGTTTATAAATACTCAGGGCCATGCAGAGTAGTTTATAAATAGGGCCATGCAGAGTAGGCCATGCAGAGTAGTTTATAAATACACAGGGCCATGCAGAGTAGTTTATAAATACTCAGGGCCATGCAGAGTAGTTTATAAATACTCAGGGCCATGCAGAGTAGTTTATAAATACTCAGGGCCATGCAGAGTAGTTTATAAATACACAGGGCCATGCAGAGTAGTTTATAAATACTCAGGGCCATGCAGAGTAGTTTATAAATACTCAGGGCCATGCAGAGTAGTTTATAAATACTCAGGGCCATGCAGAGTAGTTTATAAATACACAGGGCCATGCAGAGTAGTTTATAAATACTCAGGGCCATGCAGAGTAGTTTATAAATACTCAGGGCCATGCAGAGTAGTTTATAAATACACAGGGCCATGCAGAGTAGTTTATAAATACACAGGGCCATGCAGAGTAGTTTATAAATACTCAGGGCCATGCAGAGTAGTTTATAAATACACAGGGCCATGCAGAGTAGTTTATAAATACACAGGGCCATGCAGAGTAGTTTATAAATACACAGGGGGCCATGCAGAGTAGTTTATAAATACACAGGGCCATGCAGAGTAGTTTATAAATACACAGGGCCATGCAGAGTAGTTTATAAATATCAGGGCCATGCAGAGTAGTTTACAGGGCCATGCAGAGTAGTTTATAAATACACAGGGCCATGCAGAGTAGTTTATAAATACACAGGGCCATGCAGAGTAGTTTATAAATACACAGGGCCATGCAGAGTAGTTTATAAATACACAGGGCCATGCAGAGTAGTTTATAAATAATCAGGGCCATGCAGAGTAGTTTATAAATACACAGGGCCATGCAGAGTAGTTTATAAATACTCAGGGCCATGCAGAGTAGTTTATAAATGACAGGGCCATGCAGAGTAGTTTATATTTCAGGGCCCTGCTGAGTAGTTTTAGTGCAGTTGGCTAGTTTCTCAGTGTGCAGTGTAGTTTGTGTCCCATGCAGCCCAGAGTAGGGAGCACAGGCAGGGCCAGGAGTTATGGTGTTAAGAAACCATGCAGTGATTAATGGACAAACTCAGGGCCCCACATACACACATGTACCCAAACAGTCTTGCAGGCAAGTTATAAACACACACTGCACCCATGCACACATGTGCAGGGCCATGAGAGAGATGAACTCTCATGCAGGTCACCACTATATGCAGATATCTATAGATAGGGCCATGCAGAGTAGTTTATAAATACTCAGCCATGCAGAGTCAGTTTATAAATAGACTGGCCCATTGAGACACTCAGGAGTTTATAAATACTCAGTGCCATTTCCAGTCCAAACACTGCTCTTTATAAATACACACATGCATGTTTATAAATACACAGGGCCATGCAGAGTAGTTTATAAATACACAGGGCCATGTACATGTTTATAATACAGGGCCATGCAGAGTAGGGTGCACATTTACCTGTTTGTCAGTATGTATAGAATACATGTGTGTAAACACTGTGTGTGTGTAGAAGTCTGTGTTATGCAGCCCGGGGAGCACAGGCATGAGTTAATGTGTTAAGAAACCTACAGTGTTTGACAAACTCAGTGTGCACCCAAACATCTTTTCGAACACACAGACTAGCTCATGTGTCACCACTATATATATATATATATATATATATATAGAATGACTCTCCATCTTTCAGACTAGCTCAGTTTGACCTGTGTCCATCTTTCAGACTAGCTCAGTTTGACCTGTGTCCATCTTTCAGACTAGCTCAGTTTGACCTGTGTCCATCTTTCAGACGAGCTCAGTTTGACCTGTGTCCATCTTTCAGACGAGGTCAGTTTGACCTGTGTCCATCTTTCAGACGAGGTCAGTTTGACCTGTGTCCATCTTTCAGACGAGGTCAGTTTGACCTGTGTCCATCTTTCAGACTAGTTCAGTTTTACCTGTGTCCATCTTTCAGACAAGGTCAGTTTGACCTGTGTCCATCTTTCAGACGAGGTCAGTTTGACCTGTGTCCATCTTTCAGACGAGGTCAGTTTGACCTGTGTCCATCTTTCAGACTAGTTCAGTTTGACCTGTGTCCATCTTTCAGACTAGTTCAGTTTTACCTGTGTCCATCTTTCAGACAAGGTCAGTTTGACCTGTGTCCATCTTTCAGACGAGGTCAGTTTGACCTGTGTCCATCTTTCAGACTAGTTCAGTTTGACCTGTGTCCATCTTTCAGACTAGTTCAGTTTTACCTGTGTCCATCTTTCAGACAAGGTCAGTTTTACCTGTGTCCATCTTTCAGACGAGGTCAGTTTTACCTGTGTCCATCTTTCCGTCCTGTGCAGCGGGGCCGTCAGGTATGACACTCTTGACCTGCAGGAACTCATCTGGCTCGTCTCCTCCGATGATGGTGAAGCCAAAACCCATGTTGCTCTTCTGCAGGGCCGTGGACAGGAAGCTGCCCTTCAGCTGGGTGGCGTCCCGTGTGAACAGGGGCTTCTCTGTAAGGGAGAACACACACATACATACACAGACGGAGGGACGGACAGACAGGCACGCAGACACAACACACACAAGTACAAGTGTGCAGACACAACACACACAAGTACAAGTGTGCAGGGACACACACACACACACACACACACACACACACACACACACACACACACACACACACACACACACACACACACACACACACACACACACACACACACACACACACACACACACACACACACACACACACACACACACACACACACACACACACACACACACACACACACACACACACACACACAATCAATAAACAATATACACTCATACATCATACTTAGACCTTGACAAAGCGAGCATGATGCACCACAAATGCTGATGCAAGGCCATTTTATCATTCAATAGGATGGTAGTGGTGAGGCTTGTTTGGTGGAGGGGCTGCATGAACACAGGGATACTCTCTGGGTAGGTGGAGAGGTAGGCAGGGTTAGAACAGCGAGGGGTGGGTGCTGACTTATGCAGGTGGGAGGGTGTTTGCTCCAGCTCCAAGCTGCCACAGCCAACGACCTTCCACTGAACGTCTGCAGCCATGTAAACTGTCATCACTTCCACTCCCATCCTACGCCAGGGTTCTGTTAGCTGAATACACACCCAGAGGCTGGAGCAAAAACACAGTGCAGAAAATCAAGGAATAATCAGCATCCATGGGAGTAGCTTGGTATATTTCCCTTCTCAGAGGGGTGAGGGGAAGCAGGTGAGAGATCTTCACATTCTGGAACAACATGCTGTTGAAACACCGAAGAATCATGAGCTCGCTTCGTCCGCCCAAAAAACAATGCTCAGGGAACCAAAAGTTGGAAGGCCAGGATTCATGAAATAGTCTCTGGCACGGCAAAGGGGAAAACTCAGCCAACGAGGGTTTGTCACACTCAATTCAATCTCCCCTCCGTTCACCTTGGAAGGCAAGTAGGGGGCACACACCCGTCTCTCTCTGTTTGCTTAAAGCCAACGTTTGTTGTCAGACGTCCAGACATAGAGCAGGGTGTTTACAGTTTCTGCTGCCTGCCGCCAAACGTAAGGAGGGGAAGACACAACGTAGTGTAGCGCCATCCAACATGTCGAGCACCTGAGATGAGGAGGGATCCAGCGTGGGTCTGCCGGGGGAGCAGGCATGCTTTGAAAAGAGAGCGCGGCAGCTCAGTGCAGGCAGAAGAAGAACAAGCCTGTATTACTACTCACTGCCCTACTTACTGAGAGAGCACCACAGGGGGCTACAACCCACAGCAGCCGGCTCTACCACGAAGGCGTGCAGCGACTGGTGGAGGTGCTGGTGTGGGAAGCACAACGTATCCCTCCGCGCCCGGTGGGGGCGCCGCAGTGGGGAGTTGGTGGTGGAGGCGGGGGGCGTGTGGGTGTGCAGGTCCAACAGCGACACCCTGTGGCCCGGGGGGAGGGACTGGGAGAGGTCGCTGAGGCTCTGGCAGCGCTCCGGGGCCGAGCCGATGTGGGCCAGGGTGGCTGTGGGTAACGTGGCGGAGAGTGGAACCTCATCTACCACTGTGACAGAGATAAAGTAGTCCACTCAATGTCTGCTGCTCCCACAAGTAAACTTCCTTTCTATCTCCTTGTTTATATGTGAGGAAATATTCATGTTTTTTACCCCTCTCTTCTGTCACTGCCTTCACTTTTCAGCGTACAGGAAGGGTAACCATGGAGACAAACCCCTTCACTCACAGAGGCCAATTTAACACAGAGACAAACCCTCTCAACCTATACAGCATGATTTACCTCAGACAGCCTCAATGAACTTAGTGGGGTGGTAAACGTGTGCTGAACAGAGAAGCTGGTGTTAGCAAAGTGTTAGCAAAGTGTTAGCAAAGTGTTAGCAAAGAAAGGGGAGTTGTGAAGAATGAGTATTACACAAACACTTCCCTAGAGCTAAAAACATCTACACACAAGAATCATACACAAACTCTTAACACATTGGGTAGAGGTAGACGGTGCCTTACCTCTGTAGATAGTAGGTAGGGGCAGCGAGGACAGACCCTGCTCTTGCATTTGCTGGTGTTGCTGGACTCTCCTCTTGGCTTCCAAGACTGGGTTCTCAAACTGTGTCCGCCTGTTTATGTGGCTACAGAGAAAGAAAGGTACAACATTCCACTGTGCTCTCTGTAGTATCCACCTCCTCATCCTCATCTCCCTCTGTAAAGAGCTGGATGCACAGTGCTGTGCTACGATGATTCATTCAATAGCCTTAGTATCCCTAGTATTATGTAATGGAGCTGCAGGATGGCTTGGCTAAGAACAAATGAACCAATGCCCAATTAGGTCCCATTCTACTGATATCAGCAGCTTCCTGTAATCAGCATTAGGAATCATTTAGTATTTCTGGAGTGGGTTCTGAAAAAAAGATGTCTCCTTGAGTGTATTTCCTAAAAACATTCTGTCAGTGCTAATTTGGTACGTCTTCGGGAGCGAGTCGATAATTAGAGTCGATAATTATAAATACTGTAATTTTGAAAGTGGGAAGTAATTAATCATCATTTAGATGTGCCCTCCTGGACGGTGCGAGACTGGAGGATTAATGCTTCTGTAGGTAGGCACAGCGTCTACCCGGCCTACACACCCTCTGTTTCTTCATGAGATATGAGGTCAACTCAACGGTACAGCCAGGCAGTGGGACATACAGTTGAAGTCAGAAGTTTACATACACTTAGGTTGGAGTCATTAAAACTCGTTTTTCAACCACTCCACAAATTTCTTGTTAACAAACTCTAGTTTTGGCACGTCGGTTAGGACATCTACTTAGTACATGGCACATGTCATCTTTCCAACAATTGCTTACAGACAGACTGTTTCACTTATAATTCACTGTGTCACAATTCCACTAAGTTGACTGTGCCTTTAAACAGCTTGGAAAATTCCAGAAAATTATGTCATGGCTTTAGAAGCTTCTGATAGGCTAATTGACATAATTTGAGTTAATTGGAGGTGTACCTGTGGATGTATTTCAAGGCCTACCTGTAAACTCAATGCCTCTTTGCTTGACATCATGGGAAAATCAAAAGAAATCAGCCAAGACCTCAGAAAAAAAATGTAGACCTCCACAAGTCTGGTTCCTCCTTGGGAGCAATTTCCAAATGCCTGAAGGTACCACGTTCATCTGTACTAACAATAGTACGCAAGTATAAACACCATGGGACCATGCAGCCGTCATACCGCTCAGGAAGGAGACACATTCTGTCTCCTAGAGATGAACGTACTTTGGTGCGAAAAGTGCAAATCAATCCCAGAACAACAGCAAAGGACTTTGTGAAGGTGCTGGAGGAAACAGGTACAAAAGTATCTATATCCACAGTAAAACGAGTCCTATATCGACATAACCTGAAAGGCCCCTCAGCAAGGAAGAAGCCACTGCTCCAAAACCGCCATAAAAAAGCCAGACTACGGTTTGCAACTGCACATGGGGACAAAGATTGTACTTTTTGGATAAATGTCCTCTGGTCTAAAGAAACAAAAATTGAACTGTTTTGCCATAATGACCATCTTTATGGTTGGAGGGAAAAGGAGGATGCTTGCAAGCCAAAGAACACCATCCCAGCAGTGAATCACGGGGGTGGCAGCATCATGTTGTGGGGGTGCTTTGCTGCAGGAGGGACTGGTGCACTTCATAAAATAGATGTCATCATGAGGAGGGGAAATTATGTGGATATATTGAAGCAACATCTCAAGACATCAGTCAGAAAGTTAAAGCTTGGTCGCAATTGGGTCTTCCAAATGGACAATGACCCAAGCATACTTCCAAAGTTGTGGCAAAGTGGCTTAAGGACGACAATGTCAAGGTATTGGAGTGGCCATCACAAAGGAATGGGACAAAATTCACCCAACTTATTGTGGGAAGCTTGTGGAAGGCTACCCAAAACTTTTGGCCGATTTTTATTTTATTTTTAATTTTACCCCATTTTTCTCTCCAATTTCGTGGTATCCAATTGTTAGTAGCTACTATCTTGTTTCATCGCTACAACTCCCGTACGGGCTCGGGAGAGATGAAGGTCGAAAGTCATGCGTCCTCCGATACACAACCCAACCAAGCCACACTGCTTCTTAACACAGCGCGCATCCAACCCGGAAGCCAGCTGCACCAATGTGTCGGAGGAAACACTGTGCACCTTGCAACCTTGGTTAGCGTGCACTGCGCCCGGCCCGCCACAGGAGTCACTGGTGCGCGATGAGACAAGGATATCCCTGATATCCCAATTGTGCGTCGCCCCACGGACCTACCGGTCGCGGCCGGTTACGACAGAGCCTGGGCGCGAACCCAGAGTCTCTGGTGGCCCTTAACCACTGCACCACCCGGGAGGCCCAAATTAAACAATTTAATGGCAATGCTACCAAATACTAATTGAGTATATGTAAACTTCTGACCCACTGGGAATGTGATGAAAGAAATAAAAGCTGAAATAAATATATTATTCTGACATCTCACATTCTGAAAATAAAGTGGTGATCCTAACTGCCCTAAAACAGGGAATTCTTACGAGGATTAAATGTCAGGAATTATGAAGAACTGAGTTTAAATGTATTTGGCTAAGGTGAATGTAAACTTCTGAGTTCATCTGTAACTATTGGACTTGGCAGGGTCAGGTATGGTGCTAGTGTATGTGCGTGCAATGGCTCAGTGGCTGCCTGGGGATATGGGATTTCTACATGGCAGCGGGAGAGAGGGAGTGTAGGCAAGGCAGGTGCAGTGTTCTAGTCTTTCTTGGGGATAGAGAATAGAACACGGCCAGCCAGCCAAACTCCCTCTCCAGCCAGGCTATAAATAGACGTCCCCTCCTCTCCCTGGACTAGGGGGACTAGTGCGCATCCAGCAGGAGAAAGGACACGTCCAGAATAGGAAGGGTACATTTGGTTCAATAGAGAAGACAGAGACACATCACCATTGCACCACATCGCACAAAGATGGCACACACACACACACACACACACTTGCGCATGTAAACAGGTACACTGGTACACACTCACACACACACTCACAAATGCCTAACAAACAATCACCCACTGACCCATTCACAGCGACAGACACACAGAGACAGAGGTATAAATGAGCAGCAGAAAAGCCCACCCTCTGCCTCCTTGCCACAGCCCTGTGCAGCGTTAATGACTCTGACTAACACAGGACAGTGGAAACATAACACAGGGGAACACTGGAAATCAAAATAATCATTAATTATTAAAGCAGTGAGTCCAGACTTACTCCACATAGTAACTTCCGTAAATAGGGTCATCGATCTTCTCCCAGCCATACGGCAGCTCTGTGGAAGAGACAAGCACAACAACATACTAGTCAGTCAACAGGCCGGGGGACAGCATGTCGATTCACAGAACAATATATTCATCAGGCAATTTTGATCACAACATTATTGTATGGTCCTTTATTACAGGATTTGAGGTTAATTATAAAATCTTAATTGACTATGGTAAATCTGAAAATGATTTATTATGCTCTATGGTAACTGTGCTAGTTACTGAATACTTGGTGAGGTCTATGAGCCTCCAGACTTGCAAACACTGTCAAAACATTTGGACAAACTTAAGAGACAAGACATGATAACCCCATCAGCATTTGCAATCAAAATTCAGATCCAAAATTCACGAGTGTGAAGGAGAATGGCTGTTTCTCAAGCAGCGGACCAAAGGTTACTTAATCAATGTCAATATGGCCCCACAGGTCTACTCCAACCATCTCCTGAACTCTCACACTACACCAAACACACTGATAGATGGAGTGGTTTGAATTGGGGTGATTTTAAATATTCATGTCCTGCCATCATTTCTATTTTGTAAATATTCTGATATTTACAAAAGTTATGATGCCAGCGATGTTTGGATATAGTTTAAATGTTTGTATCTGGAGCACGTACATAGCTCCTGGGCCCCTTAGCCCACACAATATTTAACTGGAACACATTACACCATTACAGTGGGGTCTCAGAATAGACTGACTGTGAATCTAACACAGTAGCTGTCAACTGTCGTGGTCCCAAAATAAACCTTTGAGTGGAACGTAGAATGTCATAACTTCAGTCATGTCGGTGTTGATGGTGCAAGTGTTCCTCCACATTGTATCTACTCTGATATGATGAGCCACCACTGTGGCATCATGAGAAGTGTTATAAATAGGCTTGGGCAGTATCCAGGGAGTTATACCTTCATACCGACTTTGTTCCATCCCGGGATATTCGACAATACCGGCAATGAACACTATTCTCAATTCAAAGGTTAGCAATGCTAACAAGTACATGTAAAATCCAATAGCAAATGCTAGCTAAATGCTAACTATTTTATAGTCTCTGACTATTTGCAGGATAGACATCCCAGCTGATAAAGTTATACAAGTAACTCAAAAATGCTACTCAAAGTTTGCTGCACGCACAAAACAAATGCTGTCTCTTGATCAAGGAGGGAATTATCTGCTGTTACCAATAGGAGCTTGATTGCAAGAAGCTAACCACTTAGCTAGCTAGCTAGATAACCAGCAACTAAGTTAGCAAATCAAATGCACATCTGCACAGCTTTATCACATTTTAGAAAGTTAACTTAATAGTTATTAGATATCTAGCTGGCAAACATTTAGTTGTGAATTCCATAGTGTAACTACATATATCAGTATACAGATCACCTAGTGAGTGCTGCACAACAGTGAGTGACTCATCATTTTAAAAGTTGAGGTAGGGCCTGCCGAGTGGCACAGCAGTCTAAGGCACTGCATCGCAGTGCTAGAGGCATTACTACAGACCCGGGTTCATTCGGGCTGTGCCACAACCGGTTGTGGCCGGGAGTCCCATAGGATGGCGCACAATTGGCCCAGAGTCGTCCAGGTTAAGGGAGAGTTTGGCCGGTGAGGCATTACTTGCCTGCGGGCTGAACCCGGTCGCCAGTTGAACGGTGTTTCCTCCAACACATTGGTGCGGCTGGTTTCCGGGTTAAGCTGGCTAATGTTAAGGAGTGTGGATGGGCGGGTCATGTTTCAGAGGAAACATGACTCCACCTCCTCCTCTCCCAAGCTCATTGGGGAGTTGCAGCGATGAGACCAGATCCAAAATTGGGGAGAAAAAGGTGGTAAATAAAAAACAAAAAAAGGTAAAAAGTCACTGTAAATGTGTATAAAAAAAACATAAAAGATTATTGTTAGTTTCAACAGTATTGAAAAACCCTCCTGTGGTTATTTCCAAATAGCCCATATATGGTATATACTGCCCAAGCCTAGTTATAAATACAGATATGATAATTATTTTTTACCTTTATTTAACTAGGCAAGTCAGTTAAGAACAAATTCTTATTTTCAATGACAGCCTAGGAACAGTGCGTTAACTGCCTTGTTCAGGGCAGAACAACAGATTTGTACTTTGTCAGCTCGGGGATTCGATCTTAGCTAGGGCGGTAGGGTAGCCTGGTGGTTAGAGCGTTGCAGCCGGAAGGTTGCAAGTTCAAATCCCCGAGCTGACAAGGTACAAATCTGTCGTTCTAGGCCGTCATTGAAAATAAGAATTTGTTCTTAACTGACTTGCCTAGTTAAATAAAGGTTAAAAAAAAAAATACAACCTTTTGTTACTAGTCCAATGCTCTAACCACGAGGCTACCTGCTGCCCTCGGAAAATTAAAGGAGTGCTGCACACTCTTGGAGCTCAGATGCAATAATTTAATAACCGACATCAGGGTATAATGACAAACACTACGGGGTGACTAGTTTATATAGTGTCAAAGGACACACACAGGTGTCTGTAATCATGGCCGGGTGTGGCCTGATATCATTGGTTAATCTTCAAATATAAAAATAACATACCAAAAACATGACTGGATAGCATACGATCATAGATACAATTTAGACTACATAAGCCTACAAACATTTACAACAGCAAAATCACAAGAATGGCTTCAGGTCAAAGTCTATGTTGAGACCGAAGGGAGGAAGGGTCTTTAAATTAAAGATCCTCATTTTAACAATACATTATCAAGGTCACCCCCTCTCCTAGGGAGGGTGACATGTTCGATGCCAATATGACATATAACAACTTCCAAAAAGTGGGCCGCAACTGGATAAGTCAAGTTTTTGTACCTAATGGTGCTACGATGCTCCGAGATTCGTACTTTTAATTCGTGCTTTGTTTTACACACATCATTTTTACCACAAGGACAAGTTATAAGATAAATAACTGGCTTAGTGGAGCACGTGATAACACCTTTGATTGGGATCTGTTTCTCTGTTTGGGGGTGTTTGAAGGACATTACATTTATAAGTGCCATTGCATTGAGCACAGCCATTACACTTGTAGTTTCCATCCAGTAGGGGTGCAAATAGACGTTGTGCAGGGATATCTTGGGGTGGTAAATCGGAGTATACCAGTTGATCTCTGAGATTTCTGCCCCGCGAGAATACGACCAAGGGAGGGTTCGAAAACACATTATCGATACGGTCATCGGATCTTATGTTTTGTGAACGATGTTTGTGATCGATTCCATTAATTTGTTCAGAGCATTTTGAATAGAGGGCATTTAGAAAGCAAGAATGCTTCTTTTTGCAAGGCTGTCCTTGGTCTCGGTTTGTTTTGAATTTTCTCAATGGCAGTATTAATTTGACCATTTTTGTAACCCCTCTCCTTGAATTTTCTTTGAGTCTCAGACATATTTCTGTCGAAATCTGATTGTTTTTTGCAAATTATTTTGATTCAACAGAATTGGCTGTAGGGCAAACTATTTTTCAAGTGAAGTGGGTGACAACTATCAGCCCTCAACAAACTGTTACGATCAGTAGGTTTCCTGTAAAGATCAGTGTATAGAACATTATCTTCACACAAGGAAACTGATTTGACATGTGTCAGATTGCATAGTAAATCTCAGATGCTCAGAACAAGAGTTAAGAAAAGCATGGAATGCCTGGAACTATTTTGCATCACCTCTCCATAGAACAACAATTGACTGAGAGGGTTGAAAGAGGATGACAATTGACTGTTTCTTCATGTAACCCACATACAAATTAGCATAGTTGGGAGCCATGGGGGATCCCATAGCAGTACCCTTTGTCTGAATAAAGAAATCATTTAGAAACATGAGGTAGTTGTGTGTGAGTACTATTTCAGCCAATGTTATAATGCAGGCACTGGAAGGCAGTTCATTAGGGTCACGTTGCAGAAGATAATGTTCCATAGCTTCAATTACCGCCCTCGTGTGGAATATTTTTGTATAACGACTCAACATCAAAAGTAACTAACAAAGTCTTTTCAGGGAGAGGATCAAGAGATTCAATGATAGAGATAAAAAAAACTGGCACTGGAAGCGGATGAGGCGCTGTTTGTAGAGCGTTGGTCAGATGGAGAGGATAGAAGTGAACGCCATCCCTCCTGCGTCTGTCATAGAGGGGAGGAGCAGGACCTCTCTTGTCAGAGTTTCTCCAGAAGTAGACTTTGTCCTCGGCCTTGTCTTGGTTGAATTTCTTAATTTTAAGTTCCTTTATTTCTGTAGACAACTTGACACTTCATGACCTAACCAGGAAAACTCAATGTGAAACTGATTTGTAACTCACAATATAGAGGGACTCTATATAGAGTCCATAGAAATATAATTACTAGAACGGTAAAGCCCCTCACACCACATCAACATTACTGGAACACTCGTGGGTACACTCAATATGGCTGAAAGTAACTATTTATATGGCTTAGTACTTGGGCTAAAGCTGACTCACACTACAGAGTGTGCATCTTCATCACTCTGTGCATCTTCATCAGGGAATTGTTTGAGCCAGGGGGACTGGTGCATTGACAGCCGGCCTGAGCCTGATTCCATTTAAGGCTATGAGGTTGTGACCAGTGTGGTGGTACTGAGACTGGTCCAGAGTGAGAGCCGCTCTAATCAGAGAGAGGAGAGGAGAGGAGAGGAGAGGAGAGGAGAGGAGAGGAGAGCTGGACAAATCAGGAGAGTGGAGATAATATCTCCTAACCACAAACATCAGTCAGAATGGGGCTCTCAGGACCTCCATGATGATTCAGAAATATCATGTTTCTGGAGACACATGGTCCTTTATATTAACATCCCTGGCTCCATTGTCATACACGTGCACAGTAAGTCACAATACATCAATACAAGCACATGCAAGCCATATGTCTCTCCCTTTTACTCACACACATACACTGTTCAACACACGGAAGCCCCCCCCCCACACACACTACCACACACCACTCCCCGCCCCCACCAGCAACAAAAACACACTCACTACATGTGCTGTGACTGATATGTGAGTCTGTTAGGAGTGGGTTGACAGCCCTAAGGAATATCTCCTCTCAGTGCTCCTCTCTTCTCCCTTCCTTAGCCCCATCTTCACTCATTAAATATGAAAGAGGCTGGTTCATGTTCTCACCTCCACTGAGCTCCACACACAGAAAAACACCACACAGATCAAAGTCCTGCCATGTATTTCTGCCACGCACCACTCCGTCTAATGAAACACCCTTCTATTAAAACCACCTGAGCTTCAGAGCTAGGCAGGCAGTCTGTCTGTCTGTCTTCAGCAGAGCTTCAGAGCTAGGCAGGCAGTCTGTCTGTCTGTCTTCAGCAGAGCTTCAGAGCTAGGCAGGCAGTCTGTCTGTCTGTCTTCAGCAGAGCTTCAGAGCTAGGCAGGCAGTCTGTCTGTCTGTCTTCAGCAGAGCTTCAGAGCTAGGCAGGCAGTCTGTCTGTCTGTCTTCAGCAGAGCTTCAGAGCTAGGCAGGCAGTCTGTCTGTCTGTCTTCAGCAGAGCTTCAGAGCTAGGCAGGCAGTCTGTCTGTCTGTCTTCAGCAGAGCTTCAGAGCTAGGCAGGCAGTCTGTCTGTCTGTCTTCAGCAGAGCTTCAGAGCTAGGCAGGCAGCCTGTCTGTCTGTGTCTTCAGCAGAGCTTTAGAGCTAGGCAGGCAGTCTGTCTGTCTTCAGCAGAGCTTCAGAGGCAGGCAGCCTGTCTATCTGTCTTCAGCAGAGCTTCAGAGCTAGGCAGGCAGCCTGTCTGTCTGTGTCTTCAGCAGAGCTTCAGAGCTAGGCAGGCAGTCTGTCTGTCTGTCTTCAGCAGAGCTTCAGAGCTAGGCAGGCAGCCTGTCTGTCTGTGTCTTCAGCAGAGCTTCAGAGATACACACAACACCACACTGCAGGTAGCCAATATCTCTAGATTCCTACTGTTTGTTTCAATGTCACTGTTTTTGGCTTAAAAGGTCTTGTGCAGAGCACATGCATACAACACACACAGAAACACGCACACGCGCACACACACACACACGCACACACGTACGTACCCCCCCCCCCCCCCCACACACACAGCGGTGAGTATGTTTATGTGTGTGTTCAGTAAATGTGTTCTAAATGCTGAACTCCAGAAGACTCTCGCTCCACTAAGCACAGTCACAGCCCCTGTCAGTTAGTAGCGTGGGAGAAATGATTCCATGGATCTGGGAGAGACAGAGAGAAAGAGAATTGTGCTGTCCATTAGCCTGCAGCGCTGAAGAGAAGGGCCACTTTGTCACTGTAACAATTTGTGCTCTTTATAGGGCCAACACAGTCTAAACGCTGCTGTGGAGGAGCTGTCAACTCCCAGGAAGCCTAAGGAAGGATACATCTGAAGGAGCTCCAGTGTTAAACGTGGTATAGTGTTTTAGAGTGCATCCCTTGTCCCAGGTCAATTAACCTTACATTAGTGACAATTATAAATGGTATAGAACAGGTATTCCCAAACTGGGGTACGCGTATCCCTGGCAATGCCGTCGGGGGTACGCCAAATAAAAATGTGACTCGCATTTAAATAATTTTAAAAAGTCAATTTTCAAACAGTCCATTTAGTAAGGCCCATAGAGACATATACCAGCTCTACTGGTAGTACTTCTACTATCAGCTGCTACTACCAGCAGTACTGCACCTGCACCTGTCGACGACACAAGTTGTTCTGCTTCCACGGGCACATCCAATGCTAGCATCAGTAATTCTACATTTGTTGTTATCCCAGCTAGCATGGACACAGACAGTTGTGAAGCTGATGCAGCCGAAGAGCTACTGCCCCATTACCCGGGAAGTCACCGAACAACAGACAGGGACGATAGACCATTGAAGAGGCACAAATATGATGAGAACTATATTGATTGGGGTTCACTTATATTGGGAGTAGTGCCTTTCCTCAGCTACATTGTGGTATATGTGCAAAAGTACTATCTCACAACTCGATAAACCTTCACTCGTGCACATAATAAAGATGACTTTTGAGTAGTAAGACATGTATAAAAGCAACAGATACCATTAATAAGAAGGGGCTAGAAGCGTCTTATATGGTGAACTACCGAGTGGCTAGGACAGGCAAGCCCCATACTATTGTGGAGGACTTCATTCTTCCTGCTGCCTCAGAAATGGCTGGGACAATGCTGGGGAAACAGGCCAAAAAAAACTATGACAATACCTTCATCAAACAACGCATCAGTGACATGGCAGGAGATGTTTTGAAACAATTTCTGCTTCACATACAAGCAAGCCATTGAATTATATGCGTTACAGCTGGATGAGTCAACAGACCTGGCGGGCCTGGCACAGCTCCTGGTATATGTCCGTTACGTTTACTGGGGGTCAATTAAGGAAGACATCCTCTTCTGCAAACCACTGGAAACCAGGACAACAGGAGGGGATATTTTTAAAGTACTGGACAGCTTTGTGACACCAAATGGACTTTGGTGGTCAAGATGTGTTGGTATCTGTACTGACGGCGCAAAAGCCCTGACAGGGAGACATAGTGGAGTGGTAACGCGCGTGCAAGTAGTTGCTCCCGACACCACTTGGGTACACTGCAGCATCCACCGAAAGGCCCTTGCTGCCAAGGGAATGCCCGACAGCTTGAAAGACATTTTGGACACTCTAGTGAAAATGGTTAACTTTGTTAAAGCAAGGCGTGAAGAATGGAGTTTAAAGTTTTCTTTCCTGACCATAATTTTCACTTGTCTGACTGCTTGCATGATGACGAGTTCCTCACATGACTGTCCTATCTGGGTGATGTTTTTTCTCACCTGAATGATCTGAATCTAGGATTACAAGGACGCATACAACTATATTCAATGTGCGGGACAACATTGAGGCTATGATTAAGAAGTTGGAGCTCTTCTCTGTCTGCATTAACAAGGACAACACACAGGTCTTTCCACCATTGTATGATTTTTTGTGTGCAAATGAACTCAAGCTTTCGGACAATGTCAAATGTAATATAGCAAAGCACCTGAGTTAGTTGGGTGCCCTACTTACGTAGGTACTTTACCGAAACGGATGACACAAACAACTGGATTCGTTATCCCTTTCATGCCCTGCCTCCAGTCCACTTACCAATATCTGAACAAGAGAGCCTCGTCGAAATTGCAACAAGCTGTTCTGTGAAAATGTAATTTAATCAGAAGCCACTGCCAATTTTATGGATTGGGCTGCGCACAGAGTATCCCGCCTTGGTGAATCGCATTGTTATGACACTGATGCCCTTTGCAACCACGTACCTATGTGAGAGTGGATTCTCGGCCCTCATTAGCATGAAAACTAAATACAGGCACAGACTGTGTGTGGAAAATTATTTAAGACTGAGACTCTCTCCAATAAAACCCAACATTGCAGAGTTATGTGCATCCTTTCAAGCACACCCTTCTCATTAACCTGTGGTGAGTTATTCACCATTTTCGATGAACAAATAAGGTTTTATATGTAAGATGGCTAAATAAAGAGCAAAAATTATTGATTATTATTATAATATTATTTGTGGTCCTATAAGAGCTCTTTTGTCACTTCCCATGAGCTGGGTTGTGACAAAAACTCACACTCATTCTTATGTTTAATAAATGTATCGTATAGTGTGTGTGTGTGGCAGGCTTACAATGACAGAAAAAACAACATTTGAGAGTGCGCTGACCCTGGTGCTTGAGGGGATACGCAGCTGGAGATTGAATGTTTGAAGGAGTACGAGACTGTAAAAGGTTTGGGAACCACTGGTATAGAGCAAAGAGACAGCCACTACTGAGTGTTGAAATAAAACAATGGGTTTTCCCACAGGGTTTACCATGCAGTCTGAGAACTGTCGACATCAGTAGGCTAGGCCTCAGTAAATGTTCCTTTGGTTTATTCCATTTTGATTTCAACAGGGGGGTTCTCTAAGCTCTCCCCCTTCTTTCACTCTCTCCTCCTCTATCTCATTCCCTGTTTGTCCATCCTCTCCTCTCCTGTCCGCTCCTCTCTCCCTGTTTGACCAGCTCTAAAGGAAAACACTTTAAAATGCACTCGTACAGAGGGACTTTTTGAAGTAAAGTTTCATGCTCTCATGCATATTTCATCTGGCCTTTCTAATTCTGTCTGAGGAGAGGAACAGCCCATGTTACCCATGTTCCCCTGCTTTCCCTTTTCCTTTCTTCAGGGGAGGAGCTGGCTGAAGTGAATTCAGGTCACCTGCAGCACATGGGACTGTTTCGTCTCTGATGTCGCACCCCCTTCCCACTGGTGCCTGCTTAGACAGGAGACCAATACATCTCAACTTTTTCCTTCAGCCGCTTCCTCCACTCACTGAGTATCTCTCCAGGGTATTCCCACTGAGAGTCAGGTGTGTAAACACCCCAAGGGCCTTATTCCAATACTCAAAATATGGGTTGGAGTTAGCAAAGTTATGCCCTTAGGCCTCTGTTTTGAAGCCCTCATTTGAAGTGTTTTCTAGAATAGCCTCGCCAGGTCTGATCCCCCACAATTCTCTATAATCTCCACTTCACTTGATTCACTCTCCAAACAGCTATCATTGTTTTGGAATGAACTGAGGAGAGAGCAACGAAGACGGGAGCCAGTAAAGGAAAAAGGAAAATGGGAATTGAACTAGTGTGTGTTGTCACAGTGATAGCACCGCCATGCTGAGACAGAGGTAATATCAGTCAGACTGCTGCTGAGAATGAGGAGGATGAGGAGGGGGAGCAGGAGCAGGAGGAAGAGGAGGAAGTGGTTTGCTGGGTTTATTCTCTTTCCTTGATGAGGTGGTTGCCAGATGGAACAGAGGACATCTATATAGCCCCTGACACACTGAGATATACTGTATATTAACATGACAGCCCCAGTCCAGCTGAGTCACAACAGCACACAGTATCCGTCTTAAACAGAGTCATAAACCAAAACAAGTCTTAAGAAACAAGACCTTGAAGGACCTCCCAGTAAACCTTCTTCTTACACTAGGCAGCATACCATTGACCTAGGTTTATTCGACAAAAGAAATGTTGCAAAAAATGTAGTTGCAACACGTGTAATGTAAACAGCAGATATAGGAGACATTTTCTAAAGATTGACAACATTTGTTTCCATTCGACAGGGTGGATTTGTTTTTTGTGTAGCTGTATTGCGACAAATGATGATGGAAACTGTTTTTCCAATAAATTATGATAGCAGAATCTTTTTAAGGTACGCTGGGCCCGTGATGTCATGGCCCAAGCATTTGCAAACAAATTATTTTTCTGTACTAAATCCATAAGACGGCCTAATTTGTAAACAGGCAGACAGTGAGTTGTGAGCAAAATAACCAGAAGGGAAGTTGACAATGGCTATTAATAGGCATAAATAAATAGTATTTCTATTGTTGCAGTCCTCAAAGACAATCACATTGAATCAAATGAATCAGATCCATTTACCGCCCGCAGGTCGGGGTGCCGACAGTCTAAAATAGATTTTTTCTAAATATAAAAATAAATGTTTTCTTTGCAAGGACAAGGATTGTTCTGACTTTCTAGAATGCCTGAATCACCTTGCTTTTCTGGTTGGCTGGATGGAAGTTTCACCGTCCAATGATTTAAAATCTACAGGAGTGCAAATTAAACTATGGCACAGACCGTGGTGATATGTTGGCACACGAGAATTATACGAATATGGCAAATATTAATCAATTCTTGCATTCCATCCATGCTGGCTTTCGCGAGCTACCTGCGACGGGACACCGATAGGTGGGAGAGCATACAGACTGTCGGCAATTTATTAATGAGCAATTTGCTAAATAGGGTAATGGAAACCCTTCAACGACATCATTTGTAATCGACACTGCAGGTTTCTTTTTTAAGGTGGGACGTCATTACGTCCAGCTGTTTTTATCGACAAAAGATAGTTAAATGGAAACGCGCCGCAGTGGGCAATTGTCACATCCATTTTCTATGCAAACTTTCTAAATGTCGACCAAAACAAAATCACTGGACAAGTTAATGGAATCATAGCTAATGTCTCACTGTGAAGGGAGACAGTTTCCATGGTAACCTGTGGAGAAGGAAGTGAGGGAAGTCTTTTGGGCTGAGCAGAGGGGCTGTCTGATGATGGTGGGCCATTTGGACTACTAATCCTGCAGACACGTTCCCTTTCCATGCTGCTGTACTTGACCCCTGACCCCTAACTGCACCCACTCAAAATAAGGAGTGGAGTTAGCAAAAGTATTCTCTTAGGCCTAGGTTTTACTCCACCGCCACTGTCGCCCCCGGAAATGAGCACACCGTTAATGAGCACACCGTTAATGCCAGGTGCACGGTGTATCCTCCGACACATTGTTGCGGCTGGCTTCTGGGTTGGATGGTGCTGTGTTAAGAAGCAGTGCGGCTGGTTGGGTTGTGTATCGGAGGACGCATGACTTTCAACCTTCGTCTCTTCCGAGCCCGTACGGGAGTTGTAGTGATGAGACAAGATAGTAGCTACTACAACAATTGGATACCACAAAATTGGGGAGAAAAAGGGGTACAAATTTTTTAAAAACACACACAAAAAAAAAGAGCACACCGTTAATTTTCCAACTTGTTTGAACTACAGATTGTGAATCCCAATTCACCATTAATTAATTTAACTGAATATGAAAACATAATTACATTGAAGGAGAAAGGTTGCTGTTCTGGCATTTACCAAGGACGTAATAACTAACACAATCAATATCATCATAGAAACACGCAGTTTTCACATAATGTATTTCGACACTGGTTTGGAGATAATGAATTTTCCAACTTGTTTGAACTACAGATTGTGAATCCCAATTCTAAGACTATAACAGACACAGTGGATTGGGGAGCTCAGGTGTGACTATAAATCAAAGGTAACCTAGAATTTGGATTCACATCAGTAGTTCAAACAAGTTGGGAAATTCATTATCTCCAAACCAGTGTCTAAATTCATTATGTGAAAACTGCGTATTTCTATGATCTGTGGTTAAAAAGATATGCTGAAAGTAAGAAACAAAACTGCTTCTCTATGACATCACAGGGTAGGATTAAAAGTAAAAAAGGTGATTTTCAAAACCAGCAATGACTTTTTAGCCAGAGGTATGGTATTTTATTTCTCCCCATATCAACGCAACCATTTTAAAAATCACTGTTTAACTTCACTGTTTAACTTCACTGTTTAACTTCACTGTTTAACTTCACTGTTTAACTTCACTGTTTAACTTTTGTTTAACTTCACGGTTGAACTTTTGTTGAGGTCTTTTACCTCGTTTTTACCTCTTACTTTTTCTACAAAACATAGAAATGTGCCGTTTTCATGATATGTAGACACTGGTAGTGTGCTGAAGATAATGACAATGAGGTTGAAAAGTTGTGGAGTTGCCCTTTAAGTTCTTCAGGAAAGCTTAGGGAGTTGGGTTTGTCCGAAAGCAATGATGTTCAAAAGCCATCTAAGCTCAGCTGATCTCTCCCTTCACAGCGAGGGTAAAACAACCAGTGGAGCAGAGCAGGTGACTTACTCAGGTAGAACAGCCTATTACTAGAGTTGATTTAGGTGCTGTGGAGGGAGGATGCAGAAGAGAGGAAGGGAGGGGGAAGCATGGATGGTTGAGGATGATTAACCATTAAGTGTGTCTGGAGTGGGGCGGAGTGTGACTGGGCTACTGAAGGACTCCTACCTCTCCTCTTCAGCCTCTCCTCTCAACGGGCTGGGAGAAGGACACACACACATCCAGCCATGCATTCACCCGTGCACACGCACAAATATTCCGGAAGTCATTCGCCATCTCACGTATGGGACATTATCATACACAAACACACACCAAACTCTGCGTCCTCCTCCTCATCTCCAGTCCTCAGGCATCCTCCAGACGAGGATGTTCTCAGAATATACCCATTAATCATGTCACACAGACACAGGCCCTCCCTTCTCCTCTCCTGCTGGAGGCTCAAGGTGAGGGAGGACGCCACAACATTTACTCAACACACACACGCACAAGATTACACACACACGCTCACAAGATCACACAAACGCACAAGCACACGCTCACACACGCACGCATAAGCTCACACACGCACACGCTAACACACACACACACACACACACACACACACACACACACACACACACACACACACACACACACACACACACACACATCTATCTGAGCAGCACTGAGAGTGGTGAAGCATAAGGTCAGTGTCCTCAAACCACTCCTAACACCACACCAACCTGATGTGTGGTCCTTCTGTAGCTCAGTTGGTAGAGCATGGCGCTTGTAACATAAGAGCCAGGGTAGTGGGTTCGATTCGGGACCACCCATACGTAGAATGTATGCACACATGACTGTAAGTCGCTTTGGATAAAAGCGTCTGCTAAATGGCATATATTATTATTATATATTATGTGTGAGTATCTGAGTATGTGAGCACAACAGAAAGACAAGCCATCAAATAAGGCCATTAGGAAAGAACATTTCGACCTTTCAACCCTAAAAGCCTTCCCTCTTCCCTGCCAGTCTCATCTGTACACAGAAATAGGTTTTTACAGCCGGACAGAAAAACAAGTGCTGCTATTTCCCCCGGAGACTGTTTTCACTGGGAGGAGACGAGAGAGTGAGCTCTGCGCTAACGGGTGAGACACGATGATAACTTTGTCTGGCGCGTCTCAGGCATGCTCCGTTTTACATGACTAGAATATAATTACCTTTGCCCTGGCCTTGTCTCCCCCCCCCCTCTCCCTCTCTCGCTGAGGCCTCGATCTCTTCACAGAGATGACGTCAAAACAGACAAGACATAAAGAAACACAATGGAAAAAAGCAGCCATTTAAAAGCTTCAACCTTCAACCTCCTCCCAATGCCATCACAGCCCAGATCCCTATCAGTCACACCAGTCCCTCCTAACCAAAGCCTTTCATTGGTTACACTGTATTCTAGATGGGATGTGTGTTGTGCGACAGCTTCTTAGGATAGAACTAACCTGACTTTTAAATGATGAAATGCATTGAAATAGTGACGACCGACAGGCAGGCAGGCAGGATTAGTTTTCTTGTTTTTTTCTCTTCTACGTATCAGGGGGATTCTGTTGGCTTCTCTGAAGGCACAGTGAGCTAGCAGACAGGTTGTATGTAGAACAGGAGAGAGAGAGACAGAGACAACTCTCAAAACAGGGGAGCCTGTTCTGTCTTCTCATCCAGCAAATATGTGGTAAAACAGGAAAACAAGCTGGCTTTGAGGGAGAAGGAAGGAAGACAGAATTAAACAGCAGGCTTTGATTTGAAGACGGTCCTATTCCTCTTTCCCTCAAGTAAAAAAAACTAAAGAGGACAGCAGGAAGATACAGGAGAGAGAGAGAAAGAGAAGGGGGAGAGAGAGAGGTTATGTAAGCAAGCCATTGAGCTCCTCTGATGATGAGATCTCTCTCTATTATCACTGATGTGCCTTTGAACAGGGGAATCAGCTGACAACCACTCTGCTGCTGGCGCACCCCCCCACATACACACCCACCCGCCCACCCCCAAGCAAAACACACACACAGGTAGCAGACATATGCCTGAATAATTGACAGATCTGCATGTATAAGTTGTTTATAGATCAGAATGAATGTATATTGCTGTTTCTTCAGTGTGTGTGTTCCTTCCATCCTCAGGGCTCCATGTCTCCCTGTTTGGTGGGTTTCTCCTCCTTACCTCTCGTCTGTTGTTCAGAGACAGACTTTAGACCCCACCCAGTGATCCTGTTAACGTTCACCAGAGCGTGGGCACACACACACACTACACCCCTGCTCCACATGCCTCCTAATCAATACACAATATACAGCACCAGCTCATCTCTCCTACACATCTCGCAGGGAGGCCTGCTTCGCTGCTACCCAGCTGTCAGCTAGTGAAACATGGGCAGATTCTCACTAACGTTCCCTGATTATAGCTCCTAGCCCCGGCGTGGGCCCTGGGGATCCCCTCTTAGATCCCCTTCTCCAGCTGGTTGAGGCTCTACATGGCACCATAAGCCCCGTCTCTCCCAGGGCCAGCGATCACTGGATGATCTGTCCAACTAGATCAATATTCATCTCCTTCACATACAGTACATCACATCTCGTAGCATGGAACGGGATTGGAGGTACCCAGATTAACATCTCGTAGCATGGAACGTCCTGACTGGAGGAACGGGATTGGAGGTACCCAGATTAACATCTCGTAGCATGGAACGTCCTGACTGGAGGAACGGGATTGGAGGTACCCAGATTAGCATGGAACGTCCTGACTGGAGGAACGGGATTGGAGGTACCCAGATTAACATCTCGTAGCATGGAACGTCCTGACTGGAGGAACGGGATTGGAGGTACCCAGATTCACATCTCGTAGCATGGAACGTCCTGACTGAAGGAACGGGATTGGAGGTACCCAGATTCACATCTCGTAGCATGGAACGTCCTGACTGGAGGAACGGGATTGGAGGTACCCAGATTAACAAGATCAGGGATGGGCAACTTTGATAGGGGTGGGAGCCACAAAAAATGTGAACTCATCATGAGTAGCCCTGCGTACCCACATCCATACTGCCCCCTCACACATATTGTGAGCAGAACATTTTAGTGGCCCCCCTTTTGACAGCGGAGATCATTTGTTTGTTTGTTTTAAAGAAAAGTGCAGTTCCACATATTTTGCCATGAGGCGGAGAGAAGATTTAGCAATTTTATAACAAATTTCATGTAATTCTACTCATTTTGCCATGAGGCAGAAAGGAAAATGAGCTGCTCTCAGGTTTTAATATGATATCTGAGTGAGACTGACTAACAAAGTCAATGGGGGCCCCCCGGCCGGTAATTCAACCATGATAGCCTGCCTCTAAACTAACCTAGCAATCCATTTTTGTTTTGCTGACATTGACTGACAATCAGTGACTGACATAAGAGAAAAAGTTATCCGAGGGCTTCAAAAGGGAGGCTGTCAGTTGCCCATCCCTGAACTAGACCAAGATGGTTTCCTGGGATTCATCTTCCTAAGACATTGTCTTTCTTGTCATCTTCCAAAGTGATCAACTATCTTCCTGTCTCCTCCATCCTCCTGGTTATCTTTTGCATGGCCTGAGGATACTGGAGCCCTACTGTCTGTGTATATACAGTATGTGTGTGTGTGGGGGGTGTGTGGGGTCAGAGTGGTGAATGTGATTGTGAGAAAAACTGTGGCTGTGTGAGTAAGTGTTTATCAGACAGGCATGATTGACTAAGCTGGGCTCAGCTAGAATGATTCACTCCACAAATGAGACCTCATCTCGTACCTGCTGACTGTCTCTGTGTCTGATATGAGCTCCATTCTCCTCAGCCTGACTGTCTCGGTTTCTGATATGAGCTCCATTCTCCTCAGCCTGACTGTCTCGGTTTCTGATATGAGCTCCATTCTCCTCAGCCTGACTGTCTCGGTTTCTGATATGAGCTCCATTCTCCTCAGCCTGACTGTCTCGGTTTCTGATATGAGCTCCATTCTCCTCAGCCTGACTGTCTCGGTTTCTGATATGAGCTCCATTCTCCTCAGCCTGACTGTCTCGGTTTCTGATATGAGCTCCATTCTCCTCAGCCTGACTGTCTCGGTTTCTGATATGAGCTCCATTCTCCTCAGCCTGACTGTCTCGGTTTCTGATATGAGCTCCATTCTCCTCAGCCTGACTGTCTCGGTTTCTGATATGAGCTCCATTCTCCTCAGCCTGACTGTCTCGGTTTCTGATATGAGCTCCATTCCCCTCTACCTTATAACGCTGCCATACCCCTGTCTACTATTCAACAGATAAATCTCACCCAGACGAGGGAGAGAGAGAGAGAGATAGAGAAGAGGTGATAGGAGAAAGATGGAGGGTGAGACTGATGGGGAAGATAGAGCGGGAGATAGGATGAGATAGAGAGAATGAGACAGGGGAACAGAGAGCGATGAGAGTGAGAGAGAAATGAGGTAGAAGAAGAAAAAAAAAGAGAGAGAGAGAGAGAGAGACAAGAGAGAGAGAGAGACGAGAGAGAGAGAGAGAGAGAGACATAAGAGAGAGAGAGAGACACAAGAGATAGAGAGAGAGACGAGAGAGATATAGTGTGTGAAAGGGGCTTCAGGGTTGGAGAGATAGAGGATTCTGCTTCAGAGTCCCGCGCTATCAATGCCGGAGATCACTCAAAAGCACATTGCCAAATGGAGAAAAATGAGAGAGAGATTTTTCATCCAGAAGGATGCAAAAACATCCTATACCTCACCTCATGGTCATAGGCTGTATCTCTTCCGCAATACTATATTACTGCATAGCCTCTTCTTTCCCCATCTGTCTCCTTTCTCTTCCTGTCTTAGTCACACCATCTAAATTATACTCGCTCTCCTTCCCCTCTGTGTGTGTATGTTTGTGTGTGTGTATGTTTGTGTGTGTGTCTATGTGTGTAGTGTCCATAGCTCCCTACTCCCAGTGGGGGATAAAGAGGTCTCTGTTAACCACCCTACCCACTCCCCCAGTCCCTCTACAGGGGCTAAAAGTAGCACCATCTCCACACAGGTCAGGTAACAGAACACGGTTATAAAGACACTGTACACTGTACAAATCTACAAGTGTCAGACAAGGACCCCAAATAAACCACTGTCCTCAGTGACTGATGACCATTCATATATAATGGTATACGGCAACACCCATCCTTTCAGCTCTCGGATCAAAACACTGAAGATATTGCAAACCGCCATCAGACGATGAATAGATGCTAATGATTTGGACCCAAAAAGGAATTCAAAGGTTTTACGGGAGAGAGAGTTGAGTGACTTTGAGAGAGCGAGAGAAGAGAGACACTTACCGTCCTCTTTGCATTCTTCTGGTGGCTTCGCCTTCTTCGCCAGCCGCGGGTCCAGCCACGACGTCGTCTTGGTGTTGTGGCTTGACGAGAGAGAAAAGGAGAGACGGTGACAGGAAGAGAGAGAGAGCCAGTGAGGGAGGAGATTCTCAATTCAGCATCATTTCAGAGAAAAAGAGATGTTCCCCTGTGTGCCCACCCTCTAAACTGTCTGGCGAGAAGAAAAAACCCTTTAGGTTAACAAAATGGCAATCGATACTTTTAATTTGCACACTGTTTCTCATTAGGGAAGGATGGAGGGAGAAAGGGAGAGGTGTGAGTGATAGAGCTGAACAGCTGTGGGCTTGGCAGGATCAACACTGCGGGCTGTAAAACTGGACTGTGATCAGATGAGAGGCGGTGCCAAGGAAACTTCAATGGATCTCTTTATCACATCTGAGGACATAATGCCCTCCCTTGAAGACGATGACAGGACAAGAGGGGGGAGGGAAACGTGGCTACAGGAAAGCGGGATTATCCCCGAATCCACCCTTGGGAGGAGGGGACACTGTGAGCACCAACTGAAAATCTTGGGTGATGAAATGCTCTCTCTCTACTTTTTCCTTTTGATTCTGCCTGTCAATCTCTTCTTTTTTTATCTCTCTCTCTCTCTCTCTCTCTCTCTCTCTCTCTCTCTCTCTCTCTCTCTCTCTCTCTCTCTCTCTCTCTCTCTCTCTCTCTCTCTCTCTCTCTCTCTCTCTCTCTCTCTCTCTCTCTCTCTCTCTCTCTCTCTCTCTCTCTCTCTCTCTCTCTCAACAAATTGATTGAATCTGGAGACAAATCAAAGGGAGTCATCCCGTTGGCAATTGGTACCGCCTTGGCACCGCATCATTTACTTTTCCCAAAACGTAGAGCTACAAATTCGGCGGCTAAACGTGTTAGCACACAAGGTTCCAGATTGATTCATCTAGATGTAGGAACACACAGGGCCTGGGTGGGTGAGACATACGGAGACCTAGTCTAGTCTGCAGTGGCTGGAATTAACAGTCTGCCTCTGTGGAGGAGAGGATACACAAGAAGTATTTGACTGGCTGACTGGCTGGCTGACCGGCTGACCGACTGGCTAACTGACCGGCTGACTGGCTGGCAGACAACTACATTAAAACTAACCCTGCTGGATGTTTTCTCTGCTACTCTATTAAATGACACAATGAAAGGCAGTCCTCTGGGAATCGGATGATGTTTCTGTCACATAAATTCAAACGATTGTTAATTTCCTAAAGGATTCTGTAATAACCTGCCTATTGACTGATGTACACACACAGACAGGCACATACACAGTCAGAAGACATTTAAATATTTTTCAAAAGGAAGAGAAAGACAACTCACCTCTACAATTATATTGTAGCAGTAAAAATCGAACAGACCTGTTGTAAAATACCTCCAATACAGCTAGCCACACAGAACAATAGAATTCATTACAGTGGGAGTGATTGTGTGTGCGCGCGTTTGAAAGCTGCTTAAAATGCTTGGCCAACGTTTACCTTCTATTCTCCCTGGCGAAACATTGCATGGACAAGAACCTCTAAATCTCATTACAACAACAGTCAACTATTTGGCTGCTGTTGGCTGTATGTGTGGTGTGTGTGTGTGTGTGTGTGCATTGGGATAATTTGACGCCGTTCTCTTCAGCGCAGACACTTACTCGATAAAGTACACCTCTCCCTTCTCTGTGTAGGCCATCTCCCAGTTGCCTGGCAGGGGGCCAAGCTCACTCTCATTCTCATCTGGTTTGGGGGGTGACTTGGTTAGCTCGCCCCCCTCCTCCTGGGGGACCTCGTTGTTAGGGGTCTCGGTGGGGGGACAGGTCTGGGGGGGGACGTCCCCCGAGGAGACATCTGTACTCTTGTCTTCATGTTCGCTGGACTCTGAGAAGGAGAAGAGAATTACAGGTGAGTCAGAGCTGACATTACTACTGGATGAACAGGGGAGGGAAGAGGAGGGAAGGTGAGAGGGAGAGGGGAAGAGGGAAGGGGAGGAGGGAAGGGGAGAGGGGAGGAGGGAAGGGGAGAGGGGAGAGGGGAAGAGGGAAGGGGAGAGGGGAAGAGGGAAGGGGAGAGGGGAAGGGGGGGGGTAGCGGGGAGAAGGGGAAGTGTGATTGAGTGCCAAGGAAAAAGAGATGGAACGGGATAAAAAGAAAGAGAGAGGATTTCAAATGGGGAGAGGGTGGCAATTACACAGGGACAGAAATAGAGAGATAGATAGATATATAGAGCGAGCGAGAGAGAGAGTAAGGATACCGAGCAGAGAGAGATGGACGGTGATTGAAAGAGAGAGGGAAATAGACATAGAGAGCAGAGTGAGAGAGGTGGCAGGCAGAGGAGATTGAGAGAGAGTGGAGGAGCTGATGATATGTCCTAGTTTGAGTTGTGGCGCTTGGTTGGGCCGTCCCAGAGGACAGCCACAGCAGGCAGAGGTAGGGAGGGAGAGTTAATCTATGAGCTAACTGATCTCTCTCTCTCTCTCTCTCTCTCTCTCTCTCTCTCTCTCTCTCTCTCTCTCTCTCTCTCTCTCTCTCTCTCTCTCTCTCTCTCTCTCTCTCTCTCTCTCTCTCTCTCTCTCTCTCTCTCTCTCTCTCTCTCTCTCTCTCTCTCTCTCTCTCTCCTCAGTAAAAGAAAACTACAGTGTAGCTCTAGGCTGAATACTCAACGTCGAACCTTTCTCAGCTTTGTTCACATAGCCCAATGAATAGCAGAGCTACTATGAGAAATAACAGTAACATGAGACTACTCCAGTCCTATAGCTCAAGGGCATTTATATGGGTTACCTGACCAGAACATACAGTACAATGCCAGAAATCTTGCTTGTTTGTAGGTGACCAAACACTTATTTTCCACTTTTTCTCATTTTGTCAGTCATAGTTGAAGTGCACCTATGATGAAAATTACAGGCCTCTCTCATCTTTTTAAGTAGGAGAACTTGCACAATTGGTGGCTGACAAAATACTTTTTTGCCCCATTGTATAATGTAAAGCCATTCTCTAAAGGTCTCAAAAGGTTTTACTAAATAACTACCGTAACAGTGTCATTTATTTTTACATGAACAAATGTCAAGTCAAAATGAATGATACTATGTTGTTTCATGGCTTACATAGGGTTTCTCTGTTCTTATAGTAAGTTAGACAGCCAGCATCTTTGCTCCAAGTTGAGAGTAATGACTGTGATGTGGCTTGCAGTAAATCTGCTTAGTGGAACCCCACGCTTGATTTGATCACACCTCCAGGCGATGTTTCTCTGTGTCGGTGCGGGGGGTGGAATCTAGCCTCTGGCCATGTGACGTAGTCTAACTGTACTGTGGTCTGACCAAGTGACTGGGAGATTGGATACAGTGTAAGGCTGTTGTCTCTGAACACTATCAGTCCTGTTACATGGGATGCTTGGGGGATGTACTCATGCTATTTACAGGCACTAGAACTCTCCAGTTTTTCATTTAGACTATCTATGATGATGATGCTGATGATCTGAGCTCCCTGGGAAGAGCTCCCTGTAGGCAGTAGGGACTTGTATCCATCCTTTATTATGTTATTGTATGGGCCTGACTGAGAGCTGGTTGCTATGATGTAACCTAGACGATAGACTGTTGCTATGTTGTCTGATCAGATCCCAGGGATCGGTGCTATCTCATTTCAGCAGTGAACTTGTTGTCATGACGAGGATCTATAGTTGCACATCAACACTATGTCTGCGTTGGAACCTAACCTGGGGTGATGCCATTGCCGTTGCCATTGACAATGGGTCTCTCCTCCTCCTCATCCTCGGGTGGCTCGATGCCGGCCTTTTCCATGTTGCTGACCGACTTGTTCCGTTTCCTCTTCCCCTTGGAGCTGGGTCGTGCGCCCGGCAGGAGCTGATCTGTTACATTTAGCAGCAGAGGACTGGGCTCGCACGGGGGCTTGGGGGTACCGTAATAGTTCTCTAGAGAAGGAAGGAAGGAATACTTCTCATTAATGATAATTTTATATACTTAGTCAGTCATACACACATCATGTTATACTTAGGTGCTGGTGGGTGAGGTTAAAGAATCAAAATGGCCAATGTGACAGACTGATGGTTGAACTGAGGTCTCTCCATGAGACTGTGTTAGCCCCATGAGACTGCGTTAACCCCCCATGAGACTGTGTTAGCCCCCATTAAGTAGCCCCCATGAGACTGTGTTAGCCCCCCATGAGACTGTGTTAGCCCCCCATGAGACTGTGTTAGCCCCCCATGAGACTGTGTTAGCCCCACGAGACTGTTAGCCCCCATGAGAATGTGTTAGCGCCCCAATGAGAATGTGTAAGTCCCCCATGAGACTGTATTAGCCCTCCATAAGACTGTGTAAGTCCCCCATGAGACTGTGTTAGCCCCCACGAGACTGTGTTAGCCCTCACGAGACTGTGTTAGCCTCACGAGACTGTGTTAGCCTCACGAGATTGTGTTAGGCCCCATGAGATTGTGTTAACCCTTGAGACTGTGTTAACCCTTGAGACTGTGTTAGCCCCCATGAGACTGTGTTAGCCCCCATGAGACTGTGTTAGCCCCCATGAGACTGTGTTAGCCCCCATGAGACTGTGTTAGCCCCCATGAGACTGTGTTAGCCCCCATGAGACTGTGTTAGCCCCCCGTGAGACTGTGTTAGTCCCCCGTGAGACTGTGGTAGCCCCATGAGAATGTGTTAGCCCCCATGAGAATGTGTTAGCCCCATGAGACTGTGTTAGTCCCCCATGAGACTGTGTTAGCCCCCCATGAGACTGTGTTAGCCCCCCATGAGACTGTGTTAGCCCCCCATTAGACTGTTTTAGCCCCCCATGAGATTGTGTTAGCCCCCCATGAGACTGTGTTAGCCCCCCATGAGACTGTGTTAGCCCCCCATTAGACTGTTTTAGCCCCCCATGAGATTGTGTTAGCCCCCCATGAGACTGTGTTAGCCCCCCATTAGACTGTTTTAGCCCCCATGAGATTGTGTTAGCCCCCCATGAGACTGTGTTGCCTGCTGATCTAAATCTTAGGCTATTCCTCCTTCAGTCCATCCACTAATAGCTACAAGGCTCAGATAGAAAAATATCTGAGGAAGTTTCACCTCACTATTAAACGTGATATATGAGCAATTTAGAGCATTTTTGCTATCTTTTCATAATAGTTATCTGTACCAGAGGACCGAGACACACATTCAGCAGTTGAACCTCAAATCACATGGGTGAGCAGTGAGCACTGCCACTGTACAAACCTGCTTAATATGCAACACGCCTGAATTTTGGACACATTTCGTGTGCCTTTGATGATGTGTTCATAAAAATATTTGCTTGGATGTTTTTCTCCTCTTGTTACAAGTTAATATTCAATCGCTAAAGTAGGGATCACAGTAGACAACACAGACACAAACGGAACATTAAATTAAACTGTCTATTTAAAGGGAAATATATTGTATATTGAAATATTGAAAGGGAGAGAGCAAGTGAGAATGTCACGCGGGAAGTTGATGTCATTATTACATAACCCAATGGGACCAGGACCAGGAAATGGAAGGTCAGTTGACGTCCTGGGAGTTAAAGTTCACATAGTTCTTAAAAGTTCATACGTAAGTCTCAAGGCACGTCAAGTGAAGGTACTCAAACACAGTCACACACTCCACAACACATATACCTACAAACACACCCACCCACATGACTTCATATTGGTAACTAAAGCCTGACACTGTCTGGCCCACACCCCAGGCATCTTCACTAACATCACTGTTCGCTCTTTTGTGTCTGCTGGCAAATCATTGTTATCCACCGCACATCAATCAAACACTAAACCATGCACAGATTCCTAGTGATTGAGTGAGTGTGTGTGTGTTGTAAATAAATAAAGAAGAAGCCTGTCTCTCCCTCTGTGCTCTGGGCTCTGTGCTCTGTGTGGTCGTCCCGTCTGTCTCCCCAGGGCGGAGTCGCCAGCTCCCAGCATGCAGAGCGTTTCTGGGTTTGTTCTGAACATGCTCCCCTGGGCTCCTCCTCGCTGATGCTTTCACACATCACCCAGTCTGGTCCTCCAGCCCCTGAGTCCGCTAGCAGAAGACTGTCTGCTAAGATCTCCTCCACGCACATAGGCATGCACACACGCAAACATCCCTTGCTACAGCTTTAGCCCAGAGATACCTGGCAAAGTCCAGAGACAGCGGATGTCCTTGTTAAGCTGATGTGAGATCTGATTAAGTGTTTGGTCTCCACTCTCTGTAAACACTGTGTGAAATGGACTGGGGGGAGATATGATGTATCCACAGCAATGGAACCAAGTTTCCTTGAGAGCAGGCTTCAAGGCACTGCCTCTCCCCTTGAGATTAGGTTCTGAAGCTAGAGAGGGTTTCTTTGAGAGTGATAGGGGCGCCAGGGTAGCCTAGTGGTTAGAGCGTTGGACTAGTAACCGGAAGGTTGCAAGCTCAAATCCCCGAGCTGAGAAGGTGCAACTCTGTCGTTCTGCCCCTGAACAGGCATTTAACCCACTGTTCCTAGGCCGTCATTGAAAATAAGAATTTGTTCTTAACTGACTTACATTTTTACATTTTACATTTAAGTCATTTAGCAGACGCTCTTATCCAGAGCGACTTACAAATTGGTGCATTCACCTTATGACATCCAGTGGAACAGTCACTTTACAATAGTGCATCTAAATCTTAAAAGGGGGGTGAGAAGGATTACTTATCCTATCCTAGGTATTCCTTAAAGAGGTGGGGTTTCAGGTGTCTCCGGAAGGTGGTGATTGACTCCGCTGTCCTGGCGTCGTGAGGGAGTTTGTTCCACCATTGGGGGGCCAGAGCAGCGAACAGTTTTGACTGGGCTGAGCAGGAACTGTACTTCCTCAGTGGTAGGGAGGCGAGCAGGCCAGAGGTGGATGAACGCAGTGCCCTTGTTTGGGTGTAGGGCCTGATCAGAGCCTGGAGGTACTGAGGTGCCGTTCCCCTCACAGCTCCGTAGGCAAGCACCATGGTCTTGTAGCGGATGCGAGCTTCAACTGGAAGCCAGCGGAGGAGCGGGGTGACGTGAGAGAACTTGGGAAGGTTGAACACCAGACGGGCTGCGGCGTTCTGGATGAGTTGTAGGGGTTTAATGGCACAGGCAGGGAGCCCAGCCAACAGCGAGTTGCAGTAATCCAGACGGGAGATGACAAGTGCCTGGATTAGGACCTGCGCCGCTTCCTGTGTGAGGCAGGGTCGTACTCTGCGGATGTTGTAGAGCATGAACCTACAGGAACGGGCCACCGCCTTGATGTTAGTTGAGAACGACAGGGTGTTGTCCAGGATCACGCCAAGGTTCTTAGCGCTCTGGGAGGAGGACACAATGGAGTTGTCAACCGTGATGGCGAGATCATGGAACGGGCAGTCCTTCCCCGGGAGGAAGAGCAGCTCCGTCTTGCCGAGGTTCAGCTTGAGGTGGTGATCCGTCATCCACACTGATATGTCTGCCAGACATGCAGAGATGCGATTCGCCACCTGGTCATCAGAAGGGGGAAAGGAGAAGATTAATTGTGTGTCGTCTGCATAGCAATGAAAGGAGAGACCATGTGAGGTTATGACAGAGCCAAGTGACTTGGTGTATAGCGAGAATAGGAGAGGGCCTAGAACAGAGCCCTGGGGGACACCAGTGGTGAGAGCGCGTGGTGAGGAGACAGATTCTCGCCACGCCACCTGGTAGGAGCGACCTGTCAGGTAGGACGCAATCCAAGCGTGGACCGCGCCGGAGATGCCCAACTCGGAGAGGGTGGAGAGGAGGATCTCATGGTTCACAGTATCGAAGGCAGCCGATAGGTCTAGAAGGATGAGAGCAGAGGAGAGAGAGTTAGCTTTAGCAGTGCGGAGCGCCTCCGTGATACAGAGAAGAGCAGTCTCAGTTGAATGACTAGTCTTGAAACCTGACTGATTTGGTTCAAGAAGGTCATTCTGAGAGAGATAGCGGGAGAGCTGGCCAAGGACGGCACGTTCAAGAGTTTTGGAGAGAAAAGAAAGAAGGGATACTGGTCTGTAGTTGTTGACATCGGAGGGATCGAGTGTAGGTTTTTTCAGAAGGGGTGCAACTCTCGCTCTCTTGAAGACGGAAGGGACGTAGCCAGCGGTCAGGGATGAGTTGATGAGCGAGGTGAGGTAAGGGAGAAGGTCTCCGGAAATGGTCTGGAGAAGAGAGGAGGGGATAGGGTCAAGCGGGCAGGTTGTTGGGCGGCCGGCCGTCACAAGACGCGAGATTTCATCTGGAGAGAGAGGGGAGAAAGAGGTCAGAGCACAGGGTAGGGCAGTGTGAGCAGAACCAGCGGTGTCGTTTGACTTAGCAAACGAGGATCGGATGTCGTCGACCTTCTTTTCAAAATGGTTGACAAAGTCATCTGCAGAGAGGGAGGAGGGGGGGGGATTCAGGAGGGAGGAGAAGGTGGCAAAGAGCTTCCTAGGGTTAGAGGCAGAAGCTTGAAATTTAGAGTGGTAGAAAGTGGCTTTAGCAGCAGAGACAGAAGAGGAAAATGTAGAGAGGAGGGAGCGAAAGGATGCCAGGTCCGCAGGGAGGCGAGTTTTCCTCCATTTCCGCTCGGCTGCCCGGAGCACTGTTCTGTGAGCTCGCAATGAGTCGTCGAGCCACGGAGCGGGAGGGGAGGACCGAGCCGGCCTGGAGGATAGGGGGCATAGAGAGTCAAAGGATGCAGAAAGGGAGGAGAGGAGGGTTGAGGAGGCAGAATCAGGAGATAGGTTGGAGAAGGTTTGAGCAGAGGGAAGAGATGATAGGATGGAAGAGGAGAGAGTAGCGGGGGAGAGAGAGCGAAGGTTGGGACGGCGCGATACCATCCGAGTAGGGGCAGTGTGGGAAGTGTTGGATGAGAGCGAGAGGGAAAGGGATACAAGGTAGTGGTTGGAGACTTGGAGGGGAGTTGCAATGAGGTTAGTGGAAGAACAGCATCTAGTAAAGATGAGGTCGAGCGTATTGCCTGCCTTGTGAGTAGGGGGGGAAGGTGAGAGGGTGAGGTCAAAAGAGGAGAGGAGTGGAAAGAAGGAGGCAGAGAGGAATGAGTCAAAGGTAGACGTGGGGAGGTTAAAGTCGCCCAGAACTGTGAGAGGTGAGCCGTCCTCAGGAAAGGAGCTTATCAAGGCATCAAGCTCATTGATGAACTCTCCGAGGGAACGTGGAGGGCGATAAATGATAAGGATGTTAAGCTTGAAAGGCTTTACCAGGCTTGAAACTTGCCTGGTAAAATAAATAAATAAAATATTATCCTGCACTTCTCAGTGGTGTTTTAGTACTTCTGGAGGAGAAACCGTATACCCAAAGATATTTTGAAATCCAATGAGATTGTGAATTTTTATTCGCATTTCTGAGTACACAGTGAGTGACTCAAATGAAAAAACATTGCTGTAAAAAATCTAATTGAATGGAAAGGCTTAAAACCACAGACCCCAGACTATTTTACCCTACTGCTGCCTAAAATCTAAAAGCAATTTCAGTCCGACTTTCCTGGGAAATCAAATCTAAAATGCACAAAAACAGCATGCCGCATTCTTCAAACCTTCAAACATTCCTAGACAAACTGAAGACAACCTCCAGTAGTATGCTACAACGCTAAATGAGTTGCCTACCTTACTATTAGCTAAACGAAAGCCAAGAGACACACTGACCCAACCCCTGACTTTCCCAAGCCAGGCTTTTGTAATGATGAAAATCCAACACTGTCGGAGGAAACACCATGCACCTGGCAACCTTGGTTAGCACGCACCACGCCCGGCCTGCAACAGGAGTTGCTGGTGCGCAATGAGACAAGGATTTCCCTACCAGCCAAACCCTCCTGACGACGCTGGGCCAATTGTGCGTCGCCCCACGGACCTCCCGGTCGCGGCCGGTTACGACAGAGCCTGGGCGCGAACCCCAGTCCTGGTGGCACAGCTGGCGCTGCAGTACAGTGCCCTTAACCACTGCACCACCCGGGAGGCCTTTTCCTTAATTTTGGGTCAGTCACAGAGGTCAGGTATTCTGCCACCGTGTACTTTCTGTTTAGGGCCAAATAGCATTCTAGTTGGATATGTTTTTTTGTTAGTTCTTTCCAATGTGTCAAGTAATTATCTCTCTCTCTCTCCTTCTCTAATTGAACATTACATATTAAAAAGGTAAATGTTAGTGGTACAGCAGTGCTGACACCGAGAAGAGAAGAAGGGTTCTCTCTACGGAAGATGACATCCTCGGAGAAGTGATACACGGCCTCAATCGGAGAGAGAATCTAACATCGCTCCTGGCAACCAACCGTTAAATTGACCATCTGCAATTTATTTTTCTGCCATGACAGACGCGAGGCTGAGCGGGAGGGCTCGGCGAGGGAGCTGACATGGAGTTAATGCATTATCTGTCTGTGTGGTGGAGTCCCCTGTATCTGACAGAGTGGAGAGCCAGTAGTTTAGTACACCCAGCACAGAGCCACACAGACCAGGGCAGATGGAGAGAAATTGGAGTGAGTAATGTTTATTATAGAGCCATTAAGGCTCAGAGGAGAGCCAGCATGGAGGAGAGTGTAGTGGTGTTGTGGTGTGTGTGTGTGAGAGTGTGTTTTCATTCTTCTCTGTCAGAGAGTGGAAGGATGGTCGATAAACAAGCAGCTACATAATACAATTATTCCAACAATCAAAATCAGGAAAGACCCCCCAAAAATATGATACACCTCCAAAAAAGTGAAAAGCTTTCTCTTACCTTCATAAGTTCCGCTCTCTAGTAAGGCTCCACTTTTCTCCAATTCCATAAACTGATCAACAGTCACAAAGTTGTAGTCCACCCCCGGGACCTCTCCCTCCTTGGGCTGCCTGGTTGTGCCTATCAGAGAGGAGAGGGGAGGAGCACAGTTACACAGTTACAATCAGGGAACTTACTAAGAAACTGTGCATACACCTGCATACAGGAGAGAAGAACAGCATTATGAACTGTGTGTACCGTAGAAATAGAATGAAATATATTTTTTATTTTTTTCTCCCCAATTGTTTAGTAGCTACTATCTTGTCTCATCGCTACAACTCCCGTATGGGCTCGGGAGAGATGAAGGTTGTCATGCATCCTCCAATACACAACCCAACCAAGCCACACTGCTTCTTAACACAGCTCCATCCAACCCGGAAGCCAGCCGCACCAATGTGCACCTGGCAACCTTGGTGCACTGCCACAGGAGTTGCCGGTGCGCAATGAGACAAGGATTTCCCTACCAGCCAAACCCTCCTGACAACGCTGGGCCAATTGTGCGTCGCCCCACGGACCTCCCGGTCGCGGCCGGTTACGACAGAGCCTGGGTGCGAACCCAGAGTCTCTGGTGGCACAGCTGGCGTTGCAGTAAAGCGCCCTTAACCACTGCGCCACCCGGGAGGCCAAGAAGTGTACATCATGATAGTTCTTTAAAGGGAAACGTCTGGATTTTGGTTAACAGGTCAGACGATCGCGTGGATACCATTTTTATGTCAATGTGTCAATTAAGAAGGAAGTTAGCGGTAGTTTTGCGAGTCAATGCTAGTTAGCTAATGAAACTACCTCTAACTTCCTTCATAATGGACACAGAATCATACAAATGGTATCCAGGACTTCATCTGACTCTGTGGAAGGAGATAAAGGGCGTCATTGTCATCCCTTTAACAAAAAGATCCTACTTTGAACACCTCAACATCTCATAAAGAATCAGAACAGAACGGCTGATTAAGGACAAGCTGACCCTGAATCAGTTATATTCATGTATTGTGAGCAGGTCTCTCGGTTGCACATTTGAATTCCACTGAATACTTAAGTGCTGTCCTTCGGGATGATGAGCAATGAGCACTTCACTAGGTAACGTTACAGGAAGGTTTCAGCTGAGTGATGCAACTCCAACAGAGAGGAGATAAATAAGGTCAATCTGCATGCAGGTCTACCTCTCAAAGACGGTAGACACAGAGCCTCTACACAACCTCACAGGGCTGCTGTCTACATGTTATCGCGAGTGAGACGAGAACGCTAGCCTGCTGGTTTGGCTGGCAGGGAGGACCTTGTCCCACCGTGCACTAGCGACTCCTGTGGCAGGCCGGGCGCAGTGCATGCTGACATGGTCGCCAGGTGCACATTCGCCAGGTACACAGTGCACATTGGTGCGGCTGGCTTCCGGGTTAAGTGGGCATTGTGTCAAGAAGCAGTGATGCTTGGTTGGGTTGTGTTTCAGAGGACGCACGGCTCTTGACCTTCGCCTCTCCAGAGTCTGTATGGGAGTTGAGCAAGGGCACTTAATTTCTCCTGTAAGTCACTCTGGATAAGAGGGTCTGATAAATGACCCCAACATGTAAATGTAAATCACAGGTTTTACAAACTCTCTCTCCCAATCATAGTGTCTGTTTGAGACAGCTGTAATTTCCAGTCAGTGTTGTGTTGTGGGGGATATGATACTAAAGGTGTATCAAGGTATAAATGAGTTCCTAAACGCTCTTGCTAGTGCCGTGTGCTAATTAGCCTGTTTGAGCACCAGAGGATAGGCTAATTGATGCTGGCTGTGATAGCTCCAAGGTACTCCATCCCTGAGGTGGTAAACAGCTTATTCCCAAATCCGTGCTAACACTGCTGTAAAAGCCTGGCCTATGACAGCCTTTGGTGCTGAAGAGCCTGGCCTATGGCAGCCGTTGATACTGTGGAGTCGGGCATATGGCAGCCTTTGGTGCTGGAAGAGCCTGGCCTATGGCAGCCTTTGATACTGTGGAGTCGGGCATATGGCAGCCTTTGGTGCTGGAAGAGCCTGGCATATGGCAGCCTTTGGGTCTGTTCAATACATGTGGCATGATCAGACTGGCCCCAAAAGGCAGATTGAATTCCCGCTTCACTCAATATCAGATCCATTAACACATTCCTCGAAAATGCCTAGATTCCGATAGGCTAGAACTGCACCACGAGGCTCGCGAGGGTAAGTGAGTGTGTGTCTGCTGAGTCAGACAGTTCGTATGTCTGCGACACCATGTCACAAGATGATGCAGCCATGTGTGCCAACTTAGTCTGGTACCACAAGCTCTTATCGCCTGTCACATGTCATTATGATGTAACAGCGGTGACGGGAGGTGCTGGATTGGTGCAAACTGAATGACTCCACGCCATTCTGTCACGACAGTCACAAGAGCTGTGAGATACACTTTTCTTCAGTAAGTCGGTTTTGGACTCCGCCACCCCATCTCTCAACGCTGCTGACAGGGAGTCCAAGCGTGAAATAACGTAAAGAAAAGAAAATGACTCCACCAAGGCCCTTAAAGCCCTTGCCAACGTTGTCTTAAAGCTCAATGTTGATGAATCTGTCCTTCAATGGGAAAAGCAAACCGCTGGAGATTTCAACAGATACCATGCAATGGAAAACCTAAATCCTCTCAGAGTTCAGCATCAAACCATGGTGCTCCACATCAAAACACACCAGGCAGAGAAAGTTCTAGGTGAGGGTTGAGAGAGGAGTGGACGGGGGCTGTTCTAGGGGCGTGAGGATGGCACATCTGAGCCATGTTGATATGTGGTGAGGAGAGGAGATGCTAGTGAACACACATACAGTGTGTGTGTGTGTATCTATGTGTGAGATACACTATGGCACTTCCAGTGCTACCCTGCATGAGGCCTGCGTAACGACAACAGATTACACCTCCCGACAGCGCTCCAGAACGGCCGACACACAGCACAACACTTCAAAAGGAACCTTTGATGTCACGGAACTACTGTATAATTAGCAGCGTCTTCCAGTGGGGACTTTTCTGTGGCGACACTTTCTAAGAGGAGCAAACTATAAGGCATGAAAGTGGTTTTCTGTACTTTCAGAGTTCTGGGTCATCTGTTAGATTTGACATTAGTGTAACATCCAAGCTGGTTTAAGAGAGACATTTGTAGTAACGATTCCCTATAAAAAGCCACTGGCACAGCAGAGAGATGTCCATAACACGTCCACAGAAATTGATTTCCAACCGTAACTCTTTTCGTTCCGATTTTATCGATCCAATACAAATATTAGCATATAAAAGGTGCAGAGGTCAAATCCATGAGCATGCTCTGTGATACAGTAAGAATTGTATGCCCTCTCCGCCAACCCTTCCTGGTCACCTGTGCTACATGTGACCAGTGAACCATGACCCCAACATATAGTGCCCTCTAGTGGACAAATAACTTCAAATAACCATTGGCAGACAGCATATACAATGCCATATAAACAGGCCAAAATGGCTCCTACACACCGGCCCCTATGGTTTGCAATGTAGAAATCACCACTTAGCATGATGAGTATACACTTGCATACGCGGTAACACATCCTCGATAGACAAAAGGTTATTCTTCTTCCCTAGTGACTGATCTAAGAAGCCTATATTTATCTGTAATTTACAAAAGCCCCATTGGTATACATTTACAATAAATTAGGGCCACATACCTAATAAATCAAGCTGACATACTGTAGGTGCATTGCCCCGAGTGGGTATTTTCAAGGCTGTTCACAAGGGAATTTGGGCACCTGGGGCATTTCTAGAGTGCTGATAATTTACACTAAAGCTGTGTATTGTACAGGAAATGATTTTTCATGTTCAACAAACATCCTACTTATTAATCTCCTGTTTGATGGGAGGTAAAGCAAAGAGAGAGAGAGATGGAGAGAGAGTGAGTGAGTGAACACAGACGGTTCATCAGAGGTGAAGCCAGGATTTTCACTGGAGCAATCTGCAAACAAAGCCGAGAATAACACAAACCGATTACCAGAGATAACTGTGGCGAATACCCAGCTATTTGTCCCGCGGTACAATGCTGTAATGACTCAGAAGCGGCTGTCGTCTTTCCACATACAAAATGTTCCATGGAACTCCCGGGGAGCGGAGAGGGGACGAGAGAATAAGGAGAGAGAAAACAATAATGAACATCTCTTCCTCTCCGCTGAGAGAGGGAGAGAGAGAGAGAGAGAGAGAGAGAGAGAGAGAGAAGAGAGAGAGAGAGAGAGAGAGAGAGAGAGAGAGAGAGAGAGAGAGAGGGAGAGAGAGAGGGAAAACAATAATGATGTCTGAACATCTCTTCCTCTCCGCTGAGAGAGAGAGAGAGAGAGAGAGAGAGAGAGAGAGAGAGAGAGAGAGAGAGAGAGAGAGAGAGAGAGAGAGAGAGAGAGAGAGGAAACAATAATGATGTCTGAACATCTCTTCCTCTCTGCTGAGAGAGAGAAAGAGAGAGAGAGAGAGAGAGAGAGAGAGAGAGAGGAGAGAGAGAGAGAGAGAGAGTGAAAGAGTGAAGGGTCTGTGAGGAGAAGGCGTGGAGATGAAGCATGTCCCACGGAGTAGACTATAGTTGCAGCGTGGGCAGTAGAGCTGCCGGCCAGCCAGGCCTCTACTACTCTCCCATCACTACAGTTATATCCATCCATAGGTTTTCATAGCCAGGGGCCAATAGATCAGCTCTTAACACATCCAGCTTAGTACCATTGTCCAGTAATGGATCCCGGGTCAGGGGCCATCTAGCCTGCCTCGTTTGAAATCCAAACCCATTCAACAATGCACTTCAGTGGAATAAATGTACCCAGCCAGAAGGGCAGCCATCTGCACATTGCACTTCTTATGTCATGCATTAGCATGACCCTTAAGTATATCTACACTGTTTAACATCGCTGATTGGCAGAGGCATCGGTAACTGGATCACAACTATGTGAATCCATGTGTGTGTCCCAAATGGTACCCTATTCCCTATATATTGCACTACTTTTGACCCAGGCCCACTGGGCCCATAGGGCTCCGGTCAAAAGAAATGCGCTACATCGCAGCCCAAGACTGTTAAATGAGTGTGTCAGAACATCTGCAAGTGGAAATATTGGCTCCAACTTCAAACACTGCTGGGATGGCGGTGCAACAGAGGTCAGGTTCAGTGAGTGCATATCCCCAGGCTTTGGAGAGAAATAGTAAGATATACTACGTCCAGACTTCAATCTCTCTCCCACGATACTATATCAACCCTCAAGCAGCTATGATCAAGCCTGAAAATCCACAGATACTATGGCAAGAGGCAGAAAAGCACAGGGAGAAATATCCCCTTCTCTAAGTGTGTAGAGTGTTTGTAGAGCTTAGAGAGACACTGCCTATATAGACCACAAGTCACCTCACAGGTCTCCAGCCATCCATCAATCAGAGGAGAGTGAGAAAGACACCACAGGACCAGAAGACCCTTTCAAAGCCTCGTTATAGCACATCCCTGACCCCTCTCAGTCGGACCTCTCCCCCTCTCCCTCCCTCCCTCTCTCCATCTTGGAGAGCAGCTATTATAGTCAGCGTGGTTTTAGAACTAGCCAACGTGATGTGACAGACTGCAGAAGAAGACTTGAGGCTGTACCTCTGTCCACCCTGCTTACCTTCCCCCGCTCCTTACACATATGCTAGCCTTCAGACTGCATTAAAAGACCACATGATGCCAGCAGCAGCGGCTGTTGCTTTCACAGCTAGTCGAAGGCCTAGCTTACTGAGATACAGACACACAGAGACAGGCTTGACCTCTTGACCTCTGAATCTCATATACTTGTTGTACTCTGTCCCTGACAAACAACATGCAGCGAGTTTCAAAACAGCCTTGAGTTTCACTTAGCAAGCCACTTCTGGGAGAAACTGTTCCATGTCAAATTGAAATCTCCAGCTCCACTGCCTCCAGTAGTCAGACCCAGTGTGTGTGTCAACGGGCTGCAGTGCATTGAAGGGGCTGGGATAGGGGCACTGTGTGGGCAGGAGCTGGTGATGGGATCAGCTTCCGCTTGGCTGGGTAAAGCCCCACTAGGCCCAGTGTGTTGTGACAGTGTGTCAGTCAGGCCTGTGCTGTGGTCCCTCTGGGGCCCTCTGGCCGGAGGTGCTCAGTAGACCCCTCTATTCACTTCCCTAATCCCCCTGTTATGACAGCGAGATGGCGTCAACATGCCCCATTGTCCAGATCCTAATCTAACCCTTTAGCCAATTAGGAAATGGCCGGCCTTCCTAATGCCTGGGAATTAGTGGGATGGATTACGGTGCTATTCAGTGCTGTCCGGCCGCCACAGGAGACCCGAGTCGGGTAACGTGGGGTGGAAAGGGCTGAGCGAGGGCACTGACGGAAAGCTGCTTTCGCCCGCACTTTCTGTTCATTGGTGGCGGTGGCAACGCATGGTCACTTAGCCGTGGATGTGCTTACTCACTGTTGTCATAGACGGCTGCCTTAATCAACCCTGATTAGATGTCTGATACACTTTAATAAACCTTCATTGAACTAAGAGAGAGAGAGACAAAGAGAAAGAGACAAAGAGAGAGACAAAGAGAGAGAGAGACAAAGAGAGAGAGAGCGAGAGAGACAAAGAGAGAGAGTGAGAGACAACGAGAGAGACAAAGAGAGAGAAAAAGAGAGAGACAAAGAGAGAGACACAAAGAGAGAGAGAGAGAGACAAAGAGAGAGAGACAAAGAGAGAGAGATGAAGAGAGATAGAGAAAGAGAGAGACAGAGAGAGAGAGAGAGTGAAAAAGAGAGAGCGAGAGACAGAGATCAAATCAAATCATTGGACAGATACACATGGTTAGCAGATGAAATTGCGAGTGAAATGCTTATCCTTCTAGTGCATTAGTATCTAACATGTAATATTTAATAATTCCACAACAAAACCTAATACACACAATCTAGTAAAGGAATGGGATGAGAAAATATAAGTATAACATATATGGATGAGCAGTGACAGAGTGGCTAAGATGCAATAAATAGTAAAGAATAGATAGTGAAGTATACAGTATATACATATGAGATGAGTTATGGGAGATATGTAAACATTATTAAAGTGACCAATGATATCAAGTCTGTAGGTAGGCAGCCACCTCTCTGTGCTCGTGGTGTCTGTTAAACAATGGCCTTGAGATAAAAAAATATTTTTCAATCTCTCTGTCCCAGCTTTGATGCACCTGTACTGATCTCGCCTTCTGGATGGTAGTGGGTGAACAGGCCGTGGCTCGGGTGGTTATATTGTTCTTGATGATCTTTTTGGCCTTCCTGTGACATCGGGTGTTGTAGGTGTCCATGAACACTATTACTACCTAGCATTGTACAACCACACATGAACACTATTACTACCTATCATGATACCATCACACAGGAACACTATTACTACCTAGCATTGTACCATCACACAGGAACACTATTACTACCTAGCATTGTACAACCACACATGAACACTATTACTACCTAGCATTGTACCATCACACAGAAACACTATTACTACCTAGCATTGTACCATCACACAGGAACACTATTACTACCTAGCATTATACCATCACACAGAAACACTATTACTACCGAGCATTGTACCATCACACAGGAACACTATTACTACCTAGCATTGTACCATCACACAGGAACACTATTACTACCTAGCATTGTACCATCACACAGGAACACTATTACTACCTAGCATTATACCATCACACAGAAACACTATTACTACCTAGCATTGTACCATCACACAGAAACACTATTACTACCTAGCATTGTACCATCACACAGAAACACTATTACTACCTAGCATTGTACCATCACACAGAAACACTATTACTACCTAGCATTGTACCATCACACAGAAACACTATTACTACCTAGCATTGTACCATCACACAGAAACACTATTACTACCTAGCATTGTACCATCACACAGGAACACTATTACTACCTAGCATTATACCATCACACAGAAACACTATTACTACCTAGCATTGTACCATCACACAGAAACACTATTACTACCTAGCATTGTACCATCACACAGGAACACTATTACTACCTAGCATTATACCATCACACAGAAACACTATTACTACCGAGCATTGTACCATCACACAGGAACACTATTACTACCTAGCATTGTACCATCACACAGGAACACTATTACTACCTAGCATTGTACCATCACACAGAAATACTATTACTACCTAGCATTGCACCATCACACAGGAACACTATTACTACCTAGCATTGTACCATCACACAGGAACACTATTAAAACCTAGCATTGTACCATCACACAGAAACACTATTACTACCTATCATTATACCATCACACAGGAACACTATTACTACCTAGCATTGTACCATCACACAGGAACACTATTACTACCTAGCATTGTACCATCACACAGAAACACTATTACTACCTAGCATTGTACCATCACACAGGAACACTATTACTACCTAGCATTGTACCATCACACAGAAATACTATTACTACCTAGCATTGTACCATCACACAGGAACACTATTACTACCTAGCATTGTACCATCACACAGGAACACTATTACTACCTAGCATTGTACCATCACACAGGAACACTATTGCTACCTAGCATTATACCATCACACAGGAACACTATTATTACCTAGCATTGTACCATCACACAGGAACACTATTAAAACCTAGCATTGTACCATCACACAGAACACTATTACTACCTATTATGATACCATCACACAGGAACACTATTACTACCTAGCATTGTACCATCACACAGGAACAATATTACTACCTAGCATTGCACCATCACACAGGAACACTATTACTACCTAGCATTGTACCATCACACAGGAACACTATTACTACCTAGCATTGTACCATCACACAAGAACACTATTAAAACCTAGCATTGTACCATCACACAGAACACTATTACTACCTATCATGATACCATCACACAGGAACACTATTACTACCTAGCAATGTACCATCACACAGGAACAATATTACTACCTAGCATTGCACCATCACACAGGAACACTATTACTACCTAGCATTGTACCATCACACAGGAACACTATTACTACCTAGCATTGTACCATCACACAGGAACACTATTGCTACCTATCATGATACCATCACACAGGAACACTATTACTACCTAGCATTGTACCATCACACAGGAACACTATTACTACCTAGCATTGTACCATCACACAGGAACACTATTGCTACCTATCATGATACCATCACACAGGAACACTATTACTACCTAGCATTGTACCATCACACAGGAACACTATTACTACCTATCATGATACCATCACACAGGAACACTATTACTACCTAGCATTGTACCATCACACAGAACACTATTACTACCTAGCATTATACCATCACACAGAAATACTATTACTACCTAGCATTGTACCATCACAGAGAACACTATTACTACCTAGCATTATACCATCACACAGAAACACTATTACTACCTAGCATTGTACCATCACACAGGAACACTATTACTACCTAGCATTGTACCATCACACAGGAACACTATTACTACCTAGCATTGTACCATCACACAGAAACACTATTACTACCTATCATTATACCATCACACAGGAACACTATTACTACCTAGCATTGTACCATCACACAGGAACACTATTACTACCTAGCATTGTACCATCACACAGGAACACTATTGCTACCTAGCATTATACCATCAGACAGGAACACTATTACTACCTAGCATTATACCATCACACAGGAACACTATTACCGAGCATTGTACCATCACACAGGAACACTATTGCTACCTAGCATTATACCATCACACAGGAACACTATTACCGAGCATTGTACCATCACACAGGAACACTATTACCTAGCATTGTACCATCACACAGGAACACTATTACCTAGCATTGTACCATCACACAGGAACACTATTACCTAGCATTGTACCATCACACAGGAACACTATTACCTAGCATTGTACCATCACACAGGAACACTATTACCTAGCATTGTACCATCACACAGGAACACTATTACCTAGCATTGTACCATCACTGATGACTGGGGGCCATGGAAGGGATATTTACAGTGTAAGATAAATGACAGTATGTACATTACATTATGTTCCCTTTAGGAGTAGCTGCAAGACATCCATTGATACATTTGTTGCGTGTTATCTGACCATTGAGATATTCTTTTAGTGGAAGGCTGTTACAGTACAATCCCCATGTCCATCTCCAACCTGCGACTCAGTCCATAACCAACCATGCTATTGTAATGGTCTGTAATAGAGGTCGACCGATTATGATTTTTCAACACCGATACCGATGAATCTGACGATTTTTAAAATGTATTTGTAGTAACGACAATTACAACAATACTGAATGAACACTTATTTTAACTTAATATAATACATCAATAAAATCAATTTAGCCTCAAATAAATAATGAAACATGTTCAATTTGGTTTAAATAATGCAAAAACGAAGTGTTGGAGAAGAAAGTAAAAGTGCAATATGTGCCATGTAAGAAAGCTAACGTTTTAGTTCCATGCTCAGAACATGGGAAACTAATGAAAGCCGGTGGTTCCTTTTAACATGAGTGGTTCCTTTTAACAGGTAAGACGTTTTAGGTTGCAGTTATTATAGGAATTATAGGACTATTTCTCTTTTTTCCATTTGTATTTCATATACCTTTGACTTTTGGATGTTCTTATAGGCACTTTAGTATTGCCAGTGTAACAGTATAGCTTCCGTCCCTCTCCTCGCTCCTACCTGGGCTCGAACCAGGAACACAACGACAACAGCCACCCTCGAAGCAGCGTTACCCATCGCTCCACAAAAGCCGCGGCCCATGCAGAGCAAGGAGAACAACTACTCAAAGTCTCAGAGCGAGTGACGTTTGAAACGCTATTAGCGTTTAGCATCCCACTAACTAGCTAGCCATTTCACATCGGTTACACCAGCCTAATCTCGGGAGTTGATAGGCTTGAGGTCATAAACAGCTGCTGGCAAACGCACGAAAGTGCTATTTGAATGAATGCTTACGAGCCTGCTGCTGCCTACCAGCGCTCAGTCAGACTGCTCTATCACATCATAGACTTAGTTGTAACATAATAACACACAGAAATACGAGCCTTAGGTCATTAATATGGCTGAATCTGGAAACTATCATCTCAAAAACAAGACGTTTATTCTTTCAGTGAAATAAGGAAACCGTTCCGTATTTTATCTAACGGGTGGCATCCATTAGTCTAAATATTCCTGTTACATTGCACAACCTTCAATGTTATGTCATAGTTACGTAAAATTCTGGAAAATTAGGAGGCCCAAACTGTTGCATATACACTGACTCTGAGTGCAATGAACCCAAGAGAAGTGACACAATTTCACCTGGTTAATAATGCCTGCTAACCTGGATTTATTTTAGCTAAATAGGCAGGTAAAAAATATATACTTCTTTGTATTGATTTTAAGAAAGTTATTGATGTTGATGTTTATGGTCAGGTACACATTGGAGCAACGATACGCACCACATCGATTATATGCAACGCTGGACATGCTAGCTAGATAAACTAGTAATATCATCAACCATGTGTAGTTTAACGAGTGATTATGATTGATTGATTGTTTTTTATAAGATAAGTTTAATGGTAGTTAGCAACTTACCTTGGCTTACTGCATTCGCATAACAGGCAGGCTCCTCGTGGAGTGCAATGTAATCAGGTGGTTAGAGCGTTGGACTAGTTAACTGTAAGGTTGCAAGATTGAATCCCCCGAGCTGACAAGGTAAAAATCTGTCGTTCTGCCCCAGAACGAGGCAGTTAACCCACTGTTCCTAGGCCGTCATTGAAAATATGAATGTGTTCTTAACTGACAAGTTAAATAAAGATTAAATAAAGGTGTACAAATATATATAAAAAATATTGGCCAAATCGTTGTCCAAAAATACAGATTTCCGATTGTTATGAAAACTTGAAATCGGCCCAAATTAATCGGCCATTCCGATTAATCGGTCGACCTCTAGTCTGTAATGGTCTGCATAGCAGCACCCTGTTGGAATGTCTGAAGCCATTACATTCTATTAAATGAGTGAGAGTGGAAGCTCTTTCACTGGTGGTCACATATCAGTATCTTGCCACTGAGATGTAAGACCAAGGACATAGTAGAGGACTCAGGTACACTGGGGTTTGTGTCTGATACAGACAGAAATGTGTTAGCTGCAGAGATAACACTGACACCAATAGGATTGTCCGTCCTCTACCAGAAAAACTCAATTGAAAGTTATTTTAAGTCCAGTAAAAAAGGCTTCATCTGAGTCCGGGAAGTCCCAGAACACATCACATTCAGATCTCTCACTGAAAGATTCTGCTAAAACTACTGAAGCCAACAAGAGTGGAAGTGAAGTTTTCCCTAGTCCCTCGAGCTGTGCCTGGGAATCTGGGGAGCTAGCCCCACGCAGTCAAACAGAGACGTGAGTGATGAAGCAACCTGGAGACGTTGACAGTGACAGATTGGTTATTCATCCAGCTTGTCATCAGAGGCTTCTCCAGTACTTAGTGTGCTTCATCATCAGTGTTTTGGAGGAATCTTAAGTCTGATACCTAACCCTCTCAAGTAACTGTCTACAGTACAAACTAGAGGTCGACCGATTCTGATTTTTCAACGCCGATAACGATTATTGGAGGACCTAAAAAGCTGATACCGATTAATCGGTCGATTTAAAAATAAAATAAATGTTTTAAAAAAAATAATATATATATATATATATATATTTGTAGTAATGACAATTACAACAATATTGAATGAACACTTATTTTAACTTAACATAATACATCAATAAAATCAACTTAGCCTCAAATGAATAATGAAACATGTTCAATTTGGTTTAAATAATGCAAAAACAAAGTGTTGGAGAAGAAAGTAAAAGTGCAATATGTGCTATGTAAGAAAGCTAATGTTTAAGTTCCTTGCTCAGAACATGAGAACATATGAAAGCTGGTGGTTCCTTTTAACATGAGTCTTCAATATTCCCAGGTAAGAAGTTTTTGGTTGTAGTTATTATTGGAATTATAGGACTATTTCCCTCTATACCATTTGTATTTCATTAACCTTTGACTATTGGATGTTCTTATCGGCACTTTAGTATTGCCAGTGTAACAGTATAGGTTCCGTCCCTCTCCTCGCTCCTCCCTGGGCTCGAACCAGGAACACAATGACAACAGCAACCCTCGAAGCAGCGTTACCCATGCAGAGCAAGGGAAACAACCACAGGCTCAGAGAGAGTGATGTTTGAAACGCTATTAGCGCGCTAACTAGCTAGCCATTTCACTTCGGTTACACTAACCTCATCTCGGGCGTTGATAGGCTTGAAGTCATAAACAGCGCAATGCTTGACACACAACGAAGAGCTGCTGGCAAAACGCCCAAAAGTGCTGTTTGAATGAATGTTTACGCGCCTGCTTCTGCCTACCACCGCTCAGTCAGATACTTAGATACTTGTATGCTCAGTCAGATTATATGCAACGCAGGACACGCTAGATAATATCTAGTAATATCATCAACCATGTGTAGTTAACTAGTGATTATGAGTGATTGTTTTTTATAAGATAAGTTTAATGCTAGCTATTAACTTACCTTGGCTTACTGCATTTGCGTAACAGGCAGTAAGTCTCCTTGTGGAGTGCAACGAGAGAGAGGCAGGTCGTTATTGCGTTGGACCAGTTAACTGTAAGATTGGATCCCCGAGCTGACAAGGTGAAAATCTGTCATTCTGTCCCTGAACGAGGCAGTTAACCCACCGTTCATAGGCCGTCATTGAAAATAAGAATGTGTTCTTAACTGACTTGCCTTGTTAAATAAAGATTAAATAAAGGTTTCCAAAAATACCGATTTCCGATTGTTATGAAAACTTGAAATCGGCCCTAATTAATCGCCCATTCCGATTAATCGGTCGACCTTTAGTACAAACAACTCCAACAATTCCTTGTAACTAAACAAGCCAAACAATGTAGAGCAAACATTTCACAATACAGCACCAGTATATTGCCAACTCGCTGTAAAAGTAATAGTTTTCTGACATGGAAATGTTATATTCCACATTCCACTGTGTACATTGATTTTACCGTACCTACCCCTAAAGAAAGACTTGATCATGGTGTCTGTGTCCTTGTGGAACAGGCTGATGCTCAGAACATGTATTCTCCTCCTCTCCTCCTTCCAGGGTTCTGTACTCTTTCATCACATTTCAAACATCCCTTTGGTCTCGCTCCGCATCTGAGCCTCGAGAGAATCAAAGCAGTCACTTTTGGTGTTACAGTGTGACAGTAATTCTGCAACCTGGAGACACTTGACAGCAAATACAGAGGTGCTTGGAGGCGCTAGGCATCCACTCAAACCAGTCCCTTTAATCTGGGGAGATCCAAAAACAAGAGAAAAGACAACAACGCTTTCTTTCCCCTCACAGCTGTTTCACTCTGTATCCATGGACGACAGGAGCCTCGTCATTCACACACAGCCCAACCCAGGTAGGTATGGAGAGAGAGGGAGGGAGAGAGAGAGAAAGAGAGGGATGGAGAGACACACACACACACACACACACACACACACACACACACACACACACACACACACACACACACACACACACTAGGGGCGAGCTGATGTCATCTGTTTGGATGTGTGGCCCCGGGGTGTGTGTGTGTGTGTGTATGTGTTGCGTGTGTGCCTGTGTCTCTGTGCAGTCCAGACACAGTGGGACTGATGGTGGATGTGAAAGTGCTGCTGTCAGCTTAATCCTCACACTGCAGCCAGAGATGTCCCTATCTCGGCCACAGACCACATTACCACCCAATGACACAATCTGTTTGTCAGGGACACCTGCCTGCCTGTCTCCATGGCTGTCTACCTGCCTGCCTACTCTGATTCAGTTATAACGCCCTATCACAGCCAGTTAGGCCTGAAGCTTAAGGCGGCCACACTTGCAGACAACAGGTCCACATACCATCATGACCCTATTTGGTGCCATGGCTGAGCTCTGGATTGTTCCATTGCTATCTGAAGTGGTTTTCACCCAGGTCGCTTATTTGCTATAGCCCTACTGTCCTGGGAGCCATTTTGTCAGTTTGGATTGAAGCGTTAGTCTCTTGAGTCCTGCTTGGGATTTGAACCCATAACCGTGTTGGGTCAGAGGTGGAAATAATCAGTGCTCCCCATGGTGGCAATTATCCACACAGCAATCTCTGACCCTTTCAATTCAGAGGTTGAGCCACGCCAGGAACCTCTATCACCACCAGCTGTGTGTGTGTTTGAGTGTGTGCATTCGCTATTCATGTTTGTGCATTTACTGTATGGGTGCGTGTGTACTTACAATGTGTGTGTGTATTTACTGTATGTGTGTGTGTGTGTGTGTGTGTATGTGTGTGTATTTACTGTGTGAATGTGTGTGTTTACTGTGATCATACTAGCAGTGGGAGATGAGGCAGTTCTGTAAACTAGAGGGGAAATTCACATCATACTAGTAGCGAGAGATAAGGCAGGTCAGTAAACTAGAGGGGGAATTCACATCATACTAGTAGCGAGAGATAAGGCAGGTCTGTAAACTAGAGGGGGAATTCACATCATACTAGTAGTGAGAGATAAGGCAGTTCTGTAAACTAGAGGGGGAATTCACATCATACTAGTAGTGAGAGATAAGGCAGTTCTGTAAACTAGAGGGGGAATTCACATCATACTAGTAGCGAGAGATAAGGCAGGTCAGTAAACTAGAGGGGGAATTCACATCATACTAGTAGCGAGAGATAAGGCAGGTCTGTAAACTAGAGGGGGAATTCACATCATACTAGTAGCGAGAGATAAGGCAGTTCTGTAAACTAGAGGGGGAATTCACATCATACTAGTAGCGAGAGATAAGGCAGGTCAGTAAACTAGAGTGGGAATTCACATCATACTAGTAGTGGGAGATGTGGCAGGTCTGTAAACTAGAGTGGGAATTCACATCATACTAGTACCAAGAGATAAGGCAGGTCTGTAAACTAGAGGGGGAATTCACATCATACTAGTAGTGGGAGATGTGGCAGGTCAGTAAACTAGAGGGGGAATTCACATCATACTAGTAGTGGGAGATGTGGCCGGTCAGTAAACTAGAGGGGGAATTCACATCATACTAGTAGCGAGAGATGTGGCAGGTCAGTAAACTAGAGGGGGAATTCACATCATACTAGTAGTGAGAGATGTGGCAGGTCAGTAAACTAGAGGGGGAATTCACATCATACTAGTAGTGGGAGATGTGGCCGGTCAGTAAACTAGAGGGGGAATTCACATCATACTAGTAGTGAGAGATGTGGCAGGTCAGTAAACTAGAGGGGGAATTCACATCATACTAGTAGTGAGAGATGTGGCAGGTCAGTAAACTAGAGGGGGAATTCACATCATACTAGTAGTGAGAGATAAGGCAGGTCAGTAAACTAGAGGGGGAATTCACATCATACTAGTAGTGAGAGATGTGGCAGGTCAGTAAACTAGAGGGGGAATTCACATCATACTAGTAGTAGAGAGAGATGGCAGGTCAGTAAACTAGAGGGGGAATTCACATCATACTAGTAGTGAGAGATAAGGCAGTTCAGTAAACTAGAGGGGGAATTCACATCATACTAGTAGTAAGGCAGGAGATAAGGCAGGTCAGTAAACTAGAGGGGAATTCACATCATACTAGTAATAAGAGATAAGGCAGTTCTGTAAACTAGAGGGGGAATTCACATCATACTAGTAGCGAGAGATAAGGCAGGTCAGTAAACTAGAGGGGAATTCACATCATACTAGTAGTGGGAGATGTGGCAGGTCAGTAAACTAGAGTGGGAATTCACATCATACTAGTACCAAGAGATAAGGCAGGTCTGTAAACTAGAGGGGGAATTCACATCATACTAGTAGTGAGAGATGTGGCAGGTCAGTAAACTAGAGGGGGAATTCACATCATACTAGTAGTGGGAGATGTGGCAGGTCAGTAAACTAGAGGGGGAATTCACATCATACTAGTAGTGAGATATGTGGCAGGTCTGTAAACTAGACGGGAATTCACATCATACTAGTAGTGAGAGATGTGGCAGGTCAGTAAACTAGAGGGGGAATTTACATCATACTAGTAGTGAGAGATGTGGCAGGTCAGTAAACTAGAGGGGGAATTCACATCATACTAGTAGTGAGAGATGTGGCAGGTCAGTAAACTAGAGGGGGAATTCACATCATACTAGTAGTGAGAGATGTGGCAGGTCAGTAAACTAGAGGGGGAATTCACATCATACTAGTAGTGAGAGATGTGGCAGGTCAGTAAACTAGAGGGGGAATTCACATCATACTAGTAGTGAGAGATGTGGCAGGTCAGTAAACTAGAGGGGGAATTCACATCATACTAGTAGTGAGAGATGTGGCAGGTCAGTAAACTAGAGGGGGAATTCACATCATACTAGTAGTGGGAGATGTGGCAGGTCAGTAAACTAGAGGGGGAATTCACATCATACTAGTAGTGAGAGATGTGGCAGGTCAGTAAACTAGAGGGGGAATTCACATCATACTAGTAGTGGGAGATGTGGCAGGTCAGTAAACTAGAGGGGGAATTCACATCATACTAGTAGTGGGAGATGTGGCAGGTCAGTAAACTAGAGGGGGAATTCACATCATACTAGTAGTGGGAGATAAGGCAGGTCAGTAAACTAGAGGGGAATTCACATCATACTAGTAGTGGGAGATGTGGCAGGTCAGTAAACTAGAGGGGAATTCACATCATACTAGTAGTGGGAGATGTGGCAGGTCAGTAAACTAGAGGGGGAATTCACATCATACTAGTAGTGAGAGATAAGGCAGGTCAGTAAACTAGAGGGGGAATTCACATCATACTAGTAGTGGGAGATGTGGCAGGTCAGTAAACTAGAGGGGGAATTCACATCATACTAGTTAGTAGTGAGAGATGTGGCAGGTCAGTAAACTAGAGGGGGAATTCACATCATACTAGTAGTGGGAGATGTGGCAGGTCAGTAAACTAGAGGGGGAATTCACATCATACTAGTAGTGGGAGATGTGGCAGGTCAGTAAACTAGAGGGGGAATTCACATCATACTAGTAATAAGAGATGTGGCCGGTCAGTAAACTAGAGGGGGAATTCACATCATACTAGTAGTGGGAGATGTGGCAGGTCAGTAAACTAGAGGGGGAATTCACATCATACTAGTAGTGAGAGATGTGGCAGGTCAGTAAACTAGAGGGGAATTCACATCATACTAGTAGTGAGAGATAAGGCAGGTCAGTAAACTAGAGGGGGAATTCACATCATACTAGTAGTGAGAGATGTGGCAGGTCAGTAAACTAGAGGGGAATTCACATCATACTAGTAGTGAGAGATAAGGCAGGTCAGTAAACTAGAGGGGGAATTCACATCATACTAGTAGTGAGAGAAGGCAGGTCAGTAAACTAGAGGGGGAATTCACATCATACTAGTAGTGAGAGATGTGGCAGGTCAGTAAACTAGAGGGGGAATTCACATCATACTAGTAGTAAGAGATGTGGCAGGTCAGTAAACTAGAGGGGGAATTCACATCATACTAGTAGTGAGAGATGTGGCAGGTCAGTAAACTAGAGGGGGAATTCACATCATACTAGTAGTGAGAGATAAGGCAGGTCAGTAAACTAGAGGGGGAATTCACATCATACTAGTAGTGAGAGATAAGGCAGGTCAGTAAACTAGAGGGGGAATTCACATCATACTAGTAGTGAGAGATAAGGCAGGTCAGTAAACTAGAGGGGGAATTCACATCATACTAGTAGTGAGAGATAAGGCAGGTCAGTAAACTAGAGGGGGAATTCACATCATACTAGTAGTGAGAGATAAGGCAGGTCAGTAAACTAGAGGGGGAATTCACATCATACTAGTAGTGAGAGATAAGGCAGGTCAGTAAACTAGAGGGGGAATTCACATCATACTAGTAGTGAGAGATAAGGCAGGTCAGTAAACTAGAGGGGGAATTCACATCATACTAGTAGTGAGAGATAAGGCAGTAAACTACAGGGGGAGGGGGTTAACAACATACATGGCATCCCTTTACAATGAGAAGTGTTCCCTGTCGTTCCCTGACATCTGTTTAATGGCTGCTCCAATTAGAGAAGAGCGTGGTTCAGCATAGCAACCACAGACTATCAGACTATCAGAGGAGTATACAGGATCACTTCAGAGAAGGAAGTTTGTGTGACTGGAGTTTATACATGAGTGTAACCGGTGTGAAATGGCTAGCTAGTTAGCAGATAGATAGGTAACAATGCTTTTAGGGTGATGGTTGGCGATGTGTTCAGCCCAGGTTTTTTAATATATATTTTTTAACCTTTATTTAACTAGGCAAGTCCGTTAAGAACAAATTCTTATTTTCAATGACGGCCTAGGAACAGTGACAACGTACAAACTGCCTGTTCAGGGGCAGAACGACAGGTTTGTACGTTGTCAGCTTGGGGGTTTGAACTTGCAACCTTCCGGTTACTAGTCCAACGCTCTAACCACTAGGCTAAGCTGCCGCCCAAAGGTTGGGGCAAGGAGAGGGACAGAAGCAACACACACAACTTGAAAGACGGAATTCTTGGTGATGATTTCAAATGGTACTTGTGATGATTAAGGTATACAAGTATGTGACATTTAGATCTCAACACACACTGCTATACACCACATCAGTAGTATACTGAGAATACATTGAGTCAATTTACACAAAGTAAATGCAAAAACACTGATTTTGCTGATAGTTGCTACATTGAGGAATGTTTGACGTACCTTGACTGTGATATGTGGTTGTCCCACCTAGCTACCTGCAGTTGAATGCTCCTAACTGTAAGTCGCTCTGGATGAGAGCGTCTGCTAAATGACTCAAATGTCAGTGTGATGTAATGGCTCCTATCATCTGAAATGATACCAGGCTACGTGACGTGAAACAACGAAGAGGAACTGACCCCAAACTTAGTCACCAGTTCTTCAAATGATACTCAAGTTAATATGAAAATCATAAATAATAAAGACATTCCATGCATTATTTATGACATTTTTCTTCCCTCGCAGCTCTCCTACTTCTCGCTCGCGGCACAAAATGTGTCGTAGAAATGTACTCACCAACTTGCTGTGTGGAGTAAATAATGGCTTGAGGTAAACGTTTTATAGAAATAATCATGAAAATGAAATACATATTTACAGAGAGGAAGGTGGAGTTTGTGTGTGTGGTGTGTGTGTGGTGTGTGGTGTGTGGTGTGTGTGTGTGTGTGTGTGTGTGTGTGTGTGGTGTGTGTGTGTGTGTGTGTGTGTGTGTGTGTGTGTGTGTGTGTGTGTGTGTGTGTGTGTGTGTGTGGAGCATGAGCACAGGTAGTAAGATAGAAAAAGGGGTTGAATGAGGGGGAAGTTTCCATACACTGCGTATATTCACAGATAGTGTAACAACGTGTCTGTGTGAATTACACTCTCTATCGCACAAGGCTATTTCCCTTTCCCTTCTGTTCTCTTAAACACGCGTAACTTTAAACGTGACATAATAGATAAACAGGGAATACAATGTATATGTAAATTAATGTTTGGCTTTCCTACTGAACGAATATCTGATGAGTTTTGTGTCTCTGATTGGTTAAAGTCATTAATTCATCACTGTGGTGTTGCCAGCGAATCAAGAAAGTAAATTACTGATGCGGTTCCTGTTTAAACACACATCAACAATAGATCCGTGGACATACAGTATAAAGCAGAAAGAAGGCTACTGTACGTACTGTATGAGCAACATTTGAAAGCTTATGAAGAATTCCCATCCAAACAGATCTGAGGGACACTGTTTTCTCTAAAGCAGGGCTCTTTTTCACGTCTTGTCTAATCATCAGGTAAATTAAGGTGGCAAAGAGAAGTAATCACCTTTATAAAATGAATACATTTGGTAGGTAGCCTAGCGGCAGGTAGCCTAGCGGTGGGTAGCCTAGCGGCAGGTAGCCTAGCGGCGGGTAGCCTAGCGGCGGGTAGCCTAGCGGCGGGTAGCCTAGCGGCAGGTAGCCTAGCGGCAGGTAGCCTAGTGGTTAGAGTGTTGGGCCAGTAACCGAAAGGTTGCAAGATCAATGTCCCCAAGCTGACAAGGTAAAAATCTGTTGTTCTGCCCCAGAATAAGGCAGTTAACCCACTGTTCCTAGGCTGTCATTGAAAATAAGAATTTGTTCTTAACTGACTTGCCTAGTTGAATAAAGGTAAATAAAGGTAAAATTAAAATGATTTTGACCTCCCCACAATATTATTGGAAGAGGAAGTGTAAACTCTAACATTGCCTATTAGTTATAAAGTTAACTCCAAACACATTTTCCCTAATAGCAGCTGTTAAGCTGATTGAACAAAGGTTAGCCATGTGTTGGCAAAAATGTATATCCAAGTCAAGAAAGTTTACCAGCAGCACTTGCCGCGTCTGGTGTGTGCTTTTTCAAAGCCTGTGACAGACACTCCAGTGAGTGTAATTCGCTCAATGTTAGGAGTAGAGGAGTAAAGTTGACATCATTAGAAATATATACTCCTCTTAAATACTGTAGGTATATCATTGAAAATGTGTTTATTCTGTTGTTGCTTGCGATATTCATAAAAACATTGAGGACCCTAGGTGACATACCCCTTCTCTAGTGTTCTCATTTTCCTCCGTTCTCTTTTCCTCTCTCTCTTCCTCCCCCCAGCCCCTCCATCTCTCACCTCCCCTCTGCCTCCTACTTCCTCTTCCTCCCCCCAGCCCCCCCATCTCTCACCTCCCCTCTGCCTCCTACTTCCTCTTCCTCCCCCAGCCCCCCATCTCTCACCTCCCCTCTGCCTTCTACTCTCTCTTCCTCCCCCCAGCCCCTCCATCTCTCACCTCCCCTCTGTCTCCTACTTCCTCTTCCTCCCCCCAGCCCCTCCATCTCTCACCTCCCCTCTGTCTCCTACTTCCTCTTCCTCCCCCCAGCCCCTCCATCTCTCACCTCCCCTCTGTCTCCTACTTCCTCTTCCTCCCCCCAGCCCCTCCATCTCTCACCTCCCCTCTGCCTCCTACTTTCTCTCTCTATGTCACGTCCTCATGGCAGCATGGTTTTCTGTCCCTCCCACCCTTTCCCTCCCATCCCCCTCTCTCCTGTCCTCTCACTCTCCCTCATGGTATTTCCTCTTTCCTTCATCATTTTCCATTCATACTGGATCCAATTACCATCTCGCTCCGAGGCCCTTCCCGCCTGTGGCCCCTCTCTCTCTAACAGCCCAGCCACATCCATAGCACATCCATCTGAGGGCCACCATCTCTCGCCCTCCCTCGACTGTCACTTTCTCTCTCTGTCCCCTCTCCCTCAGTCTCTCTCTCTTTCCCCCTCTGTCTGTCTCTCTAACTATCTCCACCTCTCTCGATCTTTCTCTCTGCCACCAATAATCCATCCAGCCTTCCACAACGGGATTGCCAGCTCTGCACAAAGTCTAATTGGATCATTTTAAAGGTGCTCACCATGACCACTCTCACCAATGTAATTATATTTTTTCCTCCTCCTTCATTTAATGCTGTGGGCTGGGACAGACGGGAAGAACTCAGTGCCCTTCTACAGAACGGCTGTAACACTTTGGGTTTTACAGTTGGGCTAATCCAATTTCACCCACAGAGAAATCATCCCATGCCATATATATATACTTTTCAACAGGCTTTTTTATGGGCCACCGTAAAAGCCATTCAAGCAGTATTGAATATCCCGGCCTCATTGATTTCAAATAGTGAAAAAAAGGTGTCTGTCTGTCTGTCTGTCTGTCTGTCTGTACATACATATATATGTGTCTCTCTCATTCTCTACCCACAGCTGGTTTCCCTTCTAAACCCCCTCCAAACTCTCCTCTCCTCCGCCACCTGTAAAGTCATTCCGGAATGCTCTCCACAAACTCTCCTGACAGAACGCAAATTAGCAGATTTTTCTAGTGATTCATTCCAGCACTTTTGACGCGATTAGGGGAAGTCAATTAGATGAATAATATATAAATTATCAAAACGCCACAGTGTGGGGCAGGAGGGGAATGGAGGGGGAGGTGCCATCAGCAGCTTAGTGACAATAAACAATACACACTACACCTCTGTGTGCAGGACAGAGACATGGGAGAGGACACGCTACACCTCTGTGTGCAGGACAGAGACATGGGAGAGGACACGCTACACCTCTGTGTGCAGGACAGAGACATGGGAGAGGACACGCTACACCTCTGTGTGCAGGACAGAGACATGGGAGAGGACACGCTACACCTCTGTGTGCAGGACAGAGACATGGGAGAGGACACGCTACACCTCTGTGTGCAGGACAGAGACATGGGAGAGGACACGCTACACCTCTGTGTGCAGGACAGAGGCATGGGAGAGGACATGCTACACCTCTGTGTGCAGGACAGAGACATGGGAGAGGACACGCTACACCTCTGTGTGCAGGACAGAGGCATGGGAGAGGACACGCTACACCTCTGTGTGCAGGACAGAGACATGGGAGAGGACACGCTACACCACTGTGTGCAGGACAGAGACATGGGAGAGGACACGCTACACCTCTGTGTGCAGGACAGAGACATGGGAGAGGACACGCTACACCTCTGTGTGCAGGACAGAGACATGGGAGAGGACACGCTACACCTCTGTGTGCAGGACAGAGACATGGGAGAGGACACGCTACACCTCTGTGTGCAGGACAGAGACATGGGAGAGGACACGCTACACCTCTGTGTGCAGGACAGAGACATGGGAGAGGACACGCTACACCTCTGTGTACAGGACAGAGACATGGGAGAGGACACGCTACACCTCTGTGTGCAGGACAGAGACATGGGAGAGGACACGCTACACCTCTGTGTACAGGACAGAGACATGGGAGAGGACACGCTACACCTCTGTGTGCAGGACAGAGACATGGGAGAGGACACGCTACACCTCTGTGTGCAGGACAGAGACATGGGAGAGGACACGCTACACCTCTGTGTGCAGGACAGAGACATGGGAGAGGACACGCTACACCTCTGTGTGCAGGACAGAGAAATAGGAGAGGATTGTTGGATGTTGACTGGAAACTAGACTGGGGCAAAACCTGCACTGTCTCCAACAGGTGAAATTAAATTCTAGTCCGTTCCGTTCAATTCAGCATTCCTCAGTTTGCTCATTCTTCAGATATATGCCTACAATAGAAACAACTGTTAGTGAGTTGACTGGCAGCACTCTGGAGTTTAAGACCTAACTGCATAGTCTGAGGGACAAAAAATCTATTATATTAATGCACCTATCTGATCCAGGAGAGGTGACGGTGAGAACAGCAGTCTATGAGGCAGCAGTAGAGAGACAGGTGATGGTGAGAACAGCAGTCTATGGGGCAGCAGCACAGAGACAGGTGATGGTGAGAACAGCAGTCTATGAGGCAGCAGCAGAGAGACAGGTGATGGTGAGAACAGCATTCTAATGGGCAGCAGCACAGAGACAGGTGATGGTGAGAACAGCAGTCTATGAGGCAGCAGCAGAGAGACAGGTGATGGTGAGAACAGCAGTCTATGGGGCAGCAGCACAGAGACAGGTGATGGTGAGAACAGCAGTCTATGAGGCAGCAGTAGAGAGACAGGTGATGGTGAGAACAGCAGTCTATGGGGCAGCAGCACAGAGACAGGTGATGGTGAGAACAGCAGTCTATGAGGCAGCAGCACAGACAGGTGATGGTGAGAACAGCAGTCTATGAGGCAGCAGTAGAGAGACAGGTGATGGTGAGAACAGCAGTCTATGGGGCAGCAGCACAGAGACAGGTGATGGTGAGAACAGCAGTCTATGAGGCAGCAGCACAGACAGGTGATGGTGAGAACAGCAGTCTATGGGGCAGCAGCACGGTGACGGTGAGAACAGCAGTCTATGAGGCAGCAGCACAGACAGGTGATGGTGAGAACAGCAGTCTATGGGGCAGCAGCACAGACAGGTGATGGTGAGAACAGCAGTCTATGAGGCAGCAGCATAGAGACAGGTGACGGTGAGAACAGCAGTCTATGAGGCAGCAGCACAGACAGGTGATGATGAGAACAGCAGTCTATGAGGCAGCAGTAGAGAGACAGGTGATGGTGAGAACAGCAGTCTATGGGGCAGCAGCACAGAGACAGGTGATGGTGAGAACAGCAGTCTATGAGGCAGCAGCACAGACAGGTGATGGTGAGAACTGCAGTCTATGGGGCAGCAGCACAGAGACAGGTGACGGTGAGAACAGCAGTCTATGAGGCAGCAGCACAGAGACAGGTGACGATGAGAACAGCAGTCTATGAGGCAGCAGCACAGAGACAGGTCGATGAGAACAGCAGTCTATGAGGCAGCAGCACAGAGACAGGTGACGGTGAGAACAGCAGTCTATGAGGCAGCAGCACAGAGACAGGTGACGGTGAGAACAGCAGTCTATGGGGCAGCAGCACAGACAGGTGATGATGAGAACAGCAGTCTATGAGGCAGCAGCACAGAGACAGGTGACGGTGAGAACAGCAGTCTATGAGGCAGCAGTAGAGAGACAGGTGATGGTGAGAACAGCAGTCTATGGGGCAGCAGCACAGAGACAGGTGATGGTGAGAACAGCAGTCTATGAGGCAGCAGCACAGACAGGTGATGGTGAGAACAGCAGTCTATGAGGCAGCAGCACAGACAGGTGATGGTGAGAACAGCAGTCTATGGGGCAGCAGCACAGACAGGTGATGGTGAGAACAGCAGTCTATGAGGCAGCAGCATTGAGACAGGTGACGGTGAGAACAGCAGTCTATGAGGCAGCAGCACAGAGACAGGTGATGGTGAGAACAGCAGTCTGAGGCAGCAGCACAGAGACAGGTGACGGTGAGAACAGCAGTCTATGGGGCAGCAGCATAGACAGGTAATGGTGAGAACAGCAGTCTATGAGGCAGCAGCACAGAGACAGGTGATGGTGAGAACAGCAGTCTATGGGGCAGCAGCACAGACAGGTGATGGTGAGAACAGCAGTCTATGAGGCAGCAGCACAGACACAGGTCTGACTTCCTCTCCTCCTCAGCAGACCTGAGTAACAGAAGGAAAGAGTCATTTGACTTCCTCTCCTCCTCAGCAGACCTGAGTAACAGAAGGAAAGAGTCATTTGACTTCCTCTCCTCCTCAGCAGACCTGAGTAACAGAAGGAAAGAGTCATTTGACTTCCTCTCCTCCTCGGCAGACCTGAGTAACAGAAGGAAAGAGTCGTCTGACTTCCTCCCTTCCTCAGCAGACCTGAGTAACAGAAGGAAAGAGTCGTCTGACTTCCTCCCGTCCTCAGCAGACCTGAGTAACAGAAGGAAAGAGTCATTTGACTTCCTCTCCTCCTCAGCAGACCTGAGTAACAGAAGGAAAGAGTCGTCTGACTTCCTCTCCTCCTCAGCAGACCTGAGTAACAGAAGGAAAGAGTCATTTGACTTCCTCTCCTCCTCAGCAGACCTGAGTAACAGAAGGAAAGAGTCGTCTGACTTCCTCTCCTCCTCAGCAGACCTGAATAACAGAAGGAAAGAGTCATTTGACTTCCTCTCCTCCTCAGCAGACCTGAGTAACAGAAGGAAAGAGTCGTCTGACTTCCTCTCCTCCTCGGCAGACCTGAGTAACAGAAGGAAAGAGTCATTTGACTTCCTCTCCTCCTCAGCAGACCTGAGTAACAGAAGGAAAGGGTCATTTGACTTCCTCTCCTCCTCAGCAGACCTGAGTAACAGAAGGAAAGAGTCGTCTGACTTCCTCTCCTCCTCAGCAGACCTGAATAACAGAAGGAAAGAGTCATTTGACTTCCTCTCCTCCTCAGCAGACCTGAGTAACAGAAGGAAAGAGTCGTCTGACTTCCTCTCCTCCTCAGCAGACCTGAGTAACAGAAGGAAAGAGTCATTTGACTTCCTCTCCTCCTCAGCAGACCTGAGTAACAGAAGGAAAGAGTCGTCTGACTTCCTCCCCTCCTCAGCAGACCTGAGTAACAGAAGGAAAGAGTCGTCTGACTTCCTCTCCTCCTCGGCAGACCTGAGTAACAGAAGGAAAGAGTCGTCTGACTTCCTCCCGTCCTCAGCAGACCTGAGTAACAGAAGGAAAGAGTCGTCTGACTTTCTCCCCTCCTCAGCAGACCTGAATAACAGAAGGAAAGAGTCGTCTGACTTCCTCCCGTCCTCAGCAGACCTGAGTAACAGAAGGAAAGAGTCATTTGACTTCCTCTCCTCCTCAGCAGATCTGAGTAACAGAAGGAAAGAGTCATTTGACTTCCTCTCCTCCTCGGCAAACCTGAGTAACAGAAGGAAAGAGTCATTTGACTTCCTCTCCTCCTCAGCAGATCTGAGTAACAGAAGGAAAGAGTCGTCTGACTTCCTCTCCTCCTCAGCAGACCTGAGTAACAGAAGGAAAGAGTCATTTGACTTCCTCTCCTCCTCAGCAGACCCGAGTAACCTGACTTCCTCTCCTCCTCAGCAGACCTGAGTAACAGAAGGAAAGAGTCATTTGACTTCCTCTCCTCCTCAGCAGACCTGAGTAACAGAAGGAAAGAGTCGTCTGACTTCCTCTCCTCCTCAGCAGACCTGAGTAACAGAAGGAAAGAGTCGTCTGACTTCCTCTCCTCCTCAGCAGACCTGAGTAACAGAAGGAAAGAGTCATTTGACTTCCTCTCCTCCTCAGCAGACCTGAGTAACAGAAGGAAAGAGTCGTCTGACTTCCTCTCCTCCTCAGCAGACCTGAGTAACAGAAGGAAAGAGTCGTCTGACTTCCTCTCCTCCTCAGCAGACCTGAGTAACAGAAGGAAAGAGTCATTTGACTTCCTCTCCTCCTCAGCAGACCTGAGTAACAGAAGGAAAGAGTAGTCTCTGCTTTTAGTCTGTGTGCTCTGTCACATGATAACAGGGTCTCTTACACTTGGTAATGCGTTTAATGTTCATTTTATAGAGGTTGTAGCTCAGTGTAATGGACTAAATATACCATCACAGACGTAGTGTTGATGACTGGGCTGTACTTACAACATGAGTCAACAGGTTTCATTGAATCCATTCCATTTAACTTTTGCTTGTGCCCAGCCAGTAACCCGAGGACAGTAGCAGCTGTGTGGCGGTAGGGAGACTTCCTACATCACGTCAGTAACCAACCCCTTGGTAGAAGTAGAGTACTAGAATGAATGGCCGTGTGAGTCATTACTGGGGCTATTTGAACCTTTGTGTCTTCCACCTGCCGCGCTCCGCAAGCATTCATCTCCCTACCTTCAAGACCAGTGATATCGGAATGCACTGCGCGGGTTGAGCATTGCGCTGCTTGTGTGTGTTTGTGTGTGAGTGTGTGTGTCAAACAGGGAGTAGCAGTACTGAGTGGACGTGCAGCGGTACGAGGTTATTGAGGGAGCCATGTACATACTGTGTAACTAGAGGTAAAGTAACTAGGCAACATGACATATCTGTGTGTGTGTGGGAGATAGCCACGAGGAGAAGTCTGTACCTGCCCTGACAGTCCCTGAGCCCAGGGGATGGAAGCCCCTTATCAGGCGTACTCAGTCCTGCAGTGGAGCGGTGTATCCATTCACACAGAAACACCACCGCCAAGGAAATATAGGGGGAAATAATTAAATACGCTGGGGAGGAAAGACACTGATTTATGTGTTTGTGTGTGTGTGTCGTGTGTGTGTGCGTTTTTGCCTGTGTGTAAACCTTAATCACCGTATTTGTAGTCCCTCTGCGAGCGGTACTAGACCAGGGGGAAATAAAAGAGAGACTACAGAGGGAGAAAAGGATTCTCAGGAAAATAATAAGTCTCGGTTCCGACACAAATATTACTCCGCTGTGATGGATGATAGTTGAAAGCAGAGGAGAGAGAAACTTCAAAGACTCCTTTACAGTGGCAGAGAAATGTTAGGAAGAGGACAAATTGAACTGGGTGTCTTTGTGTAAGACCCAATAACAATCCAAAGAAGGCTGTGTGTGTGTGTGTGTGTGTGTGTGTGTGTGTGTGTGTGTGTGTGTGTGTGTGTGTGTGTGTGTGTGTGTGTGTGTGTGTGTGTGTGTGTGTGTGTGTGTGTGTGTGTGTGTGTGTGTGTGTGTGTGTGTGAGGAGAGAGAGAGAGAGAGAGAGAGAGAGAGAGAGAGAGAGAGAGAGAGAGAGAAATGGGAGGAGAGAGAGAGAGAGAGAGAGATGGAGAGAGATGGAGGAGAGAGAGATGGAGAGAGGAGATGGAGGAGAGAGAGAGAGAGGGAGATGGAGGAGAGAGAGAGAGAGGGAGATGGAGGAGAGAGAGAGAGGGAGATGGAGGAGAGAGAGAGAGGAGATGGATGGAGGAGAGAGAGAGAGAGAGAGGAGAGAGAGAGAGAGATGGAGAGAGAGAGAGAGAGAGAGGAGAGAGAGAGAGAGAGAGAGAGAGAGAGAGAGAGAGAGAGAGAGAGAGAGAGAGAGAGAGAGAGAGAGAGAGGAGGAGATGGAGAGAGAGAGAGAGAGAGAGATGGAGAGAGAGAGAGAGAGATGGAGGAGAGAGAGAGAGAGAGAGAGAGAGAGAGAGAGAGAGAGAGAGGAGACAGAGAGCGGGAGAGAGCGGGAGAGAGAGAGAGGGAGAGAGAGAGAGACGGAGGAGACAGAGAGAGCGAGAGAGAGAGAGAGAGACTGAGTCATGGCCATAACTAATGCTCTGGTGTTGACTGACAGGCGACATCAATAAACTGTAGTGACTAAACATTGCTGACTGACATCTCTGTAATGTAATGAGATGCTGAACATTAGACCATGTGAGGTCAGATGAGGAGTATTCCCAATTCCCAATCGTTCACACCCTCTTAAGCCTTAGAATATTCACATGTGAGGCCATGTGGTAGACAGAGAGAGTAAAGGTAGTGTTGTAAACAATCAAAGATTTCAAGACTTATAGTGGTGAAAGTAGGACTCTACAATAAGGACAAACTACAGGTAAAAATACACTTTATCTAGTCCTTGACCTATATGCAAATATGACTTTGGTGCTTGCGTCACGCCCTGACCTTAGATATCTCTGTTTTTCTATATATTTTTGTTAGGTCAGGGTGTGACTAGGGTGGGTACTCTAGATTGTGTATGTCTAGGTTTTTTTTCATTCATCTCAGGTTTTTGTATGTCTATTTTGGCCTGATATGGTTCCCAATCAGAGACAGCTGTTTATCGTTGTCTCTGATTGGGGATCATATTTAGGTGGCCATTTCCCCGTTGTTAGTTGTGGGATCTTGTCTATGTTCAGTTCCCTGTCAGCACTAGTTTGTATAGCTTCACATTTTGTTTGGTTGTTTGTTCGCTCTAACCACTAGGCAGGGTAGCCTAGTGGTTAGAGCGTTGGACTAGTAACTGGAAGGTTGCGAGTTCAAACCCACGAGCTGACAAGGTACAAATCAGGTACAAATCTGTCGTTCTGCCCCTGAACAGACAGTTAACCCACTGTTCCTAGGCTGTCATTGAAAATAAGAATGTGTTCTTCACTGACTTGCCTGGTTAAATAAAGGTAAAATAAAAAAAAGTTTAAAAAAAGAGAATGTACGCATACCACGTTACGCCTTGGTCCGATCCTTATGACGAACGTGACAGCATGTTGTTCTTCACATTACCGTCTCTGGTAAACACACACTATATCAGATAACGCACAGAATACAGAAGGTGTAAATGGTACAGTGAAATAGTTACTTGCATATATACATAGCAGCAATATGAAAAATATAAATATAAAATAGTCCAGATAAACATATTGTGTAAATATTTTATAATTATATTATTGCATACTCAGACACTAGTGGTGTGCCGAGTATTAGGACAGTATCATAACGGATATGGGTTATTTTCGGGATACGATTATGCTCAGAGTATTTTTTGCAACTATCTGCTGCTCTGATTGGATAAAATGAAACTGTATTTCTCCATCCACTCCTTTCACCCCATCGCTTTTCCTTTAATGTTTTTGGTCATACCCGTGGTATACGGTCTGATATACCGCGGCTTTCAGCCAATCAGCATTCAGGGCTCGAACCACCCAGTTTATAATTGCTATCAAGCTATCAATGTGCATAATATCTCAAAAGTGGGGCAAGGGTATGGCAAAAAGATGAAACGCTAATGCGCATTCTGACAGAGTGACAGTAAACCTGGCTGCCCTCTGCAAATTGAGGACACACAGACACACACACATACACACCTACCCCTCCGTGCGCGGTTCCTAATCTGAAGCTTTTTTTGTAGTGAGAACGTGTGTCATGCCCTGGTCGAAGTATTTTGTGTTTATCTTTATGTATTGGGTCAGGCCAGGGTGTGGCATGGGGTTTTTGTATTGTGGTGTGTTTTGTCTTGGGGTTTTGGTGTTGGTATTGGGATTGTAGCTTAGTGGGGTATCTAGCAAAGTCTATGGCTGTCTGGAGTGGTTCTCAATCAGAGACAGGTGTTTATCGTTGTCTCTGATTGGGAAGCATATTTAGGCAGCCATATTCTTTGAGTTTGTCGTGGGTGATTGTCCTTAGTGTCTTTGTTCCTGTCGCTGTGTTAGTTGACAAGTATAGGCTGTTTCAGTTTTCGTTACGTTTATTGTTTTGTAGTGTTTTGTGTTTATTCGTGTTTACGTTTGTTGATTAAACATGGATTGCAATCTACACGCTGCGGTTTGGTCCGACTCTCCATCACCAAAAGAGAACCGTTACAACGTGCAGGGAGATATTTTGCCAACATCTATTTAGGCATATTAAAATGCTTAAGTTTTTCAGATCAAGAGTAACATCCAATACAACTATCTAGTGTCAATTTACGGATACGATTACGGTCATTGTCGGCACACCCCTATCCGACACAATTGTCACAATAGCTAAGTGGATGGGTCACTATTGTCTAGACATGTACACCTGTTCATGAAATACAATAGATGGCCTTAATCACCCCCCCCACACACCTGGTAACTTGATGGGTCCTGTAATCATGATCTGGCGAAGTGGAGTCCTTTGTTTAGACATGTAGCTAGCTAAGCAATAAATCATAATCCTAACCCATACTACTAGCAATACAAACTGATTGTCATAGCATGAAATGCTGTAGTATGAATATGCAGGTAGCTAAAGCTAACCAACTAAGTTCAATGTTATCTAGCTAGGTTACATTAAGGCTAAAATTAGCGACGCAAATGCCTTTCTGAGATACAAATAATATTACTACAAAGATCATACACATTATGTTAGTGAGACAGAAAGCAAACGTTTGCTAGCTGGCTAACAGTAGGCTTTAACTTGCAATTCTGACAGAATTAGAAACGTATAATATCTGATAATGTAGCTAGACTCTTATCCGTATACATGGATTAACGCTTCAAGGCAGACTAGAACCCCTTTAACTATGTTTTGTTTGCGCAGCTTGTTTAACCCACAAGTCACTCCGGTTGACCGTGTGCAGAAAGTAGTCCACTGTTTCCCACTGATCTTTGTCAATAGCGCCTGCTACATTCAGGGCAGCAATGCTGTTGAGAGCAGTAACAACACCTTTGCAGTTCTCCATGGCTAACATTATATCTTTCAAAAAAAGCCGCGGTAGCAAGGATTATTTATACACACTGAGCAGCTCATGTTATAGACAGAAGCATGTGACATGGCAGACCAACACTCATCTCTCGGCATGTCCAGCCCATGCATTATCTTAGCCAATCATGGCTAGCGGGAAGTTTCCTGCCTTTTTCGATCGCTAAACAAACTAGGCTCATAATTTAACAATTTGATTCGTATTTCCAGATGGCATACAAGTTTATTATTTAGCACATGAAATTTCACATTCCAAAAGGCATTTCAGCCCACCAAAAAGATTGAAATAAATGTTCAAATGCCTCTCCTGTGAAGTTGTGACGTGCGACATACGCCTAGCTTCCTGAAACGGGTCACGAATGGCACAACCGCTGAATGGATGTCTTTTCATAAGCATCGACTTCTGTTTTAGTGTGGGGGGTTACATACATTTGATTGGGTAAGACCTTCAACACACTGCCGTCAACGTGGCTCACATTACTTGACAATCACCTCACATGAACATATTTCCCATCGGGCCTGGTGTCAAATCAACGAAGGGGCGACAATGAAAAAGTGTGTTATCACCTGGAGATTAGAAAAACATGGAGGGTCTCAACACACGAGCAACAGTCCTACCCGTCATAGTCAGGTGCTGTTTGAGTGACAGGTGATAATGTCTCGGCTCCTGTGACAATGGTAAACTGATGGATGATGTGATGATGATATGGTGTGTGTGTGTGTGTGTGTGTGTGTGTGTGTGTGTGTGTGTGTGTGTGTGTGTGTGTGTGTGTGTGTGTGTGTGTGTGTGTGTGTGTGTGGTGCTATGGATATACCTCCACAGAGAACATAGCAGCGGATTGACAGAGAAAGCTCATTGAAACTAGTGTTTTAAGTGTGAATCTGTCACAGCCAATCAAATGTCCCAATCTTGGAATAATAAAGATTACTTGAAGGATGAACTACTGTAGCCAGTCTGAAAAGTGAATGCAATAACACAGCTGAATAATGTGGTGCGAGAGAGGGAATGAAGGATGGAGAGAAGGAGGCGAGGAAGAGTGTTAATGACCTCTGTGAAGCATTAGTACTGAGGTCATTAAAGCATTCATTAGAACGTCATTACGACATAATTAAAACGTCATTCCCCCCCGAGTAGAGAATTTTAATTTTATCACCCTGTTGCAGGGTAACTTTCCTGTAATGCAGGACATTTAAAACTTATTTAAGGTTTAAAACGTTTCTAATTTCCAATTTTAAAAAACCTGTTCCCCTACAAAAATGACCATTAATTATAACCATGGGTCAAATGTTCTGTTGCTTTATTTTCCTACTGTAGCAAACTGGCTCAAATTCAAAACATTTTTCCCAACAAAAAAATGAAAATACCGACACAAACCCAGTCTGAGATCTACAAGAAAGGAGAGGAATACATTCATTTATTTGGAAAGGTAGACACTGAGAAGGTTACATTTATCCCTCCCATTGCATAATTTTTTTTGTTCCTCCATTTGATTCTCCCAGACACCTGCTTTCAGACTAAAACCTGTTCCCCTACAGAATGAATACAACCCACATTTTTGCAACAAAAAAAAGATCCAGGTTTATATTGAATCCCAGTCTTTCTGTTTGTCTTGTTTGGTACTTAATGAATACAACCCACTAGATCCAGGTTTATATTCTCAGTCTTTCATATCTGGCCCTGGCACCTTCTCTCTCTCCCCTGTGTGTCTAACGCTGAGCCTAAGACGAAGGGGCTTAGACTCACGTTCAGTCAGCAGATCCAAGGGAGGAGAGGAAGGAAGGAAGAGTGGGGGATAAAGGAAGTGGAAAGGCATTATCCCAACAGGATGGTAATGCATATTTATGCCTCAGCTATATTGTTCCTATTAATCTAGGTACTCCACAGTATGTTGTAATAGACTGGTGTCAGGGAAGAGATGCTCTAAACACTCCTGGTTTACCATGGCCTGTCTGCTCTGTAGTGTGGGACAACACCTGTCTTATCAAGCTTCTTCAATAAGTGCTATAGTTAGTGTGGGTGTGTGTGTGTGTGTGTGTGAGTCATCAGTGTCTGACTATATTGAAGTATGGTAATGTGTATGTAGTGTTTAGGCGATGGCATGTGTCTCCTGTGGTATGTCAGCAAACATGAGAAAAGCAAGGTTGCCTACAGTGCATTTGAAAGTATTCAGACCCCTTGACTTTTTCCACATTTTGTTATGTTGCAGCCTTATTCTAAAATGTATTACATCTTTTTTTTTGTTCATCGATCTAATGACAAAGCAAAAACAGTTTTTTTGACATTTTTGCAAATCTATAAAAATAAAAAAAATAACTGAAATAGCCTTTTCTCATAAGTATTCAGACCCTTTGCTTTGAGACTCGAAATTGAGCTCAAGTGCATCCTGTTTCCATTGATCATCCCTGAGATGTTTCTACAACTTGATTGGAGTCCACCTGTGGTAAATGCAATTGATTGGACATGATTTGGAAAGTCACACACCTGTCTAAGGTCCCACAGTTGACAGTGCACATCAGAGCAAAAACCAAGCCATGAGGTCGAAGGAATTGTCCGTAGAGCTCCGAGACAGGATTGTGCCAAATCACAGATCTAGGGAAGGGTAGCAACACATTTCTGCATTATTGAAAGTACCCAAGAACACAGTGGCCTCCACTGACTGACCTCAGACTGATGTGAAGGTTCTTCTTCCAACAGGACAACGACCGTAAGCACACAGCCAAGACAACGCAGGCTCGGCTTCAGAACAAGTAACTGAATGTCCTTGAGAGGCCCAGCCGGAGTCCGGACTTCAACCCAATCCAACACCTCTGGACAGACCTGAAAATAGCTGTGCAGTGATGCTCCCCATCCAACCTGACAGAGCTTGAGAGGATCTGCAGAGAAGAATGGGAGAAACTCCCCAAATACTGGTTTGCCAAGCTTGTAGCGTCATACCCAAGAAGACTCAAGACTGTAATCGCTGCCAAAGGTGCTTCAACAAAGTACTGAGTAAAAGGTCTGAATATTTATGTAAATGTGATATTTCAGTTTTTTTATTTCTAATAAATGAGCTGTTTTTGCTCTGTCATTTTGGGGTATTGTGTGTAGATTGATGAGGGGGAAAAACAATTGAATCATTAATATATTAAGGATTTAACGTAACCAAATGTGGAAAAAGTCAAGGGGTTTGAATACTTCCCAAATGCACTGTATGTCAGGTATCAACTTTGAATAAAGGAAACACAAACATAAAGTGTCTTAATAGGGAATTGGGCACCACGAGCCAGAACAGCTTCAATGCACCTTGGCATAGATTCTACAAGTGTCTTGAACTCTATTGGAGGGATGCAACACCATTCTTCCACGGGAAATTCCATCATTTGCTGTTGTTGATGGTGGTGGAAAACGCTGTCTCTGGCGCCGCTCTAGAATCTCCCATAAGTGTTCAATTGGGTTGAGATCTGGTGACTGAGACGGCCATGGCATATGGTTTACATTGCATAGAGGGAGGCATAGAGAGAGAGAGAGAGAGGGGTAGAGAGATAGAGGGATAGAGAGAGGTAGAGAGAGAGAGGTAGAGAGAGAGAGGTAGAGAGAGAGAGGTAGAGAGAGAGAGGTAGAGAGAGAGAGGTAGAGAGAGAGGTAGAGAGAGAGAGGTAGAGAGAGAGGGAGAGAGAGAGAGAGGGGTAGAGAGAGGTAGAGAGGGGGTAGAGAGAGGTAGAGAGAGAGGGGTAGAGAGAGGTAGAGAGAGAGGTAGAGAGAGGTAGAGAAAGAGAGGTAGAGAAAGAGAGGTAGAGAGAGAGAGGAGAGGTAGAGAGAGGTAGAGAGAGAGAGAGTAGAGAGGTAGAGAGAGAGGTAGAGAGAGGTAGAGAGAGAGGTAGAGAGAGAGGTAGAGAGAGAGAGGTAGAGAGAGAGGGAGAGAGAGGTAGAGAGAGAGGTAGAGAGAGAGGTAGAGAGAGAGGTAGAGAAAGAGGTAGAGAGAGAGAGGAGAGGTAGAGAGAGAGGTAGAGAGAGAGAGAGAGAGGTAGAGAGAGAGGTAGAGAGAGAGAGAGGTAGAGAGAGAGGTAGAGAGAGAGGTAAAGAGAGGTAGAGAAAGAGAGGTAGAGAGAGAGGAGAGGTAGAGAGAGAGAGGAGAGGTAGAGAGAGGTAGAGAGAGAGAGAGAGAGGAGAGGTAGAGAGAGGTAGAGAGAGAGGAGAGGTAGAGAGAGAGAGGAGGTAGAGAGAGGTAGAGAGAGAGAGGTAGAGAGAGAGGTAGAGAGAGAGGTAGAGAGAGAGGAGAGGTAGAGAGAGAGGTAGAGAGAGAGGAGAGGTAGAGAGAGAGAGGAGAGGTAGAGAGAGGCAGAGAGAGAGAGAGAGGTAGAGAGAGAGGTAGAGAGAGAGGTAGAGAGAGAGGTAGAGAGAGAGGAGGTAGATAGAGAGGCAGAGAGAGAGGTAGAGAGAGAGGTAGAGAGAGGTAGAGAGAGATGAGAGGTAGAGAGAGGTAGAGAAAGAGAGGTAGAGAAAGAGAGGTAGAGAGAGAGAGGAGAGGTAGAGAGAGGTAGAGAGAGAGAGGAGAGGTAGAGAGAGAGAGAGGTAGAGAGAGAGGTAGAGAGAGAGAGAGAGAGAGAGAGAGAGAGAGAGAGAGAGAGAAAGAGAGGTAGAGAAAGAGAGGTAGAGAGAGAGGAGAGGTAGAGAGAGAGGAGAGGTAGAGAGAGGTAGAGAGAGAGAGAGGTAGAGAGAGGAGAGGTAGAGAGAGGTAGAGAGAGAGGTAGAGAGAGAGGAGAGGTAGAGAGAGAGAGAGGAGAGGTAGAGAGAGGTAGAGAGAGAGGTAGAGAGAGAGGTAGAGAGAGAGAGAGGTAGAGAGAGAGGTAGAGAGAGAGAGGAGAGGTAGAGAGAGAGAGGAGAGGTAGAGAGAGGTAGAGAGAGAGAGAGAGGTAGAGAGAGAGGTAGAGAGAGAGGTAGAGAGAGAGGTAGAGAGAGAGGAGAGGTAGATAGAGAGGTAGAGAGAGGTAGAGAGAGAGGTAGAGAGAGGTAGAGAGAGAGGAGAGGTAGAGAGAGGTAGAGAGAGAGAGAGAGGTAGAGAGAGAGGTAGAGAGAGAGGTAGATAGAGAGGTAGATAGAGAGGTAGAGAGAGGTAGAGAGAGAGGTAGAGAGAGGTAGAGAGAGATGAGAGGTAGAGAGAGATGAGAGGTAGAGAGAGGTAGAGAGAGAGAGAGAGAGAGGTAGAGAGAGAGAGGTAGAGAGAGAGAGGTAGAGAGAGAGAGGTAGAGAGAGAGAGGTAGAGAGAGAGAGGTAGAGAGAGAGAGAGAGAGAGAGAGAGAGAGAGAGAGAGAGAGAGATGTAGAGAAAGAGAGGTAGAGAGAGAGGTAGAGAAAGAGAGGTAGAGAGAGGTAGAGAGAAGAGAGGTAGAGAGATGTAGAGAAAGAGAGGTAGAGAGAGGTAGAGAAAGAGAGGTAGAGAGAGCGAGAGGTAGAGGTAGAGAGAGAGAGAGAGGTAGAGAGAGAGAGGTAGAGAGAGAGTAGTAGAGAGAGGTAGAGAGAGAGGTAGATAAAGAGAGGTAGATAAAGAGAGGTAGAGAGAGAGGTAGAGAAAGAGGTAGAGAGAGGTAGAGGTAGAGGTAGAGAGAGAGGTAGAGGTAGAGGTAGAGAGAGAGGTAGAGGTAGAGAGAGAGAGAGAGAGAGAGAGAGAGAGAGAGAGGGAGAGGTAGAGAGAGGAGAGGTAGAGAGAGAGAGAGGAGAGGGGTAGAGAGAGAGGTCGAGAGAGGTATAGAGAGAGAGGTAGAGAGAGAGGTAGAGAGAGAGAGAGAGATAGAGGAGAGAGAGGAGAGAGAGAGAGGTAGAGAGAGAGAGGTAGAGAGAGAGAGGTAGAGAGAGAGAGGTAGAGAGAGAGGTAGAGAGAGGAGAGGTAGAGAGAGAGTAGAGAGAGAGGTAGAGAGAGAGTTAGAGAGAGAGGTAGAGAGAGAGAGAGAGAGGTAGAGAGAGGAGAGGTAGAGAGAGATGAGAGGTAGAGAGAGGTAGAGAGAGAGAGAGGTAGAGAGAGAGAGAGGTAGAGAGAGAGAGGTAGGAGAGAGAGAGGTAGAGAGAGAGAGGTAGAGAGAGAGAGGTAGAGAGAGAGAGAGAGAGAGGTAGAGAGAGAGGTAGAGAGAGAAAGAGGTAGAGAGAGGTAGAGAGAGAGAGAGAGAGAGAGAGAGGAGAGGTAGAGAGAGAGAGGTAGAGAGAGATGTAGAGAAAGAGAGGTAGAGAAAGAGAGGTAGAGAGAGGTAGAGAAAGAGAGGTAGAGAGATGTAGAGAAGAGAGGTAGAGAGAGGTAGAGAAAGAGAGGTAGAGAGAGCGAGAGAGGTAGAGGTAGAGAGAGAGGTAGAGAGAGAGAGAGAGGTAGAGAGAGAGAGGTAGAGAGAGAGGTAGAGAGAGGTAGATAAAGAGAGGTAGATAAAGAGAGGTAGAGAGAGAGGTAGAGGTAGAGGTAGAGAGAGAGGTAGAGGTAGAGGTAGAGAGAGAGGTAGAGGTAGAGGTACAGGTAGAGGTAGAGGTAGAGGTAGAGGTAGAGAGAGAGAGAGAGAGAGAGAGAGAGAGAGAGAGAGGAGAGGTAGAGAGAGGAGAGGTAGAGAGAGAGAGGTAGAGAGAGAGAGAGAGAGGGGTAGAGAGAGAGGTAGAGAGAGGTATAGAGAGAGAGGTAGAGAGAGAGAGAGATAGAAGAGAGAGAGGTAGAGAGAGGTAGAGAAAGAGAGGTAGAGAGGTAGAGAGAGAGGTAGAGAGAGGTAGAGAGAGAGGTAGAGAGAGAGAGAGAGAGAGAGAGAGGTAGAGAGAGAGGTAGAAAGAGGTAGAAAGAGGTAGAGAGAGAGAGAGAGAGAGAGAGAGAGAGAGAGAGAGAGAGAGAGAGAGAGAGAGAGAGGGGTAGAGATTTGGGCTGTAAAGGTTAAATACTTCCGTCCAATAACAAAGGAGGAGGAGGAGACATACTGAGCTGAAGAGAGATTCAAGAGAGAGAATAGAATGAACCCATTAAAGCTCTGTTGCCTTCAATCCTTTCTCTAATGGACCACACACACACCGCACCGAATTTTCAACTGCCACTCGTCTGCCGTCCATCTGCTGTTCGTTCGGTGCTGTGTGTTTAACACCGGAACCGCTGGGCCTCGAGGTGGCCCCCTTTGAGCTAATGAGCATTCTGACTGCAACATCCTAATAGTGTAATTACTACGTTTCATATATGCTATTGCAAAAACAGCCATTAGGTTTCGTTTATGAAGGTCTTGCGTAACATTAATACCAGAACCTGTTCCCCTACATTTTCTTCAAATGACACAAATAACACCATAGCAGTTTATGTTAGTGTATGTTACTGTAGGGTATACAACTATGTGTTACAACTATGTGTTGGAACATGGTAAAAACTTATTTTTATTATAACGTCAAAATAAAACAATATAGCAAGACTTGCGATCAAATTATGAAATCATTCATAGCCTAAACATCATTATAAGCGCCAAGTGTGCTTGATAAATAGTACAAATCTGCACAAAAGCAATAATGGCATTATAATGAATATAACTGCAGATATGACAGCAGTCAAAAATAGTCAATGATTGTCTGCTTTTGGTAAAATGTCACATAAACAACGAAAGCTTGTGAGTGCGTTGCTGTTGTAGGGCCTGATCTCTCAGTGATGGCATTTTGTTGTGCTCATAATCAACAATACTGTAGCATTGTCACCAGCTTGTTCTATTCAAATGGTGCCGTCCTTCCTCTCTCCTGTCTCACCATTTAATTCGGTGGTGGCGCGGGCACCTGCTCAGTGCGCACCGTTCTGGCTTTTAGAGCTTAGGCCTCGGAGGTTCAGACAGGATCAGAATCAGAAGAATAATCATCAGAGGTGTCGACTCATTTCGGTATAGTTTTGGTTCAGTTGCTAGGAAACTATAGGGGTGATTATAAACTGGGCACGTCACCTTCAACTGTCTGGAGAAGGAGGTGAGCAGGCCCTACTGTCGGGAGAAGGAGGTGAGCAGGCCCTACTGTCGGGAGAAGGAGGTGAGCAGGCCCTACTGTCGGGAGAAGGAGGTGAGCAGGCCCTACTGTCGGGAGAAGGAGGTGAAGAAGGCCCTACTGTCGGGAGAAGGAGGTGAGCAGGCCCTACTGTCGGGAGAAGGAGGTGAAGAAGGCCCTACTGTCGGGAGAAGGAGGTGAAGAAGGCCCTACTGTCGGGAGAAGGAGCTGAGCAGGCCCTACTGTCGGGAGAAGGAGGTGAAGAAGGCCCTACTGTCGGGAGAAGGAGCTGAGCAGGCCCTACTGTCGGGAAAGGAGCTGAGCAGGCCCTACTGTCGGGAGAAGGAGGTGAGCAGGCCCTACTGTCGGGAGAAGGAGGTGAAGAAGGCCCTACTGTCGGGAGAAGGAGTGCAGCAGGCCCTACTGTCGGGAGAAGGAGGTGAAGAAGGCCCTACTGTCGGGAGAAGGAGCTGAGCAGGCCCTACTGTCGGGAGAAGGAGGTGAGCAGGCCCTACTGTCGGGAGAAGGAGGTGAGCAGGCCCTACTGTCGGGAGAAGGAGGTGAGCAGGCCCTACTGTCGGGAGAAGGAGGTGAAGAAGGCCCTACTGTCGGGAGAAGGAGGTGAGCAGGCCCTACTGTCGGGAGAAGGAGGTGAGCAGGCCCTACTGTCGGGAGAAGGAGGTGAAGAAGGCCCTACTGTCGGGAGAAGGAGCTGAGCAGGCCCTAGTGTCGGGAGAAGGAGCTGAGCAGGCCCTACTGTCGGGAGAAGGCCCTACTGTCGGGAGAAGGAGCTGAGCAGGCCCTACTGTCGGGAAAAGGAGCTGAGCAGGCCCTACTGTCGGGAAAAGGAGCTGAGCAGGCCCTACTGTCGGGAGAAGGAGCTGAGCAGGCCCTACTGTCGGGAGAAGGAGCTGAGCAGGCCCTACTGTCGGGAGAAGGAGCTGAGCAGGCCCTACTGTCGGGAAAAGGAGCTGAGCAGGCCCTACTGTCGGGAAAAGGAGCTGAGCAGGCCCTACTGTCGGGAGAAGGAGGTGAACAGGCCCTACTGTCGGGAGAAGGCCCTACTGTCGGGAAAAGGAGCTGAGCAGGCCCTACTGTCGGGAGAAGGAGCTGAGCAGGCCCTACTGTCGGGAGAAGGCCCTACTGTCGGGAAAAGGAGCTGAGCAGGCCCTACTGTCGGGAAAAGGAGCTGAGCAGGCCCTACTGTCGGGAGAAGGAGCTGAGCAGGCCCTACTGTCGGGAGAAGGAGGTGAGCAGGCCCTACTGTCGGGAGAAGGAGGTGAAGAAGGCCCTACTGTCGGGAGAAGGAGGTGAGCAGGCCCTACTGTCGGGAGAAGGAGGTGAAGAAGGCCCTACTGTCGGGAGAAGGAGGTGAAGAAGGCCCTACTGTCGGGAGAAGGAGCTGAGCAGGCCCTACTGTCGGGAGAAGGAGGTGAAGAAGGCCCTACTGTCGGGAGAAGGAGCTGAGCAGGCCCTACTGTCGGGAAAAGGAGCTGAGCAGGCCCTACTGTCGGGAGAAGGAGGTGAGCAGGCCCTACTGTCGGGAGAAGGAGGTGAGCAGGCCCTACTGTCGGGAGAAGGAGGTGAGCAGGCCCTACTGTCGGGAGAAGGAGGTGAAGAAGGCCCTACTGTCGGGAGAAGGAGGTGAAGAAGGCCCTACTGTCGGGAGAAGGAGCTGAGCAGGCCCTACTGTCGGGAGAAGGAGGTGAGCATGCCCTACTGTCGGGAGAAGGAGGTAAAGAAGGCCCTACTGTTGGGAGAAGGAGGTGAGCAGGCCCTACTGTCGGGAGAAGGAGGTGAAGAAGGCCCTACTGTCGGGAGAGGCCCTAGGGAGGAGGTGAAGAAGGCCCTACTGTCGGGAGAAGGAGGTGAAGAAGGCCCTACTGTCGGGAGCCCTACTGTCGGGAGAAGGAGGTGAAGAAGGCCCTACTGTCGGGAGAAGGAGGTGAAGAAGGCCCTACTGTCGGGAGAAGGAGGTGAAGAAGGCCCTACTGTCGGGAGAAGGAGGTGAAGAAGGCCCTACTGTCGGGGGAGAAGGAGGTGAAGAAGGCCCTACTGTCGGGAGAAGGAGGTGAAGAAGGCCCTACTGTCGGGAGAAGGAGGTGAAGAAGGCCCTACTGTCGGGAGAAGGAGGTGAGCAGGCCCTACTGTCGGGAGAAGGAGGTGAAGAAGGCCCTACTGTCGGGAGAAGGAGGTGAAGAAGGCCCTACTGTCGGGAGAAGGAGGTGAAGAAGGCCCTACTGTCGGGAGAAGGAGGTGAAGAAGGCCCTACTGTCGGGAGAAGGAGGTGAAGAAGGCCCTACTGTCGGGAGAAGGAGGTGAAGAAGGCCCTACTGTCGGGAGAAGGAGGTGAAGAAGGCCCTACTGTCGGGAGAAGGAGGTGAAGAAGGCCCTACTGTCGGGAGAAGGAGGTGAGCAGGCCCTACTGTCGGGAGAAGGAGGTGAAGAAGGCCCTACTGTCGGGAGAAGGAGGTGAAGAAGGCCCTACTGTCGGGAGAAGGAGGTGAAGAAGGCCCTACTGTCGGGAGAAGGAGGTGAAGAAGGCCCTACTGTCGGGAGAAGGAGGTGAAGAAGGCCCTACTGTCGGGAGAAGGAGGTGAAGAAGGCCCTACTGTCGGGAGAAGGAGGTGAAGAAGGCCCTACTGTCGGGAGAAGGAGCAGCAATGAGGGAAAACAATACAAAAAATGATGTGCCCTCCTAAAACTGGTTCTGTTTTTGATATTAACATTATTACAACAACAGTGTGTTATATACACCGAGTGTACAAAATGCTAGGAACACCACCTTCCTAACATTGAGTTGCACCCTCTTTTGCCCTCAGAACAGCCTCAATTCGTTGGGGCATGGACTCTACAAGCTGTCGAAAGCGTACCCATGTTGACTCCAATGCTTCCCACAGTTGTGTCAAGTTGGCTGGATGCCCTTTGAGTGGTGGACCTTTCTTTATACACACAGGAAACTGTAGAGCGTGAAAAACCCAGCAGCGTTGTAGTTCTTGACACACTCAAATCGGTGCGCCTGGCACCTACTACCATACCTCGTTCAAAGGTAGTTAAATATTTTGTCTTGCTCATTCACCCTCTGAATGGCACACATACACAATCCATGTCTCAATTGTCTAAAGGCTTAAAAATCCTTCTTTAACCTGTCTCATCCCCTTCGTCTAAGGTGATTGAAGGGGATTTAACAAGTGTCACCAATAAGGGCTCATAGCTTTCACCTGCATTCACCTGGTCAGTCTATGTCGTGAAAAGAGCAGGTGTTCTTAATGTTTTGTACACTCAGTGTATACTTATTTAGAAAAAGTAAAGGATGGAGGGAAGGACATAATAAATACCACAGTAATAATTCATTCATTAATGAGCAGTCCAAATGACATGCTATAGCGGTCTAGTGTTAAGGGCCCCCGACTGACTGACGTAATTTTCGCACGATTCTAAACGTGGAATCGGTTTGCACTTGGTTTGCAAATTACTTGCTACTAAGCTGGAGGCCCTGTGTCTCAACCCGGCCCTGTGCAATTGGGTCCAGGACTTTCTGATGGGTCGCCCCCAGGTGGTGAAGGTAGGAAACAACATCTCCACTTCGCTGACCCTCAACACTGGGGCCACACAAGGGTGCATGCTCATCCCCCTCCTGTACTCCCTGTTCACTCACGACTGCGTGGCCATGCAGACGACACAACAGTAGTGGGCTTGATTACCAACAATGACAAGACAGCCTACAGGGTGTAGATGAGGGCACACAGAGTGTGGTGTCAGGAAAACAACCTCTCACTCAACGTCAACAAAACAAAGGAGATGATCGTGGACTTCACAGCAGAGGGAGCACTCCCTATCCACATCGAATGGACAGCAGTTGAGAAGATCCTCGGTGTACACATCACAGACAAACTGAAATGGTCCACTCACACAGACAGTGTGGTGAAGAAGGCGCAACAGCGCCTCTTCAAACTCAGGAGGCTGAAGAAATTTGGCTTGTCAACCAAAACCCTGACAAACTTTACAGATGCACAATCGAGGGCTTTATCACTGCCTGGTACAGCAGCTGCATCGCCCTCAACTGCAAGGCTCTCCAGAGTGGGGTACGGTCGGCACAACGCATCACTGGGGGCAAACTGCCAGCCCTCCATGACACCTACAGCACCCGATGTCACAGGAAGGCCAAAAAGATCATCAAGGATATCAACCACCTGAGCCACTGCCTGTTCACCCCGCTATCATCCAGAAGGCGAGGTCAGTATAGATGCATCAAAGCAGGGACCGAGAGACTGAAAAACAGCTTCTATCTCAAGGCCATCAGACTGCTAAACAGCAATCACTAGCTCAGAGAGGCTCCTGCCTACATTGAGACCCAATCACTGGCCACTTTAATGCAAATAGTCTGGGGAACCATTTGATTAGCTGTTCGGAGTCTTGTGGCTTGTGGGTAGAAGCTGTTAAGAAGCCTTTTGGACCTAGACTTGGAGCTCCGGTACCGCTTGCCGTGTGTTAGCAGAGAGAACAGTCAATGACTAGGGTGGCTGGAGTCTTTAACAATTTTAGGGCCTTTGTGATAGAGGAAAATATGTTTGAAATGACTAATTATGTATACATTCCAATCAGAAACTGACTAGTGCGAATGCTATAATGTACTGTCCCTCTTGCTCCCTTTCACAATTGTATATAATGTAGTCAAGAAGTTTAGTAACAATGAAGGTCTGTTCTTTAAGTTCATTCAGTTGTACAAATCTCCAGGTGGTGGGAACGGGCCATCTCCAAAATGGTCGGGAATGTTGATTTATGCTGACTGGCCTTGACTTCGTGCTGATAACGGAGGCTTGAGAATTAGAGGGGCCCTCTGTTTGTGAAATGGAAAGTTTGGAAAACGCTGACGTCATTTTCAGTTTATAACCTGTGGTAATGTGTGTGAGCATTTAGTACTCATCAAGAATAAATGCTGAACTTGTTTTTTAAGACTGGTCTCTGCTAATTCATGCAAATGATAAACTTACAACTTATCATGAATTAGAAATGAGTGCGAATTTGATTGGCTTTGATAATAAAACATAAGGGAATTTAAAAATTCCTCTATCAATTTGGTCCTTCGAGACGGATCTAAACATCTCTCTGTGCCTGGGGGTAGTAAGCTGGAAAATCGTGCACGGACGAGTTCGACTCGTTTTACTAAAGACCTGACCTCTGAATTGAGGTTAAAAATTGAAACAGGCCTGCGTATTACCACAGAGGACAGAGAGAGTGACTAGATACAACGAACATTGCTTTCCCAGTCGGCGATAAGGTCAGTATGTTTTATTCTTGATTAAGGGAGAATGATTTAAATTATCATAGAGTGATTTAAGTTGTTCTCAGTTTAAAAGTCAACTCTACAAATAGGCTATGCTTGGAGCGACATTGTAGTTCAAAGTCCTATAGAGAACAGGGATTACTGTATAGTTTTACAGTGATCACTGTATACGGGTGAAAACTAAATGTCAGAGTGAGCGATGAATGGACGGGGGGTCTTTCCCGGTTTTTAGTAGTCGGTGTTCTTGATAGTGAAAAGTGATCGTGTGGTTGAGGTTCCGTGGGAAGAAACGGAACAGGTGATTTATGCCATCCATCAGCTTTCAAGAATAGACACTGCAGGATTGGTTTTGGGACTGGCCTCGATCCATTTGTCTTCGGTCAACTTTACAAGCAAGTTGTATTTGGGGCGATATTTCAAGTTAAAAGTCCTAAAGGAACGAGGATTACTGTATACGGGTGAGTTACTTGTCAGATTGAACAATGTATCCAGCGGAGAGACGGAACAAGTGACCCCATAGATATATAGTAGATTATGGGGAACAATTGAGTTGCTTTTCCGTTGGTCATTTTCAATCAACTCTACAGATTACGCTATATTTGGGGCGATATTAAGTTCAAAGTCCTATAGGAACATTGATCATGTATACGGGTGAAAACTAATATCAGATTGGACGACGAGTGGACGGAGACTCTTGAGACTCCGTCTATTTGTCTTCGGTCAACCCTACAAATAGGCTGATTTGGAGCGGCAATCTTAGCAAAAGTCCTAAAGGAACAGTAATGTAACGTATACGGGTGAAACTTAATGTCAGGCTTCAGTAAATGAGGATCCCAATAAAATAGATATTAACCATAAGGTGTTAGATATTGGAATTACTAGGCGTAAGTAGATAAGGATTCCAATAAAGAGAAATTAACATAAAGGGTTGAAAATTGGAATTAGTAGGAGGGGCAGGAATTTACTATAATGGGTAGTAACCCTTCTAAACTGCTTTCTGAAGAGACGGAAGATTACCGTTATATGAAACAAAAAAAGATAGAAGGAATGTAGATTTCTGTCCTAAATGGGGAAAAAGGTATGGTCTTGACGGACGCCTAGATGTCGAAAAGTTAGAATTCCTGGTAAAACAAATACATAAGGAATGTGGTAATAATGTGAAAAAGAAAATACAAGATGTTTTAATTGTAACAAAATTGGGAGTGTAACACTCCGCGAAAAAAAAATCATCAACAGGTTGTAATTTAACTGTAGGGAAGTCAGAGGCGACAATCGAGTAAAGAAAGGGAACTGAGGAAAAACTTTGGGCGTTTAAATTTGGGCTATTTTCTGTTGTCTAGATGTCGGAGTAACAAATACAATTAACTGTGAAAAAGGGGATAACGGAGAGATACAATACAATTCCAGCCTGCCTGGACGTTATGGCTATTTATGAATCAATTGACATGAGAAGTTTAAAACAAAAACAGGGTACGTTAAATGTTGGGGTAAATTAAATTGAGAAGTTCGGTTGGGTTTACTCTGATTATAATTTAAAACTGAACTCAATCGGAATAGGGAATATATATTTTACAAAGGCGGGCAGATTTGTGTCTATAGCCAAGCAACGGAATTGCTAGACACTCAAATGGGGCTATATAGTGCAGCGCTTTTGACTATAAATTAGGTAAGAATAGTTTAATCGTAAGAAGTTGTGATTGTTTTTCTGATTATTGATGTTTGGTTAAGGTAACGCCAGTGAATTTGAACAAAAAAGTAACGTATTCTAAAACGATCTGGTTTCCGTTCTCATTGCGGGGAACAAAGGAAAAGTCTTATCTTAAAGGGACAGTGCACGGTAATCACAGTGGTTTGAGTGTATGACAGTGGGAAAAAATATTGTAGGACGACAATTCGAAGAGAGAAAATAAGTTACATGATACATCAAGAGATTTAAAACGAACGACGTGAAGGGATCATAAGAATTATTGGGTGTCGTTGTAGGAGTAAATTCCTTGTTCCCAGAGACAAGGCATTCTCTGCATTTTCGCTAATGCTGGTCTGAGTTGTAATTAGACAAGTGAATAACGTATTGGGAATAGAGTTGTAATTAAAATACTAAGTCAAAGACGAGACAGGTATTTAGAGCAAAATGGATTCTAAATGATAACAAAGAAACAATTATGATTTATGCCCATCGAAAAGATTTTATAAAATTGGCGAATTTAGAGACGATTGGTTGGGGTGGTAAATTATAATTCAGAATTTGAACAGATGTGACAAATTAGGTTTTGTTAATCGAACAATAATTATTTACAATTCATTTGAAGTCGCTACGAATTGGCAGATTGAGCGCTTGATGATGACGTCACTAGCACGACACTTTTGTCACCAGAAAACTGGGCAATAACGGAGCAAACTGTATGGCTATTAGAGTGTGTATCGAGGCTTCGAGTAAACCTTTCAGAAGTTGAGATAAAAGTGTTTTGTTTATTTGTTTATTGGTTATAGTCAATTTTGGGTTTGATTTAACTTAGTTGAACAGTGTGTTCTGGCGGGTTTAGGTAGAACTCTTTGTTCCGGAACGGATGAAAGTTACCCAAGATAAGTAAATTAAAGGAGCCATGAGAGAATGCGAATGCATATTTATTAAATATCGGGGATTAAATTACGGATTCCTTACACTGTGAAATGTATGACATTTGCGGCAGAGAGAAAAAGTAATGCATTGGATAATAATGTTACCGGGTTAATTGTATCTAAAGGTAGCATGGTCATTTAAGTAAACATATCCGTAGACGATGTTTAAAACTTATGATTAATGATTTGAGTCAAAGGGGAATTATCATTAGGTTTAGTTATAGTTCACTTATTGAGTTTCTGATTCGAAATAGCATTAGGGAATGATAGTTAGGGGTGTGGTGGCACACTTCAGAGGCCTCCTGGGATTATAACTTTGGGGAGAGAAGCTTTAAACGACCAAATTGAAAAAGGTCTGCAAATTATACACATGGAACAACTGTTAGAACTGTTTGTTTAGTGCAAGGGTATTTTTAAAGAGACAGGCTCACATATGGAACCGTATGAGATGTTTTTTTATGGGTTTGAATTATACAGGTGACTATTTCTATTCAAAAGATAAAGGGTTCTTTATGCCTAATATGGTATGACCTTTTGACCTTATCATGACTGGCTCCCAAGGTCTGATCAGCCTCGGGGGAGAGTCATTTGTATAATGAATGGGGTCATATTGAGTTACTAGTATTAAGGTAAATTCATTAGAAATGAAGCAGTTTTGTTTGAGGGTTAGAATTACGGTTTGAACCGCAAATGAGAAAGTGGTTCAGGATTCTGTCTTATAACATTAGCTGTGAAGTTTTTTGAATGGGCTATTAGGGATTTGGTATTGTAACAGAGAGAAAGTCATATTTATCATTGAGAATAAATAGTGGAAGATAACATATTTAGAGCCAACAGGGCAGGGAAGAAATTGAGATATTTTTGTTTGGTTTTAACACTCGGTTACAGGAGTGTCAAAAGACGGGAGACATTACCTGTGTAATAGGGAGGGTGTCCGTATGATAATCTACTTAGGACAGTTTTGGGACTGGAGAAGAGGATATCTTATAGCATAGGGGACCCCACAAAGGTGGATAGGCTTTCCATGATATGGGGGAAACCTGGGAGCACTGTTGAACTTTGCAAAGGTGATGAAATCCTACTAACCATCAAAACTATTAAGCTCTCTGATGCAGGCACTTGCACCCCGGACTGCAAGGGACCGGGACAGACACGGTGGGTGTGTTTTCTATTGAGGTACTGCCAAAACCGGAGGTCTCAGACGGATCGGGCGGGGCCAGACACACTCCTCTATCACCCCTGGACCGAACCTGTCACCACTATGCTAAAAATCCCATTCAGGTAATTAATGTTAGACTATTCAGCTATTGATCAATGAGGCACGGAGACTGGTTTTGATGGTAGGGACAATTTGTGGCTGTCTTATACAGAATGGACTTGCTTAGAATATGCTTCTTGCTAGTCAGGGGGGAGTCTACAAATGTTCAGTGAACAATGTTGTACGTATATCCCTAATAACACTAGGCCAGATGGTAGTATATCTAAGGGCCTTAAATGGGCTTGATGCACTATCTGCTGAGATGAGGACCATGGCGGGGGTAGAGGAGTCTGACTGTCCACCCTGGTTGGGAGACTGGTTTGGTAAGTATACCGGTATGGTGGTTACTGGATTTCTGACCCTAATTCCTGTATTATTTACTGACTGAGGATGACCCATGTATGTTTGTTCTCCCTGTCGTGAAGGGTGGCATGGTGCCCACCTGATGCTGGATAAGAATAGCTGAGAGGACCAGATGGGGTATAAGAATGCTTTGTTCTGCTTTACTCTGTTTTCCAGGACCAAAGTTTTATTCCACACTTTGCAACACATATTAAACCCATGTTATTGTCAGATAGAATACTGAGGGTCCCCAAGGAGAGGGCTTGTTAGTGTAGGAAGGATTTTTAATATGGTTAGCATCTATTAGATTATAAGTTTTTAAATAGTATTATATTTAACAGGAATATAGGACATCTATGAGGAGTTAGGATTATTGTTGGGATTAAGATAGATTGATTAAGGAATTTGGAGAAAAGCCGCTCATAGACATTTTTTTCTAAAAGAGGGTCCATGGGTTTGTAGTTCCCATGTAGTTCAAATTTGGAAAACATGAGAAACATACAGAGGAGCCCTCCCCGCACCGCAGAGACCTTGAAGGTGGGAGAGCAGAGAAGTTAGAGGGGGGCCAGGAAGAGCAAAGATAACATAGTGGGTAAATAAGTTACTAAATGGGTCAGAATGGGAGCTGTAGATAGAGGAGGTATTTGGCATAAAGGGAATCTACCTGTTTTACCTAAGTCACTGTTTAAATATGCTGCTGTATTGATACATGGGCAAAGCCATGTATCAACAGGGGGATGGTAGAATGGTTAAACAGCACTTTGTAGCATATGGAATAACTAACTATTTTAAAACTTTTGCTCACGGTGTACTATATTGAATTAACTAAGAGTGAAAACAAGAAGTGGTGTTTAACAATAATTGATAAATATACCAAATGGGTAGAAGCGTTTCCTACATCCTCAGCAGACGCAGAAACAGTGGCTAGACCATTTTGTCAGGAGATAATTCCGCGATTCGGATTACCAGAAAACTATTTATAGCGACAATGGTTCCATTTTTCTAATCAAGTAATTGATCATATAGGTCAGAAATTGGATATAAATATGAAGAAACATTGTTCTTATCACCCCCAAAGCGCTGGCCTTATCGAGAACATGAATCGATCGGTAAAAGGTCGATTAAGGAAAACACACCTAAGTACTGGAATGTACTGGGTAAAATGCCTGCCCATAGTGTTAATGACTATTAGAATAACCCCTGATAGGGAGGGCTATCTCCATTTGAGAAGGTTTTTGGTAGACCCTATAGAATGTCCCAATTAGGGCGATTGGAGGAAGCAAAGGTAGAAATAGAAAGCAGTATGGTGGAACACATGAGGAGGTGGTTCATTAATCAAACCCGTATGTCAAAAGTTTTATGCCCAGCAGGAGAACTACAGAGGGAGGTGGCACACGAGATTCAACCAGGAGACTGGATCTGATCCGATCACTGAAGATAAAAAAAAAATGGAAGCAGCCTCGGTGGGAGGGACCATTCCAAGTACTACTGGTGACTGCCTTCGCTGTGAGAATAGCCGAAAGAGCTACCTGGGTACATGTCACACATTGTAAGAGGGTGGGTCATACTGGCACTGTCGAGCGGTCACAGGAGGAGGAGAGGAACCGTGACCCATATGGAACGGGGTCAAACTCCTCCTGAAGATTCCCTATACCTGACCTTTCCCCAGCTGTGAGCGTTCATAGAAGTGAAGTGATGGCTTGGCCTCTGGCTGTTGATATGTTCTCGGGGAGAGGGTGGGGCTTCACGTGTGCACTGACCGTCCTGAGCTGTTTTATTGTGGGGGGCCATATTCCTGATTCACCATGATCCCCCGGAAAGTGCCAAAGAGGATAATTTGACTCATGTGCTAGATGAGGGAAATGGGATGTTTCCTAAGATTCTCAGAAGGTCACTGAAACAAAATAGTAAGGAAGTGAGGGTGGAATTGGGCAAGGATCTCTCAGTAGAATTTTGTGTAGATCAATTGGGGTCATTCACCCCTTGGCAGTCTAGAACCATGGGACTCTATGGGAAATATTTGTGTAAATCACCCTGTAGGTCGTGGAGCCAGGTCATAGCTCACACTGAAAGAGATGGCTATGTAAACCCATACACTCAATTTGGTTGGAATGGATTCAATATACGGCCAGATCAGTGGCTAAAGATGAATGGTATGCATGTGTTATGCAAAACCACAGTTAACAACTATCCCTTTCCCACTGAACGGAATTAATTCCCCTAAGGGAATGGCATGTATGGTAAAGCTGTTCATGAAAGCAGGAATGCCAAGTAATGATAGCTGTATTGATTTACACTATTTATATCTCCAGGTTCCATTTAAATCAAGACTTCCTCCCTTTACCGTGACGAGAGGAGAATATTACTGTTTGGCCAGATACAGTACACGGGAAATACGTGGGGAAGTTGGTACCTGCAATAAGACAGAGAATATTACCACTGACGAGACCATGTCTGATTTGACAGGCTGGTTGAACTCTGGAGATTTCAAAATGTTGAAGGTGGCCAGGGCTGACATAGTGGTCCTTCTGTAGCTCAGTTGGTAGAGCATGGCGCTTGTAACGCCAGGGTAGTGGGTTCGATTCCCGGACCACCCATACGTAGAATGTATGCACACATGACTGTAAGTCGCTTTGGATAAAAGCGTCTGCTAAATGGCATATATATCTGGTGGTTGTGCGGGGGAATGAATTTGTGGCCGGTATTACCGACTGATTGGACTGGACTATGTGCTCTAGTACATATAGGAATGCCTTTTACACTCATACAACACCAAGACATGAAGTTAGTCAAACGAGAGAGAAGGGATGCTCCATCGGGGTCTTTTGACGACAGAGTATATATTGATAACATTGGGTTCCACGAGGGGTGCGGATGAGTTCAAGGCAAGAAATCAGATACTAGCAGGATTAGAGTCAAGTATTTTTTGGTGGTCTACTCTCAATAAGAATGTAGACTGGATTAATTATATTTATTATAATCAACAGCGCTTTATCAATTATTCTAGAGATGCGATTAAAGGGTTGGCAGAACAGACTGAAGCAACCAGTCTGATGGCTTGGCAGAATAGAATTGCATTGGATATGTTATTGGCTGAAAAGGGAGGAGTATGTGTGATCTTCGGGAACATGTGTTGTACTTTCATCTCGAATGACACAGCTCCGGACGGATCTGTGACCAAAGCCTTAGCTGGTTTGACCACCCTGGCTCACGAGTTGGCAGAAAACTCTGGGGTGGATCCTTCCCTGACTAATTGGTTTGATAGTACATTTGGAAAATGGAAAAGTGTTGTAATCACGGTGTTTTGGGCTGTATCTACCTGTATGACTGTTTTAATTTTATGCGGCTGTTGTCTAATTCCCTGTGTGCGAGGCCTTGTTTCCAGGACTCTGGAAAGATCAATGACCCAACAGATGGTGCGTTATGGGCCGATTCCAGATTCTGACCTGTGGAGGACTTGAAGGCATGTCTACAGAGGAAGTGGACGAATCCGGATCTGTCATTTGTGGGGAATTTATGTTTGATGAGGCTAGTGTTGAGATAAAGGGGAATTAGATTGTAATTTGTTTCCATGATTAAACTGTTTTTTTAATGAAGGCCGTGACGAAAATCCGGAAGGAAGTGTTATGATTCTGATGTAGGTTTAAAAACAGTTGGAGTTAAGGTTAGAATTGATTAATGAAATGTGGAGAGTTGGATAAACATTTATAATTGATTTGTTGATTATTTGTCTATTCATATGATAATCTGATAAACCTCTATAAAAAGGTTAGATAAGTTCGTTTATACTTTCATTTTTTATGATTAAATAAAACTAGATGTAGAATTGAATGTATAATATTTGATCAAAGGGAGGATTGATAGAGGAAAATATGTTTGAAATGACTAATTATGTATACATTCCAATCAGAAACTGACTAGTGCGAATGCTATAATGTACTGTCCCTCTTGCTCCCTTTCACAATTGTATATAATGTAGTCAAGAAGTTTAGTAACAATGAAGGTCTGTTCTTTAAGTTCATTCAGTTGTACAAATCTCCAGGTGGTGGGAACGGGCCATCTCCAAAATGGTCGGGAATGTTGATTTATGCTGACTGGCCTTGACTTCGTGCTGATAACGCGGAGGCTTGAGAATTAGAGGGGCCCTCTGTTTGTGAAATGGAAAGTTTGGAAAACGCTGACGTCATTTTCAGTTTATAACCTGTGGTAATGTGTGTGAGCATTTAGTACTCATCAAGAATAAATGCTGAACTTGTTTTTTAAGACTGGTCTCTGCTAATTCATGCAAATGATAAACTTACAACTTATCATGAATTAGAAATGAGTGCGAACACCACCTGATATAGAGGTCCTGGATGGCAGGAAGCTTGGCCCCAGTGATGAGCAAAACCTTGAGACTTCCTTAATATTAGATTTCGTGCACCAGCTGTTGTTTCCAAATATACACAGACCGTCACCCCTTGTCTTACCGGAGGCAGCTGTTCTATCTTGCGGATGCAGCGTAAACCCCGCCAACGTTCAGCCACGACTCGGTGAAACATAAGATATTACAGTTTTTAATGTCCTGTTGGTAGAGTATTCATCAATGTAGCTTTTGTTATCCAAAGATTGTATGTTGGCTAATCAGACTGATGGTAGAGGCAGATTACCCACTCGCCGTCGGATCCTTACAAGGCACCTCAACCTACGTCCCCGATATCTCCGTCTCTTGTTCATGTGAATGATGGGGATGTGGGCCTTGTCAGGTGTCTGAAGTAAATATTTCACGTCCGACTCATTAAAGAAAAAAATCTTTGTCCAGTACGACGTGAGTAATCACTGGCAGAAACAATATGTACAAAATAAATTACAAATAACATGAAAAAACACACACAATAGACATTTACATTACATTTAAGTCATTTAGCAGACGCTCTTATCCAGAGCGACTTACAAATTGGTGCATTCACCTTATGACATCCAGTGGAACAGCCACTTTACAATAGTGCATCTAAATCTTTTAAGGGGGGTGAGAAGGATTACTTTATCCTATCCCAGGTATTCCTTAAAGAGGTGGGGTTTCAGGTGTCTCCGGAAGGTGGTGATTGACTCCGCTGTCCTGGCGTCGTGAGGGAGTTTGTTCCACCACAATTAAGAGCCCGTAATACGGCAGCCATCTACCCCTGGCGCCATTCAACAGCATCAGAGTCAGTCTTTATCTGCTACCAGTCCCACAAACTGCCTGTATATACTGGATATACACCAATTTCATTTCCATATTTATTTGAGCTAGCTGAACTCATTCCTGATCAACTCTACCATACATTGACATATGTCATTAGTTTCATTGAATTATAACCTACTAATTGCACGGGGTTCATACTTTCATAGACATTTCTTTTTAGTTCGTAAATCACCTCGGGCTTGACAGCTGCAGTTCACAAGTGCGCAAAGTGCCTTTTGCGCCGCAGGGCAGACCATACAGACACAGACCAATACTGTCACTGGGGGGCACCCGTCCTTGCTCAGACAGGAAGTAAACAACTTTCTTATGGAAACTTAATTATGTTTATGAATTTCAGACCTGTATTATGCCATGTGATCACATGCAATGCTCCAGTTTGCTGAACAGTGCCTGATTGCAGTTCATATGAGAAGGAGAGAACACCCGGAATAGATCCCACACACTCAGATAGATTCAAATTGCCAGCTAACTTGTTTGCTAACATAAACACACTTCAGAAGCAGTAGGAAGGACATCAACATTCTATCATGATCACGTTATGCAGCGATGCTGACTAGTGAGTCCATGATCACATTATGCAGCGATGCTGACTAGTGAGTCCATGATCACGTTATGCAGCGATGCTGACTAGTGAGTCCATGATCACGTTATGCAGCGATGCTGACTAGTGAGTCCATGATCACGTTATGCAGCGATGCTGACTAGTGAGTCCATGATCACGTTATGCAGCGATGCTGACTAGTGAGTCCATGATCACGTTATGCAGCGATGCTGACTAGTGAGTCCATGATCACATTATGCAGCGATGCTGACTAGTGAGTCCATGATCACGTTATGCAGCGATGCTGACTAGTGAGTCCATGATCATGTTATGCAGCGATGCTGACTAGTGAGTCCATGATCACGTTATGCAGCGATGCTGACTTGTGAGTCCATGATCACGTTATGCAGCGATGCTGACTAGTGAGTCCATGATCACGTTATGCAGCGATGCTGACTAGTGAATCCATGATCACGTTATGCAGTGATGCTGACTAGTGAGTCCATGATCACGTTATGCAGTGATGCTGACTAGTGAGTCCATGATCACGTTTATGCAGCGATGCTGACTAGTGAGTCCATGATCACGTTATGCAGCGATGCTGACTAGTGAGTCCATGATCACATTATGCAGCGATGATGACTAGTGAATCCATGATCACGTTATGCAGCGATGCTGACTAGTGAGTCCATGATCACGTTATATTTAGCGATGCTGACTAGTGAGTCCATGATCACGTTATGCAGCGATGCTGACTAGTGAGTCCATGATCACGTTATGCAGCGATGCTGACTAGTGAGTCCATGATCACGTTATGCAGCGATGCTGACTAGTGAGTCCATGATCACATTATGCAGCGATGCTGACTAGTGAGTCCATGATCACATTATGCAGCGATGCTGACTAGTGAGTCCATGATCACGTTATGCAGCGATGCTGACTAGTGAATCCATGATCACGTTATGCAGTGATGCTGACTAGTGAGTCCATGATCATGTTATATTTAGCGATGCTGACTAGTGAGTCCATGATCACGTTATGCAGCGATGCTGACTAGTGAGTCCATGATCACATTATGCAGCGATGATGACTAGTGAATCCATGATCACGTTATGCAGCGATGCTGACTAGTGAGTCCATGATCACGTTATATTTAGCGATGCTGACTAGTGAGTCCATGATCACGTTATGCAGCGATGCTGACTAGTGAGTCCATGATCACATTATGCAGCGATGATGACTAGTGAGTCCATGATCACATTATGCAGCGATGCTGACTAGTGAGTCCATGATCATGTTATGAAGCGATGCTGACTAGTGAGTCCATGATCACGTTATATTTAGCGATGCTGACTAGTGAGTCCATGATCACGTTATGCAGCGATGCTGACTAGTGAGTCCATGATCACATTATGCAGCGATGATGACTAGTGAGTCCATGATCACATTATGCAGCGATGCTGACTAGTGAGTCCATGATCATGTTATGAAGCGATGCTGACTAGTGAGTCCATGATCACATTATGCAGCAATGCTGACTAGTGAGTCCATGATCACATTATGCAGCGATGCTGACTAGTGAGTCCATGATCACGTTATGAAGCGATGCTGACTAGTGAGTCCATGATCACATTATGCAGCGATGCTGACTAGTGAGTCCATGATCACGTTATGCAGCGATGCTGACTAGTGAGTCCATGATCACGTTATGCAGCGATGCTGACTAGTGAGTCCATGATCACATTATGCAGCGATGCTGACTAGTGAGTCCATGATCACATTATGCAGCGATGCTGACTAGTGAGTCCATGATCACATTATGCAGCGATGCTGACTAGTGAGTCCATGATCACATTATGCAGCGATGCTGACTAGTGAGTCCATGATCACATTATGCAGCGATGCTGACTAGTGAGTCCATGATCACATTATGCAGCGATGCTGACTAGTGAGTCCATGATCATGTTATGAAGCGATGCTGACTAGTGAGTCCATGATCACATTATGCAGCGAAACCAATGACATGCTGACTAGTGAGTCCATGATCACATTATGCAGCGATGCTGACTAGTGAGTCCATGATCATGTTATGAAGAAATGCTGACAGAAAGTGAGTCCATGATCACATTATGCAACATGCTTTGACTCAAAGTGAGTACCATGATCACGGCCTGTCCATAGCGATGCTGACTAGTGAGTCCATGATCACATTATGCAAGACGATGCTGACTAGTGAGTCCATGATCACATTATGCAGCGAAACATGCTGACAGTGAGTCCATGATCATTTTCCATAACCAATCTGGATGCTAAAATACTTAGTGAGTCCATGATCACATTATGCAGCGATGCTGACTAGTCAAAATCCATGATTCAAGGTAAATATGCAGCAGTAGTTTGATTAGTGAAGTCCATGATCATGTTATGAAGCGATGCTGACTAGTGAACCATGATCACATTATGCAGCGATGCTGACTCCCAGTGAGTCCATGATCACATTATGCAGCGATGCTGACTAGTGAGTCCATGATCACATTATGCAGCGATGCTGACTAGTGACCATTTAGCAGTCCATGATCACATTATGCAGCGATGCTGACAGTGAGTCCATGATCACTTCTGATGACCAGGTGCAGCATCTCTGCATGTCTGACTCAGTGTGAGTCACCATGAGCACGTTATGCAAGACGGAGCTGCTGACTAGTGAGTCCATGATCACATTATGCAGCGATGCTGACTAGTGAGTCCATGATCACATTATGAAGCCATTTGCTGACTAGTGAGTCCATGATCACGTTATGAAGCGTCCGTCCCGGGAATCGGTCACATCTGTTACACTTAAAACGAGTACTGACAAAGAAGGAGATCCTGGAAACCAATGACACATCAACAAAGCCAGCTGTAGGTTCATGCTCAAAATCCTTGGTCCTCGGGACACCAAGGTCCCCAGGCACGTCATTTGGATTTTTTGGCTGGGCTACATGGCTGCCATTCAAATAATCACCTAAGCTGTCTGATGAACCTTCCCAAGTTCTCTAGCACAGAAAGTCGGCTCTCCAATCATACTCAACACGCATCTACAAGACCAGCTTTTACTCAAAAACATTACCTGATCAGGTGACCCAAACGGCCTGTCCATATCTGGAACAAACTCCCTCACGACGCCCGGACACGTCAATCACCACCTTCCGGAGCGTTATCTCGCCTCCCTATCTTTAATAGACTATGGAATTCTATACTAGCACTCAATGGACTAATATATACTAATATCCCTTTGATATTATTTCATTAACCTTACGACTTGGTCAGAAACACAGGGGGACAGATGTCAGTACCAAAACAAGTTCTATAAGCCATTTCCATAACCAATCTGGTTGCCTTAAAATACTTATTTGTATCCTACTTTTTTAGTAATAATAACATTACATTTGGCAAATATAAAGGCCAAATGTAGTCTCAGGTTGACCTTACTATGGAATTACAGGTTCACATTTTCAATTTAAATATGAAAGTACAGTAGTTTAATTAGTGCATTCACCTTATGAAATAAAGTCCATTCTAAAGGTTGACCTTACTATGGAATTGCTCAGGTTGACCTTACTATGGAATTGCTCAGGTTGACCTTACTATGGAATTGCTCAGGAGATGAATTGTTCATCATGAAGTTGGCGATCGTTGTCAAGTGCTTTGGTGAATTGCATCATGAGAAGACAACTGTACGGTCTCTGAGTGAGTTAGTTATACAGTTGTAGTTGCTATTAGTCGATGCTGGGAAGACAACAGAGGGGCACAAACAGCACAAGGACACAATGTCATACTTCGTCTCTACACACCCCCATGACATCACATAACCCTACCATGTTGTCTGTGTGGACCTTAATTCCTTCCCAGTGGACTGATCTGTGCACTGACCCTCTGTTTAGCACGCTGTGAAACTATCTCAGTCCTGACGCACCACTGACACAATCTAGGCCCCGACGGGCGGCCATATTCCCTGCCTGAGCGAGTAGCACTTGTGTACACTTCCCTGCTCAGAACACAGGGTCAAGCCATCAGTCCGCCCATTTAACATGTTGTATCAGAGAGAGAGAGGGAGGGAAAGAGAGAGCGAGAGATAGGGCTAATGCTAACATACACACAGTGTTAACTGCTAACCCCCCCACAGAGAGAGATGGACAGATTCATGTACCTAGTTTAGCCCATTAGCTAGCATCAGCTGGGGCCACAAAGCAATGGTGAAATTACACAGAGCCGAAGCTAGTTGCTTGGCTAGCGGCATTCAGAGCCTTTCAGCCAGTCTATGTTAGACCCTGTGCTATTGACAGAGCACTAGAGTAGGCCCGCATTGTAAATAAGAATTTGTTCTTAACTGACTTGCCTAGTTAAATAAAGGTTAAATAAACAACTAGAGGAGTCATTGCTGTACTTTAAGCTGCTTCCAGCCTTCACCAAAGTGTTCCTGAAGATGTAGAAACATTACCTGTAATTTGGTTTCATTATTCACTTGACAGGGAAGGGGGGAGGGGGGGGAGGGTCTTGAACGTTTATATGGTTCTTCATTTTAATTGACCAGACCAGGTTAATTATCATTTTCAGTTCCATTGACATGAATTTGCCAGAACATACAGTACTACTACTTACATCCTATTATTATATCCTATTATTAGATATATTCGGTCCAATGGAAAGAACTTCCACACATTCACACAGACTTTCTTTACAAGACCAGAGGTTCTAAGAAAATGACTGAAACATTGAGATACTGTGTAAATGCATGTCATTCGAACTAAATGGGAGATACTATTAAGCTTGTCCTGGATTCACTACCTGATCTACCATTTTTCTCATTTAGCAGACACTCTTATCCAGAGTGACTTACAGTAGTGACTGCATACATTTTCCTACTGGACCGCCATGGGAATCGAACCCACAACCCTTGCGTTGCAAGCACCATGCTCTACCAGCTGAGCCATACAGGACCTACCTCAGAACATAGTGGTGAAATTGTATTCTATTTATTTATTTAACTAGTCAAGTCAGTTAATTAAGAACAAATTCTTATTTACAATGACGGCTTACTCCGGCCAAACCCTCCCCTAACCAGGACGATGCTGGGCCAATGACAGTGTGGGTTTGTCAGTTGAGGGACAGATGACAGCACCAGTACCAGTAATGGGCTTAGATCCCTCTCACTTCCCCTGAGCTGGTGTGGTGCTGTCCCCTGGCTGTGTACTGTGGGACTTCACTACTCTACTGATCCAGAGCTGTGGCCTATTGTTCTGGTCCTAGTTGTGCTTGGACAGAGATAGAGGGAGTAGGGTAAATTGTGATTCCTACTGCAGTAAATCCTCAGCTATCTGGACTGGGAAGCCCTGAAAAGAGATGGAAGATTATGCCCTAGATTTCCTAAACCATCAATTATAATGGGAGGCAGTTCTCGAGGCACAACCGGCATGTTGCCGGTGGGGTTTAGTGACGCTGTCGTTTTGCCAGATGCCTTTTTCATTTGTCTGAAGTAAATGAGTTCTGGGCAAGCTAATGAAAGACAGAGAGAGGAAGCCATCTCTCTCCCTCTTTTTCTTTCCCTTTCACTCTCACACACACTCAGTCACCAACACACTCAACCCAAATGAGCTTTTGCAACCTGGGTGATAGTGGCAGCGGGCAGAAAGGCGATGACTGATTGCCTCTCTTTGGTGTGTACGAGGCGAAACCCTGTCAACTGTGAACGTAACAACTGAGCAGTGGGACCTCTGGCTGTACGAAATGCAAAATGCTGATAGTTACAGGGACACGGCCTAACTCCCAACAGAAGCCCGTCTCTCTGTCCACATTAAACACCAGAGCAATTTACCACGGAGAGGAGAGAAGAAGAGAACAAGCAGCTCTTTGATGTGCATCGACTGAGGGGGCTTGACTTGGCTGCAGAGCAGGGACATTAGCATGGGCTAGGAGAGGGGGAAGAGAGAGGGAGGGAGGGAGGGGAGGTGAGGGAAGGAAAGGATGGAGAGAGGGGAGGTGAGGAAAGGATGGAGAGAGGGGAGATGAGGAAAGGAAAGGATGGAGAGAGTGGAGGTGAGGAAAGGAAAGGATGGAGAGAGGGGAGGTGAGGAAAGGAAAGGATGGAGAGAGTGGAGGTGAGGAAAGGATGGAGAGAGGGGAGGTGAGGAAAGGAAAGGATGAGAGAGAGGGCAGAGGGTGGGAGAGAGGGGAGAGGAAAAGGGGTGAGGGTATGATGGAGAGAAAGGGGGAGCAGGGAGAGGGAGAGGGAAATCAGGTGAAAGAGAGAGATGGTAGAAAGATGTAGAGCGTGAAGAAAAGGGAAGGGACAAAGAGATTGGAGAGAGAGCACTCGAGAGAAAACAATGTCAGGAGGATGTTGCCCTTTCCTGCTCAGTCCTTATGTCTGTTCAGACGTCAACTCTTCATAAGCTACTTACTTTCATACGTTGCTGGTCATTTCCCATGTGCTTTGTATGTCTGCGTATGTATTTTAAATGTGTGTTTACACAGGAACAGCGTCGGTACTTGACTTTCATGATTCGCTGGCAACACAACGGTGATGAATTAATGACTAAAACCCAATAAGAGACACAAAACTCCGGGATTAAGGGCTCAGCGAAGCCTTCTGCCTGGGTTCAATTGTAGCTGTAACACTGCTGTCTACATTGTGTTCACAGAGAGAGCAGGGTGCACTGCACTGGCTGACGCTTGTCTGATATGACAGACCTCGTATAGATTCCATTATACAACTAGTGCCAATAGGGAAGTTCAGACTCCGTGTGAACGATGCACCACACCACTATTGTTCTTGTCTACTAATGTATTATGTATTATGTCATGTTCTGTATTATGTCATGTTCTGTGTGGACCCCAGGAAGAGTAGTTGCTGCTTTCACAACAGCTAATGGGGATCCTAACAAAATACCAAATACCACTGATATACAGCTGAATTGGGAAGTTTACATACACTTCGGTTGGAGTCATTAAAACTCGTTTTTCAACCACTCCACAAATTTCTTGTTAACAAACTATAGTTTTGGCAAGTCGGTTAGGACATCTACTTTGTGTATGACACAAGTCATTTTTCCAACAATTGCTTACAGACAGATTATTTCACTTATAATTAATTCACTGTATCACAGTTCCAGTGGGTCAGAAGTTTTCATATCCTAAGTTGACTGCCTTTAAATAGCATGGAAAATTCCAGAAAATGATCACGGCTTTAGAAGCTTCTGATAGAATAATTGACATAATTTGAGCCAATTGGAGGTGTACCTGTGGATGTATTTCAAGGCCGACCTTCAAACTCAGTGCCTCTTTGCTTGACATCATGGGGAAATCAAGAAAAAGACAGAAAAAAATGGTAGACCTCGACAAGTCTGGTTCATCCTTGGGAGCAATTTCCAAACTCTTGAAGGTACCACGTTCATCTGTACAAACAATAGTATGTAAGTATAAACACTATGGGACCACGCAGTCGTCATAACTTTCAGGAAGGAGACGCATTCTGTCTCCTAGAGATGAACATACTTCAGTGTGAAAAGTGCAAATCAATCCCAGAACAACAGCACAGTAAAACGACCTTGTGAAGATGCTGGAGAAAACAGGTACAAAAGTATCTATATCCACAGTAAAACGAGTCCTATATCGACATAACCTGAAAGGCCGCTCAGCAAGGAAGAAGCCACGGCTCCAAAACCGCCATAAAAAAGCCAGACTACGGTTTGCACCTGCACATGGGGACAAAGATCATACTTTTTGGAGAAATGTCCTCGGTCTGATGAAACAAAAATAGAACTATTTGGCCATAATGACCATCGTTATGTTTGGAGGAAAAAGGGGGGGGCTTGCAAGCCGAAGAACACCATATCAACCGTGAAGCGCGGGGATGGCGCAGCATTATGATGTATGGGTGCTTTGCTGCAGGAGGGAATGTTGCACATCACAAAATAGATGGCATCATGAGGTAGGAAAATTATGTGGATATATTGAAGCAACATCTCAAGACATCAGTCAGGAAGTTAAAGCTTGGTCGCAAACGGGTCTTCCAAATGGACAATGACCTCAAGCATACTTCTAACGTTGTGGCAAAATGGCTTAATGACAACAAAGTCAAGATATTGGAGTGGCTATCACAAAGCCCTGAACTCAATCCCATAGAAAATTTGTGGGCAGAACTGAAAAAGCGTGTGCGAGCAAGGAGGCCTACAAACCTGACTCATTGTAAATAAGAATTTGTTCTTAACTGACTTGCCTCGTTAAATAAAAGGTTTAAAAAACAAACAAAAAAAACAAACACCAGCCAGACGACGCTTGGCCAATTGTGCGCCGCCCGTCCCTGTGTGACTTCCAATCCCGGCCGGTTGTGATACAGGTAGTGACGCCTTTAGCACTGAGATGCAGTGCCTTAGACTGCTGTGCCACTCCAAATCTTGTAGCAACCAAAAAAGTATTTTATATTTGAGATTCTACAAAGTAGCCACCCTTTGCCTTGATGACAGCTTTGCACACTATTGCCATTCTCTCAACCAGCTTCATGAGGTAGTCACCTGGAATGCATTTCAATTAACAGGTGTGCCTTCTTAAAAGTTCATTTGTGGAATTTCTTTCCTTCTTAATGTGTTTGAGGCAATCACTTGTGTTGTGACAAGGTAGGGGTGGTATAAAGAAGATAGTCCTATTTGGTAAAAGACAGAGTCCATATTATGGCAAGAACAGCTCAAATAAGCAAAGAGAAACGACAGTCCATCATTCCTTTAAGACATGAAGGTCAGTCAATGTGGAAAGTTTCTTCAGTGCAGTAGCAAAAAATATCAAGCTCTATGATGAAACTGGCTCTCGTGAGGACCGCCACAGGAAAGGAAGACCCAGAGTTACCTCTGCTGCAGAGGTTAGGTTCATTAGAGTTACTAGCCTCAGAAATTGCAGCCCAAATAAATGCTTCAGAGTTCAAGTAACAGACACATCTCAACTGTTCAGAGGAGACTGTGTGAATCAGGCCTTCATAGTCAAATTACTGCAAAGAAACCAGTATTAAGGACATCAATGAGAAGAAGAGACTTACTTGGGCCAAGAAACATGAGCAATGGACATTAGACCGTTGGAAATCAGATATTTCTGTATTTAATTTTTAATACATTTGCAAAAAAGTCTAATAACATGTTTCAATTTGTCATTATGGGATATTGTGTGTAGTTGTGTGTGACAAAACATTTATTTAATCCATTTAGGCTGTAACACAACAAAATGTGGAATAGGTCAAGGTGTGAATACTTTCTGAAGGCAGTGTATTTGTAATGCAGGCGAAGCGAGAAGCCAGATTAGAAGCCCTCTGAGGGGTAACAGACCTGATCTCTCCTCCTGGTTATCTCTTCCTGAGCCCAGAGAGCCCACAGCTCAGACACCTGTTTCGCCCACTGGAACAGACCAGGCGTGAGGAGGAGATCTAGATTTCCCCCAGAGAACACACTCAAGAGGGTGACTCATTCCCCCAGACTCTTCTAGAACACCCATGAAGTCAACGCTCTGCACAGAGAACACTTCCGAGAACACTCAGAAAGTAGAATCAAATCAAATCAACTTTTATTTGTCACATACACATGGTTAGCAGATGTTAATGCGAGTGTAGCGAAATGCTTGTGCTTCTAGTTCCGACAATGCAGTGATAACCAACAAGTAATCTAACTAACAATTCCAAAACTACTGTCTTATACACAGTGTAAGGGGATAAGGAATATGTACATAAGGATATATGAATGAGTGATGGTACAGAGCAGCATACAGTAGATGATATCGAGTACAGTATATACATATGAGATGAGTATGTAGACAAAGTAAACAAAGTTTGTTCCAGGGCGATTGTTTCTCATCCCAAACGCCTGAGAAAGAGAGTGAAAAAGAGGGGGAGTGTGCGATAGAGACTGAGAAAAGAGGGAGAGAACGAGAAAGAGAGAGGGGGGGATGGGAGAGATCGATAAAGAGACAGAAGGAGAGCAAGCGAGCGAGCTGCCAGCTAGGCCCATGCAGAGCTCAATGTGTCCCGACAGTTATAAATGAACATTAACCTGCTCAGGGTCTCAATGCTGCCTCCGCTTTACATCACAGCCCCTGAATATTTAACAGGGAGAAACCCTGCCACGGCGTGGTGCCTCAGAGCCTCAATCTAGCAGCTGGCCTACACCGTACCATGTTGTAGTGTCTCATTGCTATTATGTGATGAAGCTTCCAGACAGAGACATAGTCTGACAACAAATTCTGGAGAAAACTGCTTCAGAGCGTAGATGTGAAAAGTATACATAACAATGCTGGTATTCAACAACATTCAGCACAAATTAGGCCTCTCCTGGTTCCCTTTAGTGTTCTATCTAGACTCAGAGAACATCTTGGGTCTGTGAAAAGCAAATTGTCAACTTGGCCAAAACTGATGACATATAAAATATTCAAAGCACTACCCATGTACAAAGTTGGCCACACCTCATGCACATGAACAAACAGTGAGCTACAGTACACAGAGTGGCTCTCAAGAGGGATGCCAGTTCCGAGTAAAAGAGTCCGGACACTTAGAAGTTAAATAGACTTTTGATGTTCTGACATCTCCCCAAGCAGCCGGCATCTTTTTCATTTCACTTGACTTCTCAGTAAACGACCTCCTCCTCATCTTCCATTCCCAAGTCAGGATGGATAGAACTTTAAGAGGGTTGTTTAAGCAAAGTCAATCATTCAGCTCAGCAGACAGTAAAGCAGTTGAGAAAATGAATGAACAATGTGTGAGGGTGTGGTTCACCCCGCACATTCCCCAATGTCAGGGAAACTAAGACCTTAAACTAATCATAATAGAAAATCAACAACAGTTCAAGTCAGGACAGCTATATCAAGAGGCTGTTTAAACAACACAATCAACTGAACAGCTAATCAGAACACTGGAAATCTAGCTATTGATTTGCATCGAGTCCATTTCAGGACTCGAGATGATTCTGTAGTCACTGTGCAGAGGTTCTGAAAGCATTGAAGACAGGTGTTTTTTCCCCCCCTAAGAGCAGAGTGATCCTCAGTTTGGTTGGTTAAGAGCGGGGGGTGTCAGCCCAAAAGCGCCCCTCTAGACGAGCACTTACTTTTGGACTGTGACCTCTCTTGTTATTGGCAAAGACAGGGAGAGAGCGAGAGAAAAAGAGACGTTTTAACTGTGTAATCATGAGGCCTGACAACACGCGGTGCCAGGCAGGATCCTGTGGGGAGGCGGTGTGACATTTTCCAAAATACTTACTACTTGACATTTCAATGGACCTTTACGAAAGTGTCTCCCTCCTTCCCCCACCCCTCCGTCTCTCTCTGGTACTGAGGCTGGCACACAGGCAGACTGCATGAGAGGAGAGCAGGACTCTGCCAGTGAGTGAAGGCTGGGGAATGGGACATGATGCAGAGACTAAATGGTAGGATCCTGGGGTGATCAGAACGTGGTGGGTGGGGGAGCACAACGAGCACGGTAATGAAGGCACCTCTCTCCTTCTCAATAGAACTCAAATAATGCCACACACAGTCGCCCAGATAAAGAGATTGCCAAAGTTTAATTAAGCTGTTCATAAAACGAATCTACTTATCAGGTTTGACAGAAAAGACTCGTGTTAAATAGGTGTTTGGTTTCTGGGTTTGTCTACATTCTCGATTGGGCGGTGTGGAGCTTCAAAACACTGTTGATTGGGTGGTGTGGAGCTCCAAAACACTCTGATGATTGGGCTGTGTGGAGCTCCAAAACACTCTGATGATTGGGCTGTGTGGAGCTCCAAAACACTCTGATGATTGGGCTGTGTGGAGCTCCAAAACACTCTGTTGATTGGGCTGTGTGGAGCTCCAAAACACTCTGTTGATTGGGCTGTGTGGAGCTCCAAAACACTCTGTTGATTGGGCTGTGTGGAGCTCCAAAACATTGGGCTGTGTGGAGCTCTGATGATTGGGCTGTGTGGAGCTCCAAAACACTCTGATGATTGGGCTGTGTGGAGCTCCAAAACACTCTGTTGATTGGGCTGTGTGGAGCTCCAAAACACTCTGTTGATTGGGCTGTGTGGAGCTCCAAAACACTCTGTTGATTGGGCTGTGTGGAGCTCCAAAACACTCTGTTGATTGGGCTGTGTGGAGCTCCAAAACACTCTGTTGATTGGGCTGTGTGGAGCTCCAAAACACTCTGATGATTGGGCTGTGTGGAGCTCCAAAACACTCTGTGAGGTTTGATATGATGAAGCTATGAGGCTCATGATTGGCTAACACTAACAAATTGACTGAATTATTGATTTATCTTTTCTTCCATTCTGTTGTTCCACAAACAAAGAGCCTGATACATCTTCAGATAGTCTCTACTGTGATCCAACCAGGATTCAACCAGGATTCTCTCTCTTCTGATCGACTCTCAGAGCGGAGCGGTTCTGAAGACTCCGCACATCCTCTCCACAATAGATGAGCTCTGCTGGAACCCAATCACCAAACACAGACATGGAAGGAGCGTCAGATCCCTCCAGCCCAGACCCATCCTCAGAAACCACAGGCCAGGATCCATGGTGGGGTCGGCAGACACCAGACATGCCCAGTTGATTACACATGCAACGCTGTGCCAGAACTCCCCACAATCTCACACACACACACACACACACACACACACACACACACACACACACACACACACACACACACACACACACACACACACACACACACACACACACACACACACACACACACACACACACACACACCATGGCATGATTGTGATTTAGATTAGGATATCAGATTTAGATTAGGATATCAGATTTAGTTTAGGATATCTGATTTAGTTTAGGATATCAGATTTAGATATCAGATTTAGATTAGGATATCAGATTTAGTTTAGGATATCAGATTTAGTTTAGGATATCAGATTTAGTTTAGGATATCAGATTTAGTTTAGGATATCAGATTTAGTTTAGGATATCAGATTTAGTTTAGGATATCAGATTTAGTTTAGGATATCAGATTTAGTTTAGGATATCAGATTTAGATTAGGATATCAGATTTAGATTAGGATATCAGATTTAGTTTAGGATATCAGATTTAGTTTAGGATATCTGATTTAGTTTAGGATATCTGATTTAGTTTAGGATATCAGATTTAGTTTAGGATATCAGATTTAGTTTAGGATATCAGATTTAGTTTAGGATATCAGATTTAGTTTAGGATATCAGATTTAGTTTAGGATATCAGACTTAGTTTAGGATATCAGATTTAGTTTAGGATATCAGATTTAGTTTAGGATATCAGATTTAGTTTAGGATATCTGATTTAGATCAGGCAGCATACAAAAAATACCCCATGCTATTTATGTCAATAAAAATGTTTCTACTGCACCTGCACTTGGTGACTGGGCCTCACTCATCCGTGTGTGGGGTGGTTACATAAATCTCCAGTAGAAGGTGCTCTCCTTTGAGCAACATACATACATACATCTCTGATCCCCTCAGTCCGCAGCTCTCTCCTATGCTCTGCTCTCCTGTATAATCAGTCTCCTCTCGCTGGGCCTAATCAGGCCTCAGTACAGCGTAGCTCAGCCCAGGCAGCACAGCACAGGGCCCTGAATGGCCAGTCTAGATACTCTTCCACTCAGAGAGCCTGGCTTACTCCATTGATTACGCAAGACAGCAGAGCTAGGCTAGCGCCATGGTGCTATCTCCCCACACAGCGCCAGCCGCTCTACACCTCCACCCCCCCCCTCAGCTAGCTAGCCCGCTGATGGCTCCACATCAACGTCACCATTAACGCTGTCTCAGAGCCCTCTCCCCTGTCTCCCTCCATCCCTTTCTCCCAGCGTTCCCCAGGCCTCTGTCAGGGAGCTGAGGAATATGAGCTGGGCTCTGACATCCCACTGACACATTTTACTTCCTCACTGTTGCAGCTCTCTGCTGCCTATCCCTAAAACTCCATATTTAGCTATCCCTCCTTCTCCCTCCCACCCGTCTATTTCTAAAAGCCTTTAAAAGGAGACTATTTTCCTTCTTCCTCACTTGACTCCCTTTTTTCTCTGTCGCTCATCCCCTGCTTCAATGTCTCCTCTCTCTCTTCATCTCCGTCCATCTCTCTCTCTCTCTCCCGATTTCTTCTCTTCCCTCTCTCTCTCGCTCTGGTGCTATGGATGATCAGCATGACTGATGTTCTTATTTGCATTACAGAGGGCTGGGGAAGCAGAAAGCACATATACATCAGAGACACACACACACACACACACATATCCGAGACACACACACACACGCTCATCCGAGACACACACATTTTAGACTACAATAACAAGAGTTCTCTCTAGAGCACCTGAGAAGGTAGAGCACTTAGGAGAGGATAGATCATCAATAACTGCTGTCCCTATAGATCATCAATAACTGCTGTCCCTATAGATCATCAATAACTGCTGTCCCTATAGAGCATCAATAACTGCTGTCCCTATAGATCATCAATAACTGCTGTCCCTATAGAGCATCAATAACTGCTGTTCCTATAGATCATCAATAACTGCTGTCCCTATAGAGCATCAATAACTGCTGTTCCTATAGATCATCAATAACTGCTGTCCCTATAGATCATCAATAACTGCTGTCCCTATAGAGCATCAATAACTGCTGTCCCTATAGAGCATCAATAACTGCTGTCCCTATAGATCATCAATAACTGCTGTCCCTATAGATCATCAATAACCGCTGTCCCTATAGATCATCAATAACCGCTGTCCCTTGGCAGAAACACAGCAGGGAATATCAGTTGTTTTCTATGTGTTGAAAGTGAAATACTCTGTGTAATGGTCTGACCTTGGACAAATGACCCCCCCTCCCCCTGTGTTTCTATTGTGGACTGTTGGATGGATTTGTCTTGCTGTGTAGAGAAGTGTTTTATTCATAGCAGGGGGTGAATTTGTAGCTGTGTGATTTGCTCTGCTTTGCAGTGTTGTTGGATTGGATTTGTCACCGGGTGCTTTGTCACGTTGCACCTTGTCCACATTCCCTGACCTGTGAGGAACTCTTTACTAGTGCCTGGCTGAGCTGACACAGAGAGAGTGAGAGAGAGAGAGTCGAAGAGGACAGTGAGACAGATGGGGGGAGAAAATAGGAATTAGAGCGAGAGATCGAATCAAATGTTATTTGTCACATTCGCCGAATACAACAGGTGAAATGCTTACTTTACACGCCCTTAACCAACAATGTAGTTCAAGAAATAGAGTTACTAAAGAAATCCAATCAATCATTAAGTAACACAATTATATACAAGGGGGAGGGAGAGAGAGAGAGAGAGAGAGAGAGAGAGAGAGAGAGAGAGAGAGAGAGAGAGAGAGAGAGAGAGAGAGAGAGAGAGAGAGAGAGAGAGAGAGAGAGAGAGAGAGAGAGAGAGAGAGAGAGAGAGAGAGAGAGAGACAGAGAGAGAGACAGAGAGAGAGACAGAGAGAGAGACAGAGAGAGAGACAGAGAGAACCTTCCTCTGCTCGGTCATTCCAACCTTGAGGTGACGGGGGCCCTGTGATCAGAATGGCTAATGACTGACTAAGACTGAGAGAATCCAAACAGTTGCTAGAAGAACCACGTGACATTACCACCTGTATCTAGCCTGGCAGCTACCCACTAACCTCTACCTACTGCTGCTGATGCTGATGCTGCTGCTGATGCTGCTGCTCCACTCAAGTGCCTCTCAGTAATGACAGCAGAGGGCTGCATCTAAAATTGCACGCTACTCCCTAAATAGTGCACTATGGGCCCTGGTTAAAAGTTACGCACTATGTAGTAAATAGGGAATAGGGTGCCATTTGGGATGCATCCCAGGTGAGTCATTACTGCAGCAGGACCACTCACGGCCCTTATAGCCACCAGCCCACCTCCTTCCCTTCGTTCTTTCCCTACCAACCGCCACAGACGACCCTGTCCACCTCCAACAGGCACGTTGGAAAACAAATCAATGTTTTAAAAGGAGCTTTTAAGCCTCTTGCCTTCAAAAGGCGAACAGGAACAGAGGTTTTTAGTACGGAGGAAGAGAAGACGGATGGAGGGAGCGGGGAACATTATATTTGCGGAACAGAGAGAAGCTCATTAACCCGGTGAAAAGAGAACGAGTGAGAAAGAGAGGCCCAGGGAGCGATACGAAATGTTCTGTTCCTGAGTTTTGAGACGAGAGCCTGACAAGGAGAACATGGGAGGCTTTTGTTGGCTTGACATCATATTCTTCATGTACTCTAGCTACTAAAGGGTCTCTCTTTCAGTGCAGATATCCCAGGGATCCAGGGATCCGCATGTTGAATGTCATGGATTGTGGCAGTTCGGTGTTTATGAAGCCATTTTAGAGTGAAGATCAACATTTGGGCTCCTTTTGTGTCCTGTCATGTCGCAGTTTCCACCTGACAAAACAAATGCTGCCGGAATTTCAATAAATAACAAATCCCTAAGAGCAGGCGGCGAGCGATCTGAAACAATGTTGTAATCCAGGTATGATTTCACATGCTTCAGCTATCAAAGCATTAGCACAGTAGCTCTCATCGTTCAAACAGAACTGTCAGATTATGTTTATGTGGACGACACAGTACTCATCACCCTGTAATACATGGAATCTGCTGAAATAATACGAGCTCTTCTCTAATAAATGATAGAGCAGCCAGTAAAAACCCAGCTGAATCCCAGGTAGAGAGTTAATACCACTGTGATGTTGGCCAACAGTATGACTGTACATGTGTTGTCAGACAGGCAGTCATATAGGATGTAATGCTCTGGATAATGAGTTTGGCTGGAAGGGAATGACTTGAACAGCTCACTGCTGACTGACATGACTGCAATGCGCAGTCGCACACACACAGGCACACACAGGCGCGCGCACACACACACACAGAGCTATATGAACCATATAAAGAGAGAGGCGTCTCCGTGTGTGAATGAGGTACTATATTGTCAGAGTGACTGGACAGCTAGTTCATCTCTCATAAGCAAACTCCAGGAAGAGAAGGTAGAGAACAGGGTACAGGAGAAGGTAGAGGAGAGGGTAGAGGAGAGGGTAGAGGAGAGGGTAGAGGAGGAAGTAGAGGAGAGGGTAGAGGAGGAGGTAGAGGAGAGGGTAGAGAAGGCAGAGGAGAGGGTAGAGGAGAAGGTAGAGGAGAAGGTAGAGGGGAGGGTAGAGGAGAAGGTAGAGGAGACAGTAGAGGACATGGTAGAGGAGAAGGTAGAGGAGAGGGTAGAGGAGGGGGTAGAGGAGAAGTTGGAGGAGAGGGTAGAGGAGAGGGTAGAGGGGAGGTAGAAGAGAAGGTAGAGGAGAGGGTAGAAGAGAAGGTAGAAGAGAGGGTATAGGAGAGGGGGTAGAGGAGAAGTTGGAGGAGAGGGTAGAAGAGAAGGTAGAGGAGAGGGTAGAAGAGAGGGTAGAAGAAAGGGTAGAGGAGAGGGTAGAAGAGGGTAGAAGAGAGGGTAGAAGAAAGGGTAGAGGAGAGGGTAGAAGAGAGGGTAATGTAGTGAGGACAGAGCCACTCTCTCGCTCTGTTCTAGTATGAGCTGTGCCACTAATACTGGCCCAATATCTTAGTCTAGAACTCTGTCTGATCTAGCAAAGTCAAACAGCCGTACATAAAGGCCCCCGAGGCCTTTCCTTTATAGTTATACTTTTGTTCGAATGTTAACAGTGTAAAGCAATCTAGTCCAATGTACTGCAATCCACACAACAACAAAAATATGAAAAGAATAATGAATGAAAGCCTATCCATCGCCCCATGTGTACATCCCTTGTTTATAACAGATTCATAACCCCGCCTACATATGAACATCATCTGGAGTGGTCCTGCATTCTAAACCATGTATGATGATGATGATGATATGATGATGATGTCTGTGCAGTAGTCCTCAATAATTATGGCACACGCTCGCTCTCATCTGCTTTGTATTACATGATAAGAAAACCAGGCAATACATTACGCAATCCTCTCACTGAGGGTCCGGCAGCTGGCTTTAATTCAAGATTGATTTGTTTAAGGCGATCCTTGGCCTAGCCCATCAATAGGGCTCTCTGGGTGTGATGCACCCTGGTTAATATCACATGGAACATTTTTAGTCTGGGAAATCTCAGCCCGCATGAATTATGTTTAATATTTCATAAATGAAGGAGGAATCCTCACAGGGATTTCAGAGTATGAGTGCATGTCGGCGTGCGTGCGTGTGTGTGTGTGCGCGTATGCTTGGGAAGACATTTCAGTGTGTGTGCAAGCACATGCTTCTGTGCATGCATGTTGTGTGTATTTGTGTGTGTTTAAGTGTGTTTGAGGCCAACCAGTGCCAGGGGGCTGCTGTCATGGCTGCTGACACAGAGCCTGAGACTGTAGAGAGAGAGAGAGCAGAGAGAGAGAGCAGAGAGAGAGCAGAGAGAGAGAGCAGAGAGCAGAGAGTGAGCAGAGAGCAGAGAGTGGGCAGAGAGAGAGCAGAGAGAGAGCAGAGAGAGCAGAGAGAGAGAGCAGAGAGCAGAGAGAGAGCAGAGAGAGAGCAGAGAGAGAGCAGAGAGTAAGCAGAGAGAGCAGAGAGCCAGAGAGAGAGCAGAGAGAGCAGAGAGCCAGAGAGAGAGCAGAGAGAGCAGAGAGTGAGCAGAGAGCCAGAGAGTGAGCAGAGAGAGCAGAGAGTGAGCAGAGAGCCAGAGAGTGAGCAGAGAGCCAGAGAGTGAGCAGAGAGCCAGAGAGTGAGCAGAGAGAGAGCATAGAGAGAGCAGAGTGAGCAGAGAGTGAGCTCAGGGCCAGACAGAGAGGAGAGAGAGCAGTGAGTGAGAAGAGAGAGAGCAGAGAGAGAGAGAGCAGAGAGAGCAGAGAGTGAGCAGAGAGAGCAGAGAGTGAGCAGAGAGTGAGCAGAGAGCAGAGAGCCAGAGAGCAGAGAGCCAGAGAGAGCAGAGTGAGCAGAGAGAGCAGAGAGCCAGAGAGTGAGCAGAGAGCAAGAGAGTGAGCAGAGAGCCAGAGAGTGAGCAGAGAGCCAGAGAGTGAGCAGAGAGCCAGAGAGTGAGCAGAGAGAGAGCAGAGAGAGAGAGCAGAGAGAGCAGAGAGAGAGAGCAGAGAGTAAGCAGAGAGAGCAGAGAGCCAGAGAGCCAGAGAGAGAGAGCAGAGAGTGAGCAGAGAGCCAGAGAGTGAGCAGAGAGAGAGCATAGAGAGAGCAGAGGGCCAGACAGAGAGGAGAGAGAGCAGTGAGTGAGAAGAGAGAGAGCAGAGAGAGCAGAGAGTGAGCAGAGAGCCAGAGAGCAGAGAGCCAGAGAGCAGAGAGCCAGAGAGCAGACAGCCAGAGAGCAGAGAGCCAGCAGAGAGCCAGCAGAGAGCCAGAGAGAGCAGAGTGAGCAGAGAGCCAGAGAGTGAGCAGAAAGCCAGAGTGAGCAGAGAGCCAGAGAGTGAGCAGAGAGAGAGCAGAGGGCCAGACAGAGAGGAGAGAGAGCAGTGAGTGAGAAGAGAGAGAGCAGAGAGTGAGCAGAGAGCAGAGAGCCAGAGAGCAGAGAGCCAAAGAGCAGAGAGTCAGCAGAGAGCCAGAGAGAGCTGAGTAAGCAGAGAGCCAGAGAGTGAGCAGAGAGCCAGAGAGTGAGCAGAGAGCCAGAGAGTGAGCAGAGAGTGAGCAGAGAGATAGCAGTGAGTGAGAAGAGAGAGAGCCAGAGAGAGAGCAGAGAGTGAGCAGAGAGAGAGCAGAGAGAGAGCAGAGAGCCAGAGAGAGAGAGCCAGAGAGAGAGCAGAGAGTGAGCATAGAGAGAGCATAGAGAGAGCAGAGAGTGAGCATAGAGAGAACAGAGAGCCAGAGAGAGGAGCGAGAGCAGAGAGAGAGCAGAGAGAGAGCAGAGAGAGAAAACAGAGAGAGAAGAGCAGAGAGAACAGAGAGAGCAGAGAGTGAGCAGAGAGAGAGAGCAGAGAGAGAGAAACAGAGAGAGAGAGCAGAGAGGAGAACAGAGAGAGACAGAGAGTGAGCAGAGAGAGCAGAGAGAGAGCAGAGAGTGAGCAGAGAGCCAGAGAGTGAGCAGAGAGACAGCAGAGAGCAGAGAGTGAGCAGAGAGAGCAGAGAGCCAGAGAGAGAGAGCAGAGAGTGAGCAGAGAGCCAGAGAGTGAGCAGAGAGAGAGCATAGAGAGAGCAGAGGGCCAGACAGAGAGGAGAGAGAGCAGTGAGTGAGAAGAGAGAGAGCAGAGAGAGCAGAGAGCCAGAGAGCAGAGAGCCAGAGAGCAGAGAGCAGAGAGCCAGAGAGCAGAGAGCCAGAGAGCAGAGAGCCAGCAGAGAGCCAGAGAGAGCAGAGTGAGCAGAGAGCCAGAGAGTGAGCAGAAAGCCAGAGTGAGCAGCGAGCCAGAGAGTGAGCAGAGAGAGAGCAGAGGGCCAGACAGAGAGGAGAGAGAGCAGTGAGTGAGAAGAGAGAGAGCAGAGAGTGAGCAGAGAGCAGAGAGCCAGAGAGCAGAGAGCCAAAGAGCAGAGAGTCAGCAGAGAGCCAGAGAGAGCTGAGTAAGCAGAGAGCCAGAGAGTGAGCAGAGAGCCAGAGAGTGAGCAGAGAGCCAGAGAGTGAGCAGAGAGTGAGCAGAGAGATAGCAGTGAGTGAGAAGAGAGAGAGCCAGAGAGAGAGCAGAGAGAGAGCAGAGAGAGAGAGCAGAGAGCCAGAGAGAGAGCCATAGAGAGAGCAGAGAGTGAGCATAGAGAGAACAGAGAGCCAGAGAGAGGAGCGAGAGCAGAGAGAGAGCAGAGAGAGAGAGCAGAGAGAGAGAGCAGAGAGAGAGCAGAGAGAAGAGCAGAGAGTGAGCAGAGAGAGCAGAGAGTGAGCAGAGAGAGAGAGCAGAGAGAGAGAGCAGAGAGAGAGAGCAGAGAGAGAGCAGAGAGTGAGCAGAGAGAGAGCAGAGAGAAGAGCAGAGAGTGAGCAGAGAGCCAGAGAGTGAGCAGAGAGACAGCAGAGAGCAGAGAGTGAGCAGAGAGCCAGAGAGTGAGCAGAGAGCCAGAGAGTGAGCAGAGAGAGAGCAGAGAGAGAGCAGAGAGAGCAGAGAGAGATCAGAGAGAGAGAGCAGAGAGTAAGCAGAGAGAGCAGAGAGCCAGAGAGCAGAGAGCCAGAGAGAGAGCAGAGAGAGCAGAGAGTGAGCAGAGAGCCAGAGAGTGAGCAGAGAGCCAGAGAGTGAGCAGAGAGAGAGCATAGAGAGAGCAGAGAGTGAGCATAGAGTGAGCAGAGGGCCAGACAGAGAGGAGAGAGAGCAGTGAGTGAGGAGAGAGCAGAGAGAGCAGAGAGTGAGCAGAGAGCCAGAGAGCAGAGAGCCAGAGAGCCAGAGAGCAGAGAGCCAGCAGAGAGCCAGAGAGAGCAGAGTGAGCAGAGAGCCAGAGAGTGAGCAGAAAGCCAGAGAGTGAGCAGAGAGCCAGAGAGTGAGCAGAGAGCCAGAGAGTGAGCAGAGAGAGAGCAGAGAGTGAGCAGAGAGCCAGAGAGCAGAGAGCCAAAGAGCAGAGAGTCAGCAGAGAGCCAGAGAGAGCAGAGTAAGCAGAGAGCCAGAGAGTGAGCAGAGAGCCAGAGAGTGAGCAGAGAGCCAGAGAGTGAGCAGAGAGTGAGCAGAGAGAGAGCAGAGAGAGAGCAGAGAGAGAGCAGAGAGATAGAGCAGAGAGCCAGAGAGAGAGCAGAGAGAGAGCAGAGAGAGAGAGCAGAGAGCCAGAGAGAGTGCCAGAGAGAGAGCAGAGAGTGAGCATAGAGAGAGCAGAGAGTGAGCATAGAGAGAAAAGAGAGCCAGAGAGAGAAGAGAAAACAGAGAAACAGAGAGAAACAGAGAGAGAGAGAGCAGAGAGAGAGAAAGAGAAGAGCAGAGAGAGCAGAGAGTGAGCAGAGAGAGAGCAGAGAGAAGAAAACAGAAGCGAGAAACAGAGAGAAACAGAGAGAAAACAGAGAGAACAGAAAGTGAGCAGAGAGAGAGCAGAGAGTGAGCAGAGAGAGAGCAGAGAGTGAGCAGAGAGAGAGCAGAGAGCCAGAGAGTGAGCAGAGAGCCAGCAGAGAGCCAGAGAGTGACCAGAGAGCCAGAGAGTGAGCAGATAGAGAGCATAGAGAGAGCAGAGAGTGAGCATAGAGTGAACAGAGAGCCAGACAGAGAGGAGAGAGAGCAGTGAGTGAGAAGAGAGAGAGCAGAGAGTGAGCATAGAGAGAGCATAGAGAGAGCAGAGAGTGAGCATAGAGAGAAAAGATAGAGAGCAGAGAGAGGAGAGAGAAGAGCAGAGAGAGAGAGCAGAGCGAGAGAGAGAGAAGAGCAGAGAGAGAGCAGAGAGTGAGCAGAGAGAGAGCAGAGAGAGAGCAGAGAGAGGAGAGAGAAGAGCAGAGAGAGAGAGCAGAGAGAGAGAGAGCAGAGAGTGAGCAGAGAGTGAGCAGAGAGAGAGAGCAGAGAGAGCAGAGAGTGAGCAGAGAGCCAGAGAGTGAGCAGAGAGAGAGCATTGAGAGAGCAGAGAGTGAGCATAGAGTGAGCAGAGGGCCAGACAGAGAGGAGAGAGAGCAGTGAGTGAGGGGAGAGCAGAGACAGAGCAGAGAGTAAGCAGAGAAGCCAGAGAGCAGAGAGCCAGAGAGAGAGAAGAGAGAGCAGAAGTGAGCAGAGAGCCAGAGAGTGAGCAGAGAGCCAGAGAGTGAGCAGAGAGAGGGCATTGAGAGAGCAGAGAGTGAGCATAGAGTGAGCAGAGGGCCAGACAGAGAGGAGAGAGAGCAGTGAGTGAGGAGAGAGCAGAGAGAGCAGAGAGTGAGCAGAGAGCCAGAGAGCCAGAGAGCCGAGAGCCAGCAGAGAGCCAGCAGAGAGCCAGCAGAGAGCCAGAGAGAGCAGAGTGAGCAGAGAGCCAGAGAGTGAGCAGAAAGGCAGAGAGTGAGCAGAGAGCCAGAGAGTGATCAGAGAGAGAGCAGAGAGTGAGCAGAGAGCCAGAGAGCAGAGAGCCAAAGAGCAGAGAGTCAGCAGAGAGCCAGAGAGAGCAGAGTAAGCAGAGAGACAGAGTGAGCAGAGAGCCAGAGAGTGAGCAGAGAGCCAGAGAGTGAGCAGAGAGAGAGCAGAGAGTGAGCAGAGAGCCAGAAAGCAGAGAGCCAAAGAGCAGAGAGTCAGCAGAGAGCCAGAGAGAGCAGAGTAATCAGAGAGCCAGAGAGTGAGCAGAGAGCCAGAGAGTGAGCAGAGAGCCAGAGAGTGAGCAGAGAGAGAGCAGTGAGTGAGAAGAGAGAGAGCAGAGAGTGAGCAGAGAGAGAGCAGAGAGAGAGCAGAGAGAGAGAGAGCAGAGAGCCAGAGAGAGAGCCAGAGAGAGAGCAGAGAGTGAGCAGAGAGAGAGAGCAGAGAGCCAGAGAGAGAGCCAGAGAGAGAGCAGAGAGTGAGCATAGAGAGAGCATAGAGAGAGCATAGAGAGAGCAGAGAGTGAGCATAGAGAGAAAAGAGAGCCAGAGAGAGGAGCGAGAGCAGAGAGAGAGCAGAGAGTGAGCAGAGAGAGAGCAGAGAGAGAGCAGAGCGAGAGAGCAGAGCGAGAGAGAGCAGAGAGTGAGCAGAGAGAGAGCAGAGAGAGAGCAGAGAGTGAGCAGAGAGCCAGAGAGTGAGCAGAGAGTGAGCAGAGAGCCAGAGAGTGAGCAGAGAGTGAGCAGAGAGCCAGAGAGTGAGCAGAGAGCCAGCAGAGAGCAGAGAGTGAGCAGAGAGCCAGAGAGTGAGCAGAGAGAGAGCATAGAGAGAGCATAGAGAGAGCATAGAGTGAGCATAGAGTGAACAGAGAGCCAGACAGAGAGGAGAGAGAGCAGAGAGTGAGCAGAGAGAGAGCAGAGAGTGAGCAGAGAGAGAGCAGAGAGAGAGCAGAGAGTGAGCAGAGAGCCAGAGAGTGAGCAGAGAGCCAGCAGAGAGCAGAGAGTGAGCAGAGAGCCAGAGAGTGAGCAGAGAGAGAGCATAGAGAGAGCATAGAGAGAGCAGAGAGTGAGCATAGAGTGAACAGAGAGCCAGACAGAGAGGAGAGAGAGCAGTGAGTGAGAAGAGAGAGAGCAGAGAGCAGAGAGAGAGCAGAGAGAGAGCCAGAGAGAGAGCAGAGAGAGAGCCAGAGAGAGAGCAGAGCGAGAGAGCAGAGAGAGAGCCAGAGAGAGAGCAGCGAGAGAGCAGAGTGAGCAGAGACCCAGAGAGAGAGCGAGCAGAGAGAGAGCACAGAGAGAGAGCAGAGAGAGCAGAGAGAGAGCAGAGAGCCAGAGAGAGAGCAGAGAGTGAGCAGAGAGCCAGAGAGTGAGCAGAGAGTGAGCATAGAGAGAGCATAGAGAGAGCATAGAGTGAGCATAGAGAGAGCAGAGAGTGAGCATAGAGAGAGCAGAGAGCCAGAGAGAGGAGAGAGAGCAGAGAGAGAGCAGAGAGAGAGGAGAGAGAAGAGCGTGAGCAGAGAGACAGAGAGTGAGCAGAGAGAAAACAGAAGAGACAGAAAGCAGAGAGTGAAACAGAGAGAGACAGAGAAACAGAAGACAGAAACAGAGAAAGCCAGAGAGAGCAGAGTGAGCAGAGAACCAGAGAGTGAGCAGAGAGTGAGCAGAGAGCCAGACAGAGAGAGAGAAACAGAGAGAGAGAACAGAGAGAGCAGAGAGAGAACAGAGAGAGAGCAGAGAGTGAGCAGAGAGTGAGCAGAGAGCCAGAGAGTGAGCAGAGAGCCAGCAGAGAGCAGAGAAGTGAGCAGAGAGCCAGAGAGTGAGCAGAGAGAGAGCATAGAGAGAGCATAGAGAGAGCAGAGAGTGAGCATAGAGTGAACAGAGAGCCAGACAGAGAGGAGAGAGAGCAGTGAGTGAGAAGAGAGAGAGCAGAGAGCAGAGAAGACAGAGAGAGCCAGAGAGAGAGCAGAGAGAGAGCCAGAGAGAGAGCAGAGCGAGAGAGCAGAGAAAGAGCCAGAGAGAGAGCAGAGAGAGAGCAGAGTGAGCAGAGAGCCAGAGAGAGAGCGAAGCAGAGAGAGAGCAGAGAGAGAGAAGAGAAAAGAGAGAGAGCAGAGAGTGAGCAGAGAGCCAGAGAGTGAGCAGAGAGTGAGCATAGAGAGAGCAGAGAGAGAGAACAGAGAGTGAGCATAGAGAGAGCAGAGAGTGAGCATAGAGAGAGCAGAGAGCCAGAGAGAGGAGAGAGAGCAGAGAGAGAGCAGAGAGAGAGGAGAGAGAGAGGAGAGAGAAAACAGAGAGCAGAGAGAGCAGAGAGTGAGCAGAGAGAGAGAGCAGAGAGAGAGAAACAGAAGAAGCAGAGAAAGCAGAAGAGAAACAGAGAACACAGAAAGCAGAGAAAACAGAGAGCCAGAGAGAACAGAGAGTGAGCAGAGAGCCAGAAGTGAGCAGAAGTGAGCAGAGAGCCAGAGAGTGAGCAGAGAGTGAGCAGAGAAACAGAAACAGAGAGAGAACAGAGAACCAGAGAGCAGACAGCCAGAGGAGAGCAGAGAGCAGAGAGTGAGCAGAGAGCCAGAGAGTGAGCAGAGAGCCAGAGAGTGAGCAGAGAGAGAGCAGAGTGAGCATAGAGTGAGCAGAGGGCCAGACAGAGAGGAGAGAGAGCAGTGAGTGAGAAGAGAGAAAACAGAGAGAGAGCAGAGAGAAACAGAGAAACAGAGAGCCAGAAACAGAGAGCCAGAGAGAGCAGAGTGAGCAGAAACAGAAACCAGAGAGTGAGCAGAGAGCCAGAGAGTGAGCAGAGAGCCAGAGAGTGAGCAGAGAGAGAGCAGAGAGTGAGCAGAGAGCCAGAGAGCAGAGAGCCAAAGAGCAGAGAGTCAGCAGAGAGCCAGAGAGAGCAGAGTGAGCAGAGAGCCAGAGTGAGCAGAGAGCCAGAGAGTGAGCAGAGAGATAGCAGTGAGTGAGAAGAGAGAGAGCAGAGAGCCAGAGATAGAGCAGAGAGTAAGCAGAGAGTGAGCAGAGAGAGAGAGCAGAGAGAGAGAGCAGAGCGAGAGCAGAGAGAGAGAGCAGAGAGTCAGAGAGAGAGCAGAGAGAGAGAGCAGAGAGCCAGAGAGAGAGCCAGAGAGAGAGCAGAGAGCCAGAGAGTGAGCAGAGAGTGAGCATAGAGAGAGCATAGAGAGAGCATAGAGAGAGCATAGAGAGAGAGCAGAGAGTGAGCATAGAGAGAGCAGAGAGCCAGAGAGAGGAGAGAGAGCAGAGAGAGAGCAGAGAGAGGAGAGAGAAGAGCAGAGAGAGCAGAGAGCAGAGAGTGAGCAGAGAGCCAGAGAGTGAGCAGAAAGTCAGCAGAGAGCAGAGAGTGAGCAGAGAGCCAGAGAGTGAGCAGAGAGAGAGCATAGAGAGAGCATAGAGAGAGCAGAGAGTGAGCATAGAGTGAACAGAGAGCCAGACAGAGAGGAGAGAGAGCAGTGAGTGAGGAGAGAGCAGAGAGAGAGCCAGAGAGAGAGCAGAGATAGAGCAGAGAGAGAGCAGAGAGAGAGCCAGAGAGAGAGCAGAGAGAGAGCAGAGTGAGCAGAGAGCCAGAGAGTGAGCAGAGAGAGAGAGCAGAGAGAGAGCAGAGAGTGAGCATAGAGTGAACAGAGAGCCAGACAGAGAGGAGAGAGAGCAGTGAGTGAGGCAGAGAGAGAGCCAGAGAGAGAGCAGAGAGAGAGCAGAGAGAGAGCCAGAGAGAGAGCAGAGAGAGAGCAGAGAGAGAGCAGAGTGAGCAGAGAGCCAGAGAGTGAGCAGAGAGTGAGCAGAGAGACAGCATAGAGAGCATAGAGAGAGCAGAGAGAGAGCAGAGAGAGAGCAGAGAGTGAGCAGAGAGTGAAGCAGAGAGAGAGCAGAGAGAGAAGAGAGAGCAGAGAGAGAAGAGAGAGAGCAGAGAGAGCAGAGAGTGAGCAGAGAGTGAGCAGAGAGTGAACAGAGAGTGAACAGAGAACAGAGAGTGAGCAGAGAGAGCAGAGAGTGAGCAGAGAGAGAGCAGAGAGAGAGCAGAGAGAGAGAGAGCAGAGAGTGAGCAGAGAGTGAGCAGAGAGAGAGCAGAGAGTGAGCAGAGAGCAGAGAGTGAGCAGAGAGCCAGAGAGTGAGCAGAGAGCCAGAGAGTGAGCAGAGAGCCAGAGAGTGAGCAGAGAGAGCATAGAGAGAGCAGAGAGTGAGCATAGAGTGAACAGAGAACCAGACAGAGAGGAGAGAGAGCAGTGAGTGAGAAGAGAGAGAGCAGAGAGAGAGCAGAGAGAGAGCAAAGAGAGAGCCAGAGAGAGCAGAGAGAGAGCAGAGAGAGAGCCAGAGAGAGAGCAGAGAGAGAGCAGAGTGAGCAGAGAGCCAGAGAGTGAGCAGAGAGTGGGCAGAGAGACAGCATAGAGAGAGCATAGAGAGAGCATAGAGAGAGCATAGAGAGAGCAGAGAGAGAGCAGAGAGAGAAGCAGAGAGAGAGCAGAGAGAGAGCAGAGAGTGAGAAGAGAGAGCAGAGAGAGCAGAGAGAGAGCAGAGAGTGAGCATAGAGTGAGCATAGAGTGAGCAGAGAGTGAGCAGAGAGCCAGAGAGTGAGCAGAGTGTGAGCAGAGAGTGAGCAGAGAGAGCAGAGAGTGAGCAGAGAGTGAGCAGAGAGAGAAGAGAGAGAGGAGAGCAGAGAGAGCAGAGAGTGAGCAGAGAGAGAGAGAGAGAGCAGAGAGAGAGCAGAGTGAGCAGAGAGAGATCAGAGAGAGAGCAGAGAGCCAGAGAGTGAGCAGAGAGCCAGAGAGAGAGCAGAGAGCCAGAGAGTGAGCAGAGAGCCAGAGAGAGGGGGGAGAGAGCAGAGAGTGAGCAGAGAGAGAGGGGACAGAAGACAGAACAGAGAGAAAAACAGAAAGTAAAACAGAGAGAAACAGAAAGTGAGAAGAGAGAGAACAGAAAGTGAGCAGGGAGAGAGAGAAACAGAGAAACAGAGAGAAACAGAGAGAGAGCAGAGAGCCAGAAAGCAGAAAGCCAGAGAGCAGAGAGCCAGAGAAACAGAGTGAGCAGAGAGCCAGAGAGTGAGCAGAGAGCCAGAGAGTGAGCAGAGAGAACAGAGAGAGAGAGCAGAGAGAAGAGAGAACAGAGAGAAACAGAGAGAGAAACAGAGTGTAAGCAGAGAAACAGAAACCAGAGAGCAGAAACCAGAACAGAGAACCAGAAACAGAGAGTCAGAGAGTGAGCAGAGAGAGAGCAGAGAGTGAGCAGAGAGCAGAGAGCCAAAGAGCAGAGAGTCAGCAGAAAGCCAGAGAGAGCAGAGTGAGCAGAGAGCCAGAGAGTGAGCAGAGAGCCAGAGAGTGAGCAGAGAGCCAGAGAGTGAGCAGAGAGTGAGCAGAGAGATAGCAGTGAGTATGAAGAGAGAGAGCAGAGAGCCAGAGAGAGAGCAGAGTGAGCAGAGAGATAGCAGTGAGTGAGAAGAGAGAGAGCAGAGAGCCAGAGAGAGAGCAGAGAGAGCAGAGAGAGAGAGAGAGTGAGCAGAGAGCCAGAGAGTGAGCAGAGAGCCAGAGAGTGAGCAGAGAGAGAGCAGAGAGAGAGCAGAGAGAGAGCAGAGAGAGAGCAGAGAGTGAGCAGATAAAGAGAGCAGAGAAAGAGAGCAGAGAAAGAGAGCAGAGAGAGCAGAGAGCGAGCAGAGGGAGAGAGAGAGAAGAGAGAGAGCAGCGAGAGTGAGCAGCGAGAGCAGACAGCCAGAGAATGCAGAGAGATGCTCCCAGCACATCAAGGCACAGTAGCAGCCCTGTCGCCAAGCCCACAGGAGAACCCAGCACATTTCCCACTCATCATTAGCCTCTCACTGAGATAAACACACACACGCATGCCCATGTGCACACAAAGAACACACATGCACAAGCACGCACACACCACACACACCGACATCACTCCCCCGCCCCCCACACTGACACACACCCTGATAGGGTCATCAGTAAGGTATCGTCAGCCTCCATCTGCATGGTCCCCACAGACACATCCTCCATGTCTCCAGTCTCTGTGAACAGAGTGTCTGTGGAAGCTCATTCTGTTCTACTGCTGCTGATAGGATTCATTATGTCCTATCACAGGTGCTTATTCTAGGACAGCTGGTGGGAAGCAACGGGACAGGACAAGTGGGATGAATGGGGTTAAGACAACACTTACAACTACAGACGGGATTGAACACTAAACCCCCCCCCACTAACTAATTACTATGTTTCATACAGGCTATCGCATGGTCACTTGGTTTAGGAAGGTCTTAGGTAACATTAGAATTCCCCTTTTCTTTCCTTCAAATAACACAATAGCATTTTCATTACTTCATTAGTTTACTGTAGGCTAAATGTTTTTTTTTTAAATGTTCAAGTGGTCAATAATTTTTTTTTAGTGGAGTACATTTTGCTACAGCTATGAAACAGAAAGCATGCGTGTTAACAGCTTCTTTTACAAAACAACAACATAGATGTACGGTCAGCAAGATGATCAAATGATGAAGACATCAGTAGCTTAAACATAATTTTAAGTTTCAAGTGTTTTTGATCAAGTGAAAATCAACACAAAAGCAATAACAGCATTTTAATGACTATAAATATGTCAGCAGTCAAAAATACCACATGGTTATGTGGGTCTTTATGCCATGGCATCAGTTGGTCCATGTCCATGTCACATAAACAGAGAAAGCTGGTGAGTGCTTGTTTTTTTCTTGAGATGTAGTGTTTTCTCTGTCATCACCAGCTTATTCTATTGAAACGGTGCTGTCCTTCCTCTCTCCTGTCTCACAGTTCCATTTGGTGGTGGAGCGGACACCTGCTCAGTGCGCACCGTTCGGGCTTTTTTTGTGCTTAAGCCTCAGAGGTTTAGGTTCAGGGTGAGGATCAGAATCAGAAGAATAATCATCGGAGATGTCATGATTTATTTCTTACCCACCATCTGAGTCGTTTTCATTTAGATTTTTTGAAAGACTGGTTGAACTTCTGTTCTTTATTCACAGTTGGTGATTACATAACTGTGCATTGTCCACTTCCCCTTGCTCTTCAACTCACCCACTATACCCCTTTCTTTTTAACCTGTTACTCCTACCCCCTACTTTTTCGAACATTCTGTTAAAGATCGCGCAACATTTCAGCGCCCTGCTGCTCATGCCAGGAATATAGTATATGCATATGATTAGTATGTGTGGATAGAAAACACTCAGACGTTTATAAAACTGGTTAAATCACGGCTGTGACTCTAACAGAACGTGCGTTTCATCGAAAAGCGCAGGAAAATCTGATCACTGAAAATGGAAATATATATCCATCCGCCACTTCAACCCATTGATAAAGGCGAACCACAATAAATGGGGCTGAGGTTGCAATACCTACAGCTTCCACACGATGTCAACAGTCTTGTCATTTGCCTAGGCTTTGTTTCTTGGTCAAACGAAGAAGAGACAAGCCATTTGTTCAAGTCTCTGACCGGATATTTTGGTTGAGATTTACCCGCACATTATTTCCACAAATGTGCATGTGTCTGCTCAAATGGTCAGAAACAGACTCCATGAGGGTGGTATGAGGGCCCGACGTCCACAGGTGGGGGTTGTGCTTACAGCCCAACAGCGTGCAGGACGTTTGGCATTTGCCAGAGAACAACAAGATTGGCAAATTCGCCACTGGCGCCCTGTGCTCTTCACAGATGAAAGCAGGTTCACACTGAGCACATGTGACAGACGTAACAGAGTCTGGAGACGCCGTGGAGAACGTTCTGCTGCCTGCAACATCCTCCAGCATGACAAGATTGGCAAATTCGCCACTGGCGCCCTGTGCCTTCACAGATGAAAGCAGGTTCACACTGAGCACATGTGACAGACGTAACGGTTGGCGGTGGGTTTGGCGGTGGGTCAGTCATGGTGTGGGGTGGCATTTCTTTGGGGGGCCGCACAGCCCTCCATGTGCTCGCCAGAGGTAGCCTGACTGCCATTAGGTACCGATATGAGATCCTCAGACCTCTTGCGAGACCATATGCTGGTGCGGTTGGCCCTGGGTTCCTCCTAATGCAAGACAATGCTAGACCTCATGTGGCTGGAGTGTGTCAGCAGTTCCTGCAAGAGGAAGGCATTGATGCTATGGACTGGCCCGCCCGTTCCCCAGACCTGAATCCAATTGAGCACATCTGGGACAACATGTCTCGCTCCATCCACCAACGCCACGTTGCACCACAGACTGTCCAGGAGTTGGCAGATGCTTTAGTCCAGGTCTGGGAGGAGATCCGTCAGGAGACCATCCGCCACCTCATCAGGAGCATGCCCAGGCGTTGTAGGGAGGTCATACAGGCACGTGGAGGCCACACACACTACTGAGCCTCATTTTGACTTGTTTTAAGGACATTACATCAAAGTTGGATCAGCCTATAGTGTGGTTTTCCACTTTAATTTTGAGTGTGACTCCAAATCCAGACCTCCATGGGTTGATAAATTTGATTTCCATTGATAATTTTTGATTTTGTTGTCAGCACATTCAACTATGTAAAGAAAAACGTATTTAATAAGAATATCAAACGCAGTCAAACGACCACCCCTCATCACTGTCAAACGCTCCCTAAAACACTTCTGTGAGCAGGCTTTTCTAATCGACCTGGCCCGGGTATCCTGGAAGGACATTGACCTCATCCCGTCAGTTGAGGATGCATGGTCATTCTTTAAAAGTAACTTCCTCACCATTTTAGATAAGCATGCTCCGTTCAAAAAATGCAGAACCAAGAACAGATACAGCCCTTGGTTCACTCCAGACCTGACTGCCCTGACAGCACAAAAACATCCTGTGGCGGACTGCAATAGCATCGAATAGCCCCCGTGATATGCAACTGTTCAGGGAAGTCAGGAACCAATACACGCAGTCAGTCAGGAAAGCTAAGGCCAGCTTCTTCAGGCAGAAGTTTGCATCCTGTAGCTCCAACTCCAAAAAGTTCTGGGACACTGTGAAGTCCATGGAGAACAAGAGCACCTCCTCCCAGCTGCCCACTGCACTGAGGCTAGGAAACACGGTCTCCACCGATAAATCCATGATTATCGAAAACTTCAATAAGCACTTCTCAACGGCTGGCCATGCCTTCCGCCTGGCTACTCCAACCTCGGCCAACAGCTCCGCCCCCCATAGCTCCTCACCCAAGCCTCTCCAGGTTCTCCTTTACCCAAATCCAGATAGCAGATGTTCTGAAAGAGCTGCAAAACCTGGACCCGTACAAATCAGCTGGGCTTGACAATCTGGACCCGCTATTTCTGAAACTATCTGCCGCCATTGTCGCAACCCCTATTACCAGCCTGTTCAACCTCTCTTTCATATCGTCTGAGATCCCCAAGGATTGAAAGCTGCCGCAGTCATCCCCCTCTTCAAAGGGGGAGACACCCTGGACCCAAACTGCTATAGACCTATATCCATCCTGCCCTGCCTATCTAAGGTCTTCGAAAGCCAAGTCAACAAACAGGTCACTGACCATCTCGAATCCCACCGTACCTTCTCCGCTGTGCAATCTGGTTTCTGAGCCGGTCACGGGTGCACCTCAGCCACACTCAAGGTACTAAACGATATCATAACCGCCATCGATAAAAGACAGTACTGTGCAGCCGTCTTCATCGACCTCGCTAAGACTTTCGACTCTGTCAATCACCATATTCTTATCGGCAGACTCAACAGCCTCGGTTTTTCGGATGACTGCCTTGCCTGGTTCACCAATTACTTTGCAGACAGAGTTCAGTGTGTCAAATCGGAGGGCATGCTGTCCGGTCCTCTGGCAGTCTCTATGGGGTGCCACAGGGTTCAATTCTCGGGCCGACTCTTTTCTCTGTATATATCAATGATGTTGCTCTTGCTGCGGGTGATTCCCTGATCCACCTCTACGCAGACGACACCATTCTATATACTTTCGGCCCGTCATTGGACACTGTGCTATCTAACCTCCAAACGAGCTTCAATGCCATACAGCACTCCTTCCGTGGCCTCCAACTGCTCTTAAACGTGAGTAAAACCAAATGCATGCTTTTCAACCGATCGCTGCCTGCACCCGCATGCCCGACTAGCATCACCACCCTGGATGGTTCCGACCTTGAATATGTGGACATCTATAAGTACCTGGGTGTCTGGCTAGACTGCAAACTCTCCTTCCAGACTCACATCAAACATCTCCAATCGAAAATCAAATCAAGAGTCGGCTTTCTATTCCGTAACAATTCCTCCTTCACTCACGCTGCCAAGCTTACCCTAGTAAAACTGACTATCCTACCGATCCTCGACTTCGGCGATGTCATCTACAAAATGGCTTCCAACACTCTAATCAGCAAACTGGATGCAGTCTATCACAGTGCCATCCGTTTTGTCACTAAAGCACCTTATACCACCCACCACTGCGACTTGTATGCTCTAGTCGGCTGGCCCTCACTACATATTCGTCGCCAGACCCACTGGCTCCAGGTCATCTACAAGTCCATGCTAGGTAAAGCTCCGCCTCATCTCAGTTCACTGGTCACGATGGCAACTCCCATCCGTAGCACGTGCTCCAGCAGGTGTATCTCACTGATCATCCCTAAAGCAAACACCTCATTTGGCCGCCTTTCGTTCCAGTACTCTGCTGCCTGTGACTGGAACGAATTGCAAAAATCGCTGAAGTTGGAGACTTTTATCTCCCTCAGCAACTTCAAACATCAGCTATCTGAGCAGCTAACCGATCGCTGCAGCTGTACATAGTCTATAGGTAAATAGCTCACCCTTTTTCACCTACCTCATTCCCATACTGTTTTTATACTGTTTTTTTTATTTATTTACTTTTCTGCTCTTTTGCACACCAATATCTCTACCTGTACATGACCATCTGATCATTTATCACTCCAGTGTTAATCTGCAAAATTGTATTATTCGCCTACCTCCTCATGACTTTTGCACACATTGTATATAGACTGCCCATTTTTTTCTACTGTGTTATTGACTTGTTAATTGTCTCCTCCATGTGTAACTCTGTGTTGTCTGTTCACACTGCTATGCTTTATCTTGGCCAGGTCGCAGTTGCAAATGAGAACTTGTTCTCAACTAGACTACCTGGTTAAATAAAGGTGAAATAAAAATAAAATAAATAAATAAAAATTTAATTCATTCAGATCTAGGATGTGTTATTTTAGTATTCCCTTTATTTTTTTGAGCAGTGTATATGTGAAATTAGTTTCGGTAAAGTTTAGGTTCAGTTAAGAGGCAATTATCGTGGGTGATTATCAACTGGGCACTGCACTTTCAAGAAGGAGTGCAGCAGGCCTTACTGTCGGGAGAAGGAGTGCTGCAGGCCCTACTGTCGGGAGAAGGAGTGCAGCAGGCCCTACTGTCGGGAGAAGGAGTGCAGCAGGCCTTACTGTCGGGAGAAGGAGTGCAGCAGGCCCTACTGTCGGGAGAAGGACTGCAGCAGGCCCTACTGTCGGGAGAAGGAGTGCAGCCCTACTGTCCGGGGAGAAGGAGAGCAGCAGGCCCTACTGTCGGGAGAAGGAGAGCAGCAGGCCTTACTGTCGGGAGAAGGAGTGCAGCAGGCCCTACTGTCGGGAGAAGGAGTGCAGCAGGCCCTACTGCCGGGAGAAGGAGTGCAGCAGGCCCTACTGTCGGGAGAAGGAGTGCAGCAGGCCCTACTGTCGGGAGAAAGAGTGCAGCAGGCCTTACTGTCGGGAGAAGGAGTGCAGCAGGCCCTACTGTCGGGAGAAGGAGTGCAGCAGGCCTTACTGTCGGGGAGAAGGAGTGCAGCAGGCCTTACTGTCGGGAGAAGGAGTGCAGCAGGCCTTACTGTCGGGAGAAGGAGTGCAGCAGGCCTTACTGTCGGGAGAAGGAGTGCAGCAGGCCCTACTGTCGGGAGAAGGAGTCAGGAGAAGGAGAGCAGCAGGCCTTACTGTCGGGAGAAGGAGTGCAGCAGGCCTTACTGTCGGGAGAAGGAGTGCAGCAGGCCTTACTGTCGGGAGAAGGAGTGCAGCAGGCCTTACTGTCGGGAGAAGGAGTGCAGCAGGCCTTACTGTCGGGAGAAGGAGTGCAGCAGGCCTTACTGTCGGGAGAAGGAGTGCAGCAGGCCTTACTGTCGGGAGAAGGAGTGCAGCAGGCCCTACTGTCGGGAGAAGGAGTGCAGCAGGCCTTACTGTCGGGAGAAGGAGTGCAGCAGGCCCTACTGTCGGGAGAAGGAGTGCAGCAGGCCCTACTGTCGGGAGAAGGAGTGCAGTAGGCCCTACTGTCGGGAGAAGGAGTGCAGCAGGCCCTACTGTCGGGAGAAGGAGTGCAGCAGGCCCTACTGTCGGGAGAAGGAGTGCAGCAGGCCCTACTGTCGGGAGAAGGAGTGCAGCAGGCCCTACTGTCGGGAGAAGGACTGCAGCAGGCCCTACTGTCGGGAGAAGGAGTGCAGCAGGCCCTACTGTCCGGGAGAAGGAGTGCAGCAGGCCCTACTGTCGGGAGAAGGAGAGCAGCAGGCCTTACTGTCGGGAGAAGGAGTGCAGCAGGCCCTACTGTCGGGAGAAGGAGTGCAGCAGGCCCTACTGCCGGGAGAAGGAGTGCAGCAGGCCCTACTGTCGGGAGAAGGAGTGCAGCAGGCCCTACTGTCGGGAGAAAGAGTGCAGCAGGCCTTACTGTCGGGAGAAGGAGTGCAGCAGGCCCTACTGTCGGGAGAAGGAGTGCAGCAGGCCCTACTGTCGGGAGAAGGAGTGCAGCAGGCCTTACTGTCGGGAGAAGGAGTGCAGCAGGCCTTACTGTCGGGAGAAGGAGTGCAGCAGGCCTTACTGTCGGGAGAAGGAGTGCAGCAGGCCCTACTGTCGGGAGAAGGAGTGCAGCAGGCCTTACTGTCGGGAGAAGGAGTGCAGCAGGCCCTACTGTCGGGAGAAGGAGTGCAGCAGGCCCTACTGTCGGGAGAAGGAGTGCAGCAGGCCTTACTGTCGGGAGAAGGAGTGCAGCAGGCCTTACTGTCGGGAGAAGGAGTGCAGCAGGCCCTACTGTCGGGAGAAGGAGTGCAGCAGGCCCTACTGTTGGGAGAAGGAGTGCAGCAGGCCTTATTGTCGGGAGAAGGAGTGCAGCAGGCCCTACTGTCAGGAGAAGGAGTGCAGCAGGCCCTACTGTCGGGAGAAGGAGTGCAGCAGGCCTTACTGTCGGGAGAAGGAGTGCAGCAGGCCTTACTGTCGGGAGAAGGAGTGCAGCAGGCCTTACTGTCGGGAGAAGGAGTGCAGCAGGCCTTACTGTCGGGAGAAGGAGTGCAGCAGGCCTTACTGTCAGGAGAAGGAGTGCAGCAGGCCTTACTGTCGGGAGAAGGAGTGCAGCAGGCCTTACTGTCGGGAGAAGGAGTGCAGCAGGCCTTACTGTCGGGAGAAGGAGTGCAGCAGGCCTTACTGTCGGGAGAAGGAGTGCAGCAGGCCTTACTGTCGGGAGAAGGAGTGCAGCAGGCCTTACTGTCGGGAGAAGGAGTGCAGCAGGCCTTACTGTCAGGAGAAGGAGTGCAGCGGGCCTTACTGTCAGGGGAAGGAGGTGCAACAGGGAGTAACTGTCACAAAAATGACATGCCCTCAAAACTAGATATAACTCCCCTTATTTTTTATATAATAAGATTATTTCAACAACAGTGTTATATAGACGTATTTAGGAAAAGTAAAGGACGGAGGGGGATATGACTTTAAAAATGGCAGAGTAATACATTTGTTAAATTCATGAGCACTCCAAATGTCTGCTTTAAGCAGTTCTAGTTTTAAGAAAGATGTGGATGTATTTCATGTCTCAATTGGAAAATATCCTTAGATATGATCCTATGGATAACTGGGGATGATGCACCCTATGAAGAAAATAGCAACAAGAGTTTTTTTCCTAACCTGCGCAACACCTGGGTCCATGGGAGCAGGTGTGACTTTGGTATTGTCTTTGACTCAACACCTGTAACAGTGCAGGAGCAGATAATTACTTTCCATCACCTTTCTGTCTCCTGAGTCCACATTGACACCTGTGTCTGGACCCAACCAATATGCCTCCTGTAGCATAACTAGCCCGGCTATATGGAAGAGATAACTAGCCCGGCTGTATGGAAGAGATAACTAGCCCGGCTATATGGAAGAGATAACTAGCCCGGCTGTATGGAAGAGATAACTAGCCCGGCTATATGGAAGAGATAACTAGCCCAGCTATATGGAAGAGATAACTAGCCCGGCTGTATGGAAGAGATAACTAGCCCGGCTGTATGGAAGAGATAACTAGCCCGGCTATATGGAAGAGATAACTAGCCCGGCTATATGGAAGAGATAACTAGCCCGGCAATATGGAAGAGATAACTAGCCCGGCTATGTGGAAGAGATAACTAGCCCGGCTATATGGAAGAGATAACTAGCCCGGCTATATGGAAGAGATAACTAGCCCGGCTATATGGAAGAGATAACTAGCCCGGCTATATGGAAGAGATAACTAGCCCGGCAATATGGAAGAGATAACTAGCCCGGCTATATGGAAGAGATAACTATCCCGGCAATATGGAAGAGATAACTAGCCCGGCTATATGGAAGAGATAGCAGGTGGACAATTACATTGCCTTCAGAAAGTGTTCATACCCCTTGCCATTTTTTCACATTTAGTTGTGTTACAGCCAAAATTTTAAATTGATTAAATTGAGATTTGTTCCACACAATACCCCATAATGTGAAAGTGGAATTATGTTTTAGCAACATTTTTACAAATTTATAAAAAATGAAAAGCTGAAATGTCTTGAGCCAATAAGTATTCAACCCATTTGTTATGGCAAACCTAAAAAAGTTTGCAAGTCACATGTTAAGTTGCATGGACTCACTCTGTGTGCAATAATAGTGTTTACCATGATTTTTGAATGAATACCTCATCTGTGTATCCCACACATACAATTATCTGGAAGGTCCCTCATTCGAGCAGTGAATGTCCAACACTGATTCAAGCACAAAGACCAGGGAGGTTTTCCAATGCCTCTCAAAGAAGGGAACCTATTGGTAGATGGGTACAAATAAAAATGAATATTAAATATCCCTTTGAGAATAGTTTAGTTATTAATTACACTTTGGATGGTGTATCAATACACCCAGTCACTACAAAATGACAGGCATCCTTCCTAACTCAGTTGCCGGAGAGGAAGGAAACCGCTCAGGGATTTCACCCTGAGGCCAATAGTGACTTTAAAACAGTTACAGAGTTAAATGGCTGTGATAGGCGAAAATGGAGGATGGACAACAACATTGTAGTTAATCCACAATACTAAACTAATTGACAGAGTGAAAAGAAATAAGCCTGTACAAAAAATGTGCAAAGAAATGAACTTTTGTCCTGAACACAAAGTGTTATGTTTGGGGCAAATTCAATACAACACATTACTGAGTAGCACTCTAAATATTTTCAAGCATAGTAGTGGCTACATCATGTTATGGGTATGCTTGAAATTGTTAAGGACAGGCGAGTTTTTCAGGATAAAAACATTTATGGAATGAAGCTAAGCACAGGCAAAATCCTAGAGGGAAAACCTGGTTCAGTCAGCTTTCCACCAGACACTGGGAGATGAATGCACTTTTCAGCAGGACAATAACCTAAAACTCAAGGCCAAATATACACTGGAGTTGTTTACCAAGAAGACAGTGAATGTTCCCGAGAGGCCAAGTTACAGTTTTTACTTAAATCTATCTATGGCAAGACCTGAAAATGATTGTCTAGCAATGATCAACAACCAATTTGACAGATCTTGAAGAATTTTAAAAATAATAATGGGCAAATGTTGCACAATCCAGGTGTGGAAAGCTCTTAGTTACGTACCCAAAAGAGTCCCAGCTGTAATTGCTGCCAACGGTGATTCTACAAAGTATTGACTCAGGGGTGTGGATACTTATGTAAATTAATATTTATGTGTTTAATTTTCTATGAATTTTCAAGCATTTAAAAAAAATGTTTTCAATTTGTCATTATGGGGTATTGTGTGTAGATAGGTGAGAAAAACACATTTAATACATTTTGAAATGTTCATAATATTTTGTAATTATAAGGTCAATACTAGCTACAGTGGTTTGCTAGCTTGGAGGAAGTATTTAGTGTTGTGTGCATTGCATTTGTGCACATAGTGCACTTAGCTACCATCCCATAGCCTACATTGCATATGAAGTGTTAACTGTAGATGTACAGAAAAATAATGTGTTCCCTTTTGTTGTCACTCCTGTTGGCTCCCCCACGTGGAGGTTTGTGGCTCAAAGTCAAGCTGTTAGCCACTGACAAGCGTTACGATTCTACAAGTATTAAAGGCAGGTTCATTGCTACCGGGTCGGCACGCAGCAAGTACTGCGTTTGTTCTAGCAAGAGACAGGTACTTCTCACAGTGGGAGGCCGTACTGTCGGCCGTCTGTCGGCAATGAGATTCTCGGTCGGTTAAGACAGCTTACATCCCTGAGCAGCCGTGACGTGATTTATTGGTGGGGGTATAATGGTCTGATTTTAGAAAGATCCACTCATGACATGTAGTTATGTGATTGCATTAGTATGATCGTTAAGCAGGAGCAACTTTCTCTGCAGGCTGAGGCTGACATCACGTCTGTCTCCATGGTGATGGAGCTCACGTTAGGCTCTGTTTGAGAAAGAGAGAGAGAGAGAGAGATGGCGGGAGAGAGACAGGAGGAGAGGATGAGGGGGAGAGGGTGAGGGAGAGAGAGAAAAAAGGGAGAGAGTGTGAGAGAGAAAAAAGGGAGAGAGTGTGAGAGAGAAAAAAGGGAGAGAGGGTGAGAGAGAGGGAGAGAAATAGTGAGAGAGAGAGAAATAGTGAGAGAGAGAGAAATAGAGAGAGAGAGAGAGAGAGAGAGAGAGAGAGAGAGAGAGAGAGAGAGAGAGAGAGAGATTCGGAAATCCACTAGGGGAGGGATGCAGCAGTGAGTGTCAGTGTCAGGAAGCAACCGGTCGGGAATACTAACCATGGCTAGACCCGACGAAGACACACACAAGCACGCGCTGAAGCCTTGGTCATTGTTGCTGTCAGTCATTTGCAGTTCTGTCAACAGTCAGCAGTATCAAGTGAAAAAAATAGTATTTGAGCACAAATGTCACTGGAGCGAATACTGACATTAAATGACTATTGGACAGAGGATCCACACCGCTCCCTCAAACAGACAGATAGAGAGAAAGGGAGGGAGAGATTTGAAGAGGAGGAGGAAGAGGGACAGAGGAGGACTTTGAAAGACAAGGGGGAGAGGGGGAAGAGAGGGAGATTGAGGAAGAGGAGGGGGAGAAAGAGATGGAGAGAGAGAGAATCTGTTTCTAGCTTTGTCCCCAAATCCTCATCTGACCACACAGATGGCTATTTCAGAGCTATGATAACAGCCCCTGGTCATTCTACCTCATATCTTCATTCATGGGGCTCACTAAATGGGAGTCACTAAACCAAGATCCAACCTAGATTCAGCTTTTTTTCCCCAGAAGAAACACAGCTGAGAATGGGAACAAGACTAATCAAGATCCAACATTACTCCATGCCCGTGATTGAGTTGGGATGTGTGACACAAAAACACAGCTAACATCATGTTTGTTTACTTGACCTTTGGCTGTGGACTCCCGCAGATCCGCCAGCATCTGAGCAAACATGTTTTTTTTTTTTCAGGGGCTTTGACCTATTTGGTTGGAAAAGTCATCCGTCTTTATAGAGAGAGAGAAAAGAGAGAGAGAGAATGGTTTCATGGATTCTGATTTGGCTCGGCTCCAGTTAAATCCACTCCCACAGAGAGCGAGCGTCAGCCCAAATTAGAAAAGACAGAGACCACACAGCAGAAGTGTGTCCTCTTCTCACCTCACACACGATCCAACGGCAGCGCCGGATAAAAGCCCATCACCCTCATTCGTCGGCTGTGATTCTTTTGTAGAATTTCATGTTTTCGCAAAATTTCCTGAGTACTGTCATGACGTTGCCCTCTTTGGGTATATCCAGCCCCATCCCCCTCTCCCTGCCTCCTTTAACTAGGCTGCTGTGGTCAGAGGGAGGTCGTAAATTCCTGAGAAGACCCTGCCACATGGCCACACAGTATAAGAGGCAGAGTATATTTTCATAGAGAACAAAGCAATTTCTTCCACCTCACAGAACTTGAGGTACCAACAAATTTCATGTTCCAGAGAAAGTATAAAAGATCGGTGAAGAATCCAGAGAGAGGGCGGAAAATTCTACAACAGAAACTAACTTTTCAACAGCGAACAAGATGACACACATTTCTGTGAATGACTTTGTTATTAATAAATAAATGATTTAAGACAATTGATGTATGGATGACTCATAGTGAAGACAGGGTTCGTGCAGATAACCAACAACGTGAGGTAAAGTAAATACTCTTTAACATCTTCAGCTGCAAAGCTATTGATTTAGTCTCTCTCTGACTGTCTCTCTCTCTCTCTCTCTCTGACTGTCTCTCTCTCTCTCTCTCTCTGACTGTCTCTCTCTCTCTCTCTCTCTGACTGTCTCTCTCTCTCTCAGACTGTCTCTCTCTCAGACTGTCTCTCTCTCAGACTGTCTCTCTCTCAGACTGTCTCTCTCTCAGACTGTCTCTCTCTCAGACTGTCTCTCTCTCAGACTGTCTCTCTCTCAGACTGTCTCTCTCTCAGACTGTCTCTCTCTCAGACTGTCTCTCTCTCAGACTGTCTCTCTCTCAGACTGTCTCTCTCTCAGACTGTCTCTCTCTCAGACTGTCTCTCTCTCAGACTGTCTCTCTCTCAGACTGTCTCTCTCACAGACTGTCTCTCTCTCTCTCACAGACAGTCTCTCTCTCTCTCTCACAGACAGTCTCTCTCTCTCTCTCACAGACAGTCTCTCTCTCTCTCACAGACAGTCTCTCTCTCTCTCTCTCACAGACAGTCTCTCTCTCTCTCTCTCTCACAGACAGTCTCTCTCTCTCTCTCTCTCACAGACAGTCTCTCTCTCTCTCTCTCTCACAGACAGTCTCTCTCTCTCTCACAGACAGACAGACAGACAGACAGACAGACAGACAGACAGACAGACAGACAGACAGACAGACAGACAGACAGACAGACAGACAGACAGACAGACAGACAGACAGACAGACAGACAGACAGACAGACAGACAGACAGACAGACACAGACAGACCAGACAGACAGACAGACAGACAGACAGACAGACAGACAGACAGACAGACAGACAGACAGACAGACAGACAGACAGACAGACAGACAGACAGACAGACAGACAGACAGACAGACAGACAGACAGACAGACAGACAGACAGACAGACAGACAGACAGACAGACAGACAGACAGACAGACAGACAGACAGACAGACAGACGACAGACAGACAGACAGACAGACAGACAGACAGACAGACAGACAGACAGACAGACAGACAGACAGACAGACAGACAGACAGACAGACAGACAGACAGACAGACAGACAGACAGACAGACAGACAGACAGACAGACAGACAGACAGACAGACAGACAGACAGACAGACAGACAGACAGACAGACAGACAGACAGACAGACAGACAGACAGACAGACAGACAGACAGACAGACAGACAGACAGACAGACAGACAGACAGACAGACAGACAGACAGACAGACAGACAGACAGACAGACAGACAGACAGACAGACAGACAGACAGACAGACAGACAGACAGACAGACAGACAGACAGACAGACAGACAGACAGACAGACAGACAGACAGACAGACAGACAGACAGACAGACAGACAGACAGACAGACAGACAGACAGACAGACAGACAGACAGACAGACAGACAGACAGACAGACAGACAGACAGACAGACAGACAGACAGACAGACAGACAGACAGACAGACAGACAGACAGACAGACAGACAGACAGACAGACAGACAGACAGACAGACAGACAGACAGACAGACAGACAGACAGACAGACAGACGAACAGACAGACAGACAGACAGACAGACAGACAGACAGACAGACAGACAGACAGACAGACAGACAGACAGACAGACAGACAGACGACAGACAGACAGACAGACAGACAGACAGACAGACAGACAGACAGACAGACAGACAGACAGACAGACAGACAGACAGACAGACAGACAGACAGACAGACAGACAGACAGACAGACAGACAGACAGACAGACAGACAGACAGACAGACAGACAGACAGACAGACAGACAGACAGACAGACAGACAGACAGACAGACAGACAGACAGACAGACAGACAGACAGACAGACAGACAGACAGACAGACAGACAGACAGACAGACAGACAGACAGACAGACAGACAGACAGACAGACAGACAGACAGACTGACTGACTGACTGACTGACTGACTGACACTCTCTCTCGCACCAATGTGTCGGAGGAAACACCATGCACCTTTGTTAGCGCGCACTGCGCCCGGACCGCAACAGGAGTCGCTGGTGCGCGATGAGACAAGGATATCCCTACCGGCCAAACCCTCCCTAACCCAGACGACGCTAGGCCAATTGTGCGTCGCCCCACGGACCTCCCGGTCGCGGCCGGTTACGACAGAGCCTGGGTGCGAACCCAGAGTCTCTGGTGGGACAGCTGGCGCTGCAGTACAGCGCCCTTAACCACTGTGCTACCCGGGAGGCCCTCAAATTAAGTATTTCGATTTTTTCGTAGCGAAATTACCCTGATTTTGGTGGGGATGGCAGCCCGAATGGGGATGCCGTCCCTGTCACTTCGGCACGGCTTTAGGTGTGTTACTGAAGCTACTGTCACGGTGGAGGAGTTTCTGGTTGCCGTAGGAGAGAAGGTAGGATACGAGAATGTTGCTTATGCATCCCGGGTTGAATAAAGCGGCGGTGGTATTTTTTAAAGAAGAGCGCCTTGTAGATCATATGGTTGAGCATGGCGTAGTTCTTAAAGAAGAGCGCCTTGTAGATCATATGGTTGAGCATGGCGTAGTTCTTAAAGAAGAGTGTCTTGTAGATCATATGGTTGAGCATGGCGTAGTTCTTAAAGAAGAGTGTCTTGTTGATCGGATGGTTGAGCATGGCGTACTTCTTAAAGAAGAGTGTCTTGTTGATCGGATGGTTGAGCGTGGCGTAGTTCTTAAAGAAGAGTGTCTTGTTGATCGGATGGTTGAGCGTGGCGTAGTTCTTAAAGAAGAGAGTCTTGTTGATCGTATGGTTGAGCATGGCGTACTTCTTAAAGAAGAGTGTCTTGTTGATCGTATGGTTGAGCATGGTGTATTTCTTAAAGAAGAGTGTCTTGTTGATCGGATGGTTGAGCATGGTGTACTTCTTAAAGAAGAGTGTCTGGTTGATCGGATGGTTGAGCATGGCGTAGTTCTTAAAGAAGAGTGTCTTGTTGATCGGATGGTTGAGCATGGTGTATTTCTTAAAGAAGAGTGTCTGGTTGATCGGATGGTTGAGCATGGCGTAGTTCTTAAAGAAGAGTGTCTTGTTGATCGGATGGTTGAGCATGGCGTATTTCTTAAAGAAGAGTGTCTGGTTGATCGGATGGTTGAGCATGGCGTAGTTCTTAAAGAAGAGTGTCTTGTTGATCGGATGGTTGAGCATGGCGTATTTCTTAAAGAAGAGTGTCTGGTTGATCGGATGGTTGAGCATGGCGTAGTTCTTAAAGAAGAGTGTCTTGTTGATCGGATGGTTGAGCATGGCGTAGTTCTTAAAGGAATGTTTATTCAAGTTAAGCCGTTTTTTTCTCCGTCAACAAGGGTAACGATTTCAAATGTACCGCCGTTTATTCCAAATGAGCTATTGGAGTGCGAGTTATTGCGCTTTGGGAAGTTCGCCAGTTCAATGAAGGTTGTCCCGTTGGGTTGCAAACACCCGGCGTTGAAACAGGTTATGTAATTTCGGCGATAGGTGTTTATGTTTCTGGACTCACCGGAGCAGACTTTAGAGTTATCATTTAAAATCAAGTATGACAATAGACTGTATATGGTTTATGCCAGTACGGAAAGTCAACTGTGTTTTGAGTGTGGGGATGTTGGTCATAAGCGACATGTTTGCCCGAAAAGGGAGAAGGCAGAGGGAGGGGCGCAGGTGGTCATCGTAACGCCTGGGCCCACTGATGTAGGGAGAGGTGGGCCGACAGCCGTAGAGCAGCCACAAGCACCTGTTGCTGAGGAACAAGTTATCAGTGTTGAGGGCACGGAGTTTCAACTTGTATTATATTTACGATCTAGAGGAGGTAAATGGGTTTCTGGATCAGACTTTTGGGAAATCTGTCAAATTGGCAGATTATTTTGACGTTGATAAGTTTGTGAGGTCAGCTGTGATGTTACAGAAGACGGTGGGGTTAGACCAGCTGAGCGAGAAGAAGCGGTTTCGCTTGAGGAAATGTGTTACTGCTGTTGCAGCAGTAAAAGGCGGTGGGAAACGTGGTCAGGTTAATAAGAGAAGATTAAAACAATGATGATGATCATGCTTCATAGGGTGTCTTTTTTCTCTCTAATTTCTCTGTGGTTTCTTCTGCTTTTCTTTTCTCTTTTCTACATGGAGGTAGTAAGGGTAGGTTCTGTCAATATTAATGGGGGAAGGGACAGGAATAAGAGGGCTTGGGTATTAGAAGTAATAAAACAGAAAAGGCTTAATGTAGTTTTTCTACAGGAGACACATAGATAGTGATGAGGAAAATGAGTTTGACTGGAGTATCTGGTGGGAGGGACAGCATATACTCAGTCATGGTACTAATTTCAGTGCTGGGGTGGCAATCTTGTTTTCCTCAGGTTTAGGGGTGACTGTGGTATCTACAACAGAGATTGTCAAGGGTCGGGTTTTATTGGTCAAGGTGGATGTTATGTTTTTTATTTTTTTATGTTTATGCTCCTAATGAGGGTACAGAGCGTATTGCTATATTTGATAAAATAAAGGAAACCTTAAGACAGTGTGACCAAGAGGGGTGTATGGTTTTAGGGAGGGACTGGAACTGTACAGTGGATTTTACTGTTGATCGCACTGCTGAAGAACCTAACCTGCGGTCAGCCACTTGCCTGTCTGGCCTATTAACTGAGTTTCAGCTTTCTGATGTGTGGAGAGTAAGGAATGCAAACGTTAGGCAGTACACATGGCTATAAGTTAATGAAGGTTGTGTCAGTGCAGCACGGTTAGACAGGTTGTATGTATCTGAGCAATACTGTAGTAGGGTTGGAAAGTGTGCCATTACTCCTGTGGGTTTCTCTGATCACCATATTGTTACTGTTGATATTCACTTGTCCTGTCCACAAAGGTCATCACCTTACTGGTATTTTAATGTTAAATTGTTACATGATGTCATGTTTTGTGAAAGGTTTTTGTTGTTTTGGGAAAAATGGAGGGAAAAAGGGAATGTTGAGTCCTTGAGATAATGACTTCAATGACTTGAGACAATCACTTTGTATGTTGTCTACCTCACTTGCTTTGGCAATGTTAACACATGTTTCCCATGCCAATAAAGCCCTTGAATTGAATTGAATCAATGGTGGGAGGTTCTTGAGACAATGGTGGGAGGTTCTTGAGACAATGGTGGGAGGTTCTTGCATGAAAGAGTGAAGGGTGTCTTGATTAGGTCTCGTTTCGCTTCCCTCAAGGATATGGATGCTCCTAGTGCTTAAAAAAAACCTAGGACCGTCGACATTGCAACGTAAACAGATGGTCTGCCTTCGTCTCCCTCTCATGGGAAGGTGACCACGGATGACAGTGAAATGCGTCAACATGCTGTGGATTCCTACTCTGCCCTCTATAAGGCGGAGGACTGTGACTCTCTGTGTACTGAACAGTTGTTACATGGTCTTCCTCAATTGGGACCTGAGCAGAGAGTCACATTGGACTCTGACATTACACTGCAAGAGCTGTCCACAGCAGTTATGCAGCTCTCAACAGGCCGAGCCCCTGGCATTGATGGTTTACCATCTGAGTTTTCTAAGCACTTTTGGGGGTCTATTGGGGAGGATTTTTATGAAGTGGTGTGTGAATCCTTTCATGAGGGTTCTCTTCCTGTATCAACGTACAGTGCTTTCACTGTTGCCAAAAAAGGGGGATTTGGCTCTCATAAAAAATTGGAGACCTGTTGCTTTGCTGTGCGCAGAATTGTTCTGTGCAAAATTGTTTCTAAATGTCTTTCAAACAGGTTGAAAGAGTATCTGGGATTGTTGGTCCACAAGGACCAGTCCTACTGTGTACCTGATCGCTCTATCGTTGATAACTTGTTTCTGATAAGGGATGTTTTAGACATTTTTAAACTGTCTGATGTAAATGTGGGTTTACTTTCGTTGGATCAGGAGAAGGCTTTTGATCGTGTGGACCATCAGTACTTGTTTAATAAAATGATGAAACCCTTTGGGTTTGGGGATGTTTTTCTGTCTTGGATGAGTTTACTGTATGCTGGAGTGTATGGTGAAGGTGGGGCGTGGTTTGAGTTGCCTCATCCCTGTCTAAAGGGGCATCAGGCAGGGATGACCAATTTCAGGGCATTTATATAGTCTGGCGATTGAACCAATGCTTTGTTTTTTAAGAGCGAAGCTTACTTGTTTCTCTGTGCCAGGTGTAATGAAGGGTCCCACATGGCCTGGTGGACATTTCCTCTAGAATCATCGCTTTCCGGCTTCAAGCAGCCCAGAGACTGTTGTACAGTGACGGTTCTAGCTGGGTCGACACAGCCTACACACTGATGAGGAGGGCGGGCTGTTTGGTCTTAGACAAGCACCTTTTCCTCTTAAAGCTGGAGGGGGGTGAGTTGCCTGACCTGACTCCATTTTATGAGTCTGTTATGCAGGCTTGGAGGGTTCTTGTCAATTTCCGTAAGGCCTGCACGCCACCAGGGATGTGGCTTTTTGAAGAGCCTCTTTTTTATAACACTGCCATCCAGTCCCGTGCTCTGGGTTCAGCCAGCCTACGTTCATGTCTGCTAGGCGTGGGGTGTACCAAGCTGGGTCATCTGATGCAGAACAGGAGCAGATCGTTGGAGGAGCTGGGAGAAAGAGCAGGGATCCGATCATCTCGCCTACTGAGGAAGGTTGTCGCTGAGGTCTGTGACTCCTTGCCAGTACTTCATCTGCAGTATGTGACTGACACTTCCAAATCTGATCGGTGGAAGGAGGGTCTGGATTATATGTTCCCTGCACTGATTGTGAGTGCTGCGATGGGGGCATTCGAGGAGGATGTGGGGATGCTGCTTTCCTTCCACACCCCGGAGCTGGGGGAGTTCAAGGAGGTGGGAAAGAAGGCCATGTACAGAATATGTGTAAAGGTGTCCCATGCCTCTTCCCTGGAAGGGGTAAAATCAACGAGGTGGGCGGGTGTGCTTGGTCCAGGTGCCTCCCCAAAAGGCTGTTGGCAATCATTATACAAACTGCCTATTGATAAGAGGACAGCTGACCTCCAATGGAGGATAATACATGGAGCTAAAGCCACCTACATGCATCTGGTACACCTGGATGAGTCTGAAACATCGGTTTTTACCGTGTCCCAGGTTGGTTGGGATGATTGACCTGATCACTAATTGGTTCTCAGCATTGGGAGAGGTTTTCTCTTCCCAACTGTATACATTTGGGACAAAGTACAGGTATAGTCAAACAGGTATGTTTTTGGAGTTTGAGTGTTTGGTGTGGAAAGCTCTAACTTTCTTGATTCTATTCTTTTCTTTACATGTTATTTTCTATGGTGGAGGGTTAATGCAATATTTGTTTTTCGCGGTATCCAAAGTTTTTTTTTCAAAGTTAGGGTGGAAGAGGACAGAGTAACGTTCCTGGGGGTTTGAAGGTCTAGTGTGCGCAATGGCTTCTCAGCCTAGCGCGCAGGAGACGCTGTCTATACAGCATGGGTTCAGGTGTGTTCCTGAGAACGGAGTTAAGGTGGAGGAGGTTCTGCTCGCGGTCGGTGAACAGGTAGGAGCTGAGTTTATACATTCTGCTTCTAGAATGAACAAAGCTGTGGTTGTGTTCATGAAAAGGGCTAATTTGGTCGGTAGGCTAATTGCTAGCGGAATATTTGTAAGGGATGTGTTGGTGTCAATTTCAAATTTGTAGTGGCAAATTTGCCTCCGTTTGTTACGGATGATCAAATTAGGAAAGAGCTGAGTCGTTTTGGTAAGTTTGCTAGCGGTTTCCGTGTACTGTCAGCAGGTTCAGGCAGATACCGTTAAGCACGTTGTTTCGTTCAGGAGGCAAGTGTTTATGTTTCTGAACAATAATGAGCAACAGCTAAATGTGCATTTTAAAGTGAGGCATGGGGAGGGGCTCTATGCAGGTTTTGCCAGCACAGATAGTCTACGGTGTTTTGAATGTGGGGAGCTTTGCGTGCCCACATAAAGGCCATAGACAAGGGGAGGGTACGAGCGCAAGGGGGGGAGGAAATCGAGGTCAAAATGCAGGGGGTAAGGAGATGCAGACAGCAGAGGCTGGGCCTAGTCAGTCTAGAGATGGTGGTGTAGATGAGGCTGGGTCTAGTCAGGCTAGAGATGGTGGAGAAGCAGAGGCTGGGTCTAGTCAGGCTAGAGATGGTAGGGTAGTAGAGGCTGGGTCTAGTCAGGCTAGAGATGGTGGAGAAGCAGAGGCTGGGTCTAGTCAGGCTAGAGATGGTGGGGTAGCTGAGGCTGGGCCGAGTCATGCTATGGAGGGTGGTGTAGCTGAGGCTGGCCCTAGTCATGCTATGGAGGGTGGTGCAGATGATACTGCGTCTAGTCAGGTTATTCTAGTGGATGAGGAGAGTATAGTGGGGAAGTGTAAGAGATTAGGGGGGGAGGAGGAGGGTGTCAAGAGGAAAAAGAAAAATGGTGTGGACAAAGGCACCATGGAAATGTTGCCTGTTGCTGTGGGTGAGGCCCTAACCAGAGAGAAAGGGCAGGTGGTCAGGGTGGGAGATAGAGAAGAGGAGGAAAGTGAGTCTGAGGAAGAGGATGAGGAGTTATTTTTTTTCAGACTCCTCTTCAATTGGCCCGGAGCTGACAGCCAGTCAACCAGAGGGGTCTAAGTACACGTTGAGAGAACTGACAAGGTTCCTGAATGAGACTAAGGGAAAAAAGTTAATCTTGAGGCTTTTTTCCTGATCCTAGAAAGTTTGTAAGATCAGTACAACATGCTATGAGAAATGAGGGGCATGGTGTACTCTCACCCAGGAAACGGTTTAGGTTGAGGAAGTGGGTCACAACAGTGCGTAAAGGTTTACCTTCAGACACTGTTTAAATGTTTAATTTCTTACTGACACTGGGGCTTTTTGAGCTTTGCTATTGGTCTTTTTCTCTGCTGGCTTTTCTCCCACTTCTTATGGAGACTCTTCGGGTAGGCTCTCTCAATATAAATGGCGCTAGAGATGCGGGAAAGAGGAGTGTGTTGAGTGAATATGTAAAACAAAAAAAAGTACAGGTGTTGTTTCTGCAGGAGACGCATAGTGATGTGGTGAATGAAGTTGATTGGGGGCTCTGGTGGAAAGGGGCAAGTGTGTTGAGCCATGGGACAAATCTTAGTGCAGGGGTGGCAGTCCTTTTTGCACCGGGTCTGGCTGTAAAAATTTGCTCCTCAAAGGAGGTGTGTAGGGGTAGGTTGCTTGTTGTTAAAGCAGAAATTAACAAAATGTGTTTTGTCTTTATAAATGTGTATGCGCCTAACACAGGGAGAGAAAGAGGGGTTCTATTTGGGAGTCTTAGACAGGAACTCTCACAAGTAGCGCCTGAGGAGACGCTGGTGATCGGAGGTGACTGGAACTGTACAATGGATTTTACAAAAGACAGAAATGGGGAAGAGCCTCATTCAGTGTCAGTGGGAGTGTTAAGGGACATCTTTAATCAGTTTGACCGAGTGGATGTTTGGAGAACTAAACATCCAAACACAAGACAGTATACGTGGGTGAAGGTTTTTGGGGCTAGGGTGAGTGCAGCTCGACTTGATCGTTTTTACATGTCCAGGAATCAGAGCAATAGGCTGCTGGGTGCTACCATTCTCCCAGTGGGGTTTTCGGATCACCACATAACCATGGCTCGGCTGTCTATTTCACCAGGGCCCCGGCAGGCATCTTATTGGAAGTTCAATGTAAAGCTCTTACAAGATGCCACTTTTTGCTCAGGTTTCCAGACTTTTTGGGAAAGATGGGGGCAGGGAAGAGAGGAGTATGAGACTCTGAGTCAGTGGTGGGATGTGGGGAAAGTGCAAATTCGGCTTTTCTGTCAACAGTACACAGCTCTCTCATCCTCAGAGGCTAGGAGAGTATTGGGGGAACTAGAGCGGTGTATTAGTGAGATGGAGGTAGAGATGGTGGGGCAAGGCAATGTAGGCCTCCAGGCTAACTTAGCCGGTACGTAGGGACCTGGGCAGTTTTTCCAGGTTAAAGCAAAGGGAGCACTTGTAAGAGCTAGGTTCTCCATGCTCAAGGAGATGGATGCTCCCAGCTCCTTCTTCTTTGGTTTGGAAAGACAGAGCAGTGAAGCCAAGGGTATGCATTGTCTACGGCTGTCTGATGGGCGGGTGACCTCTGTGGTGGGGGAGATGCGGGAGCGGACTGTGGAGTTTTATACTGAATTGTATACGGCAGAAATGTGTGATCCTATGTGTGCTCAGGTCTTGTTCGCAGGACTCCTAAGCTCTCTCGGGCACAGAGGGATGAAATGGACATTCCTCTGTTGTCACATGAACTGGCAGAGGCAGTAACCCAGATGTCCCCGGTCGTGCACCCGGGGTCGATGGACTTCCAGTGGAATTTTACAAAAATTCTGGGGAACAATTGGACAGGATTTCTTTTGCGTGTTGCGAGAATGCGTCGGGGTAGGAGAGTTGCCGATGAGCTGCCGTCGGGCGGCTCTGACTCTCCTGCCCAAAAAAGGGACTTGTGTGAACTTAAGAACTGGAGGCCTGTGGCATTACTCTGTGCGGACTACAAGATTTTTGCCAAGGTCCTCTCTAACAGACTGAAGTCCCATCTGGACTCTATAATACACAAGGACCAGACATATTGTGTACCGGGACGCTCAATCACGGACAACTTGTTCTTGATTAGGGACATGTTGGACTTGTCGAGAGGTTCTAATGTGAACTTTGGACTGGTCTCTTTAGATCAAGAGAAGGCTTTTGATAGAGTGGATCATGAGTATCTGTTTAATGTGATGTCTGTGTTTGGGTTTGGGAAGAGTTTTGTGACCTGTGTGAAGCTGTTGTATGCTGGGGCGTCATGTATGGTTAAGGTGGGAGGGGGCTCAGTAGGCCAGTCTGGGTGAGACGGGGCATTAGACAAGGATGCCCTCTATCTGGGCAGCTGTACACACTAGCCATTGAGCCTTTTTAGGACTGCTACGCAGGAGACTGGGGAGTGTGCTGGACAGGCATGGATGTGGTGACAGGAATTGCAGTCTCAGCATATGCAGATGATGTTTCTGTGATGGTCAGGGATGGGCAAGATATGCAGGAACTAGAGACCAGTCTGAAGGTGTACGAGGGAGCTTCATCAGCTAAGGTAAACTGGGGAAAGAGCAAAGCTCTGTTATGTGGGGCATGGGGGGATAGGGCTCCTCCTCTGCTTCCAAGGGGTTTGCAGTGGGGTTGTGAAGGGCTTAAAGTGTTGAGGGTGTGCCTGGGCTCGGAGAGGTGGGTCAGCAAGAACTGGGAGGGGCTGACACAGGCAGTGGTGTCAAGACTGGCCAGGTGGAGGTGGCTCCTGTCCCAAGTGTCATATAGAGGAGGGTGCTGATAATCAACAACCTGGTGGCATCTTCCTGGCATAAACTGGCTGTCCTCAACCCCCCGCCCGGTCTGCTTGCAGACCTGCAACGCAAGCTGGTGGACTTTTTTGGTCGGGACATCACTGGCTGAAGGCAGCAGTTTTGTACATGACCGTCCACGAAGGAGGACAGGGCCTGGTGGAACTGGAGAGCAGGATGGCTGCTTTCCGACTAAAGGCGGTGCAGAGACTGCTGTACCACACTGATGTTGGCTGGAGGGAACCAGCATGCGCGCTGCTGAGGAGAGCTGGCGGATTAGGGTTGGACCGGCAGCTGTTCCTCATGAAGCTGGAGAGGCTGAGTACAGCAGGTCTCTCAGAGTTTTACTCTGCGGTGCTGAGGGCCTGGCAGCTGCTAAGGCCCACACGAGAAGGGGTGTGGAGCCTGGGCAGTGGGTGTTGGAGGAGCCCATCTTCCACAACCCAGCCATCCCTTTGAGATCGGTTCAGTCGGCCACCCTGCAGAGGCAACTGATGGCAGGGGGTTTACAAGGCTGGGTGACCTGAGACTGCTGGGAGAGGAGGGGTGGAAAACCCCGGAGGTCTTGGCGCAACAAACAGGAATAACGTCTCTTAGGCTGCTGGAGAGATTCCTGGAGGAGGTCCAGGAGGCACTGTCTGAGCCGGTAAGGGGGTGTTTGAGAGGCCAAAGGGAGAGGGGCCACCAATGTTCCCGCCACTGCAGGTGACGGCAGAGACTGGAGACTGGCAAGGTGGTCTGGAGGACTTGTTAGATTTTAACATTCCGAGCCTGGGGAGTTTGAGGGTGGGAGGTAAAGCCCTCTACAACCTCTGCGTTAAGGTGAGGAGCATCAGAAGCCTAACAGGAGTGAAGGCACATCAGTGGCAGGGGGTATGTGGGGCGGAGAGTATGGTGGGTTTTAGATGGAGGGCGCTCTACAAAACCCCAGTACCAAGAGGTCAGGGGACCTCCAGTGGAGGGTTCTTCATGGAGCCCTGGCCACTAACAGCTGGTTGATCCGGGAATTGGGCAGGGGTGTCCTTTCTGTCAAATGAAAGAAACTGTAATTCATGTGTTTTCTGTGTGCACCAGGTTAATGCCATTAATGTCTCTGTTGGAATGTCTATGTGACAGGTTGGGGGTGGTTTTGATGTTGGGATGTTTATAATGGGATACAGGTATTCGAGTAAGGAGAAAGAAAATGTGTTTTGTTGAATTTTCTGTTTGCTCAGGCAAAGTTAGCTATTTGGCTAACAAGGAGGAACAGGGTCAAAGGTGGGGGACAACAGACCCTTTACTACTGTTTAATGGGATGGTCTCTGCGCGCCTTAGGGTTGAGTTTGAGTTCTATAAAATGATCAAATGTGTGGAGATGTTTGAGGGGATATGGTGTGTTGGGGGGCTGTCTGTATTGCTGGGGAAGATGTTTTGGATATACGGTTGTAGGAGAGGGTTTTGTGTATGGTGACTTGTATCATGTGGTAGATGGAAAGGTGAGTATGGTACATGTATGCAGTAAAGGATATATTTTTATTTATTTTAGGAGTGGGGGTGAGTTTTAAATGAATCTCTCTCTCTCTCTCTCTCTCTCTCTCTCTCTCTCTCTCTCTCTCTCTCTCTCTCTCTCTCTCTCTCTCTCTCTCTCTCTCTCTCTCTCTCTCTCTCTCTCTCTCTCTCTCTCTCTCTCTCTCTCTCTCTCTCTCTCTCTCTCTCTCTCTCTCTCTCTCTCTCTCTCTCTGAGATTATAATACATGTTTTAAGCATTCAAGGAGCAAAAATGAGTCACACTACAGATAGACTACATCTCTGAGGGATACATGAGAGAGCAGGGGCTGAGCACAGAAGTACTGGGAATGGAATTGATGCCTGTACAAAGAGAGTGTGGGAGAGAGAGAGTTAGAGCATTGACAACAGCGCTAAGGCTCCTTCTACTTTGTGACGTCACTATTGCCAGACGTAGGGAGTAGTTTTGGGGGGGGTCTATACAGTTCCAGGCTGGGATATTATTTTTGATGATATATCATATTGCTAGTTGGCTGTACCCACACCAAAACTCCAGTATTTTTCCTTCATAGCTTGTTCTCCATCTTCTTGTTAAACTCAGGAGCCAATTAGTTTTCAGCACTTCTATTTCCATGACTGATCAAACCTAGTATACTCATGGCTCATGGTTCTCTCTCTTGTCCCTCTGCAGCAGACATATGGTGAGCAATATGTTCGGAACATTGAATCACAATAAAATCACAGTATCGAATCGCAAAACATTTAGAATCATGGGAATCTTTATACATCGTATTGGCACCTAAGTGTCAGAAGAATATCATGTCGTGAGGTCCCTGGTAATTCCCAGCTCTACTGTAGTAGGGAGGCAGAGTTGAAGCTTTGGGACATGGTGCTACTCTCATGTTTTTGAGGTGAGATGAGAAGTGACTCACAAAGGAGTTTATATAAGGTATTAGTTACTGAACTGAGCTCACCTGACCCACCTGGACAGAGGCAGAGGAGTACAGCCCCACAGGACATCAATATTAGATGTGACCTTAAGCCAATCTCCCTTCTGCGCCGAACAGAACAGTGACATAAAGTCAAACATGGTTTCATGTTTCTAATGCTGTACTCGTACTGTGCACAAGACACAGTACAGGGTCAATCCATTTGAATTCAATCACTTCTTGAAAGCAGGTATTTGGATTTGAACGAAACGTTCCATACATATTTGGCCATCGCAGGAGAAAATCTGAATGACAAAACACGCAAGAGATAAGTTTACCATTTTGCATACTCCACCATACCACAAGATATCCATATCTTCATCACTGGAAACGATAACCGGTTGAGACTGATATCATTTAAAAGCTTACAATTAGAGTTTTTGGACTATTTGACCACCACGCCACATTTACTCATATGCCACATTTACTCATACGCCACATTTACTCATACGCCACATTTACTCACACGCCACATTTACTCACACGCCACATTTACTCACACGCCACATTTACACACACGCCACATTTACACACACGCCACATTTACACACACGCCACATTTACACACACGCCACATTTACTCACACGCCACATTTACTCACACGCCACATTTACTCACACGCCACATTTACTCACACGCCACATTTACTCACACGCCACATTTACACACACGCCACATTTACTCACACGCCACATTTACTCACACGCCACATTTACACACACGCCACATTTACTCACACGCCACATTTACTCACACGCCACATTTACTCACACGCCACATTTACTCACACGCCACATTTACACACACGCCACATTTACTCACACGCCACATTTACACACACGCCACATTTACACACACGCCACATTTACTCACACGCCACATTTACACACACGCCACATTTACACACACGCCACATTTACACACACGCCACATTTACTCACACGCCACATTTACTCACACGCCACATTTACTCACACGCCACATTTACACACACGCCACATTTACTCACACGCCACATTTACTCATACGCCACATTTACACACACGCCACATTTACACACACGCCACATTTACACACACGCCACATTTACTCACACGCCACATTTACTCACACGCCACATTTACACACACGCCACATTTACACACACGCCACATTTACACACACGCCACATTTACACACACGCCACATTTACACACACGCCACATTTACTCACACGCCACATTTACACACACGCCACATTTACTCATACGCCACATTTACACACACGCCACATTTACACACACGCCACATTTACTCACACGCCACATTTACTCATACGCCACATTTACTCACACGCCACATTTACACACACGCCACATTTACACACACGCCACATTTACACACACGCCACATTTACTCACACGCCACATTTACACACACGCCACATTTACTCATACGCCACATTTACACACACGCCACATTTACACACACACACACACACACACACACACACACACACACACACACACACACACACACACACACACACACACACACACACACACACACACACACACACACACACACACACACACACACACACACACACACACACACACACACAACCCTTCTTCAATACAACACCACCCATGAATGACTCACAATCCATTTCAAGTGAATTTCCCATCCAGTTGGCTTCATAACTCTGGCAGGAAAACAAGGATGGTGATATAACACACCATATCTGCCTGCTACCAGTCTGAGCAGAAAGGTACACATTTACATACGCAAGTATCAATCAACCCAGCCACCAGCTATAATTCCATTAATCAGCATAATTGGCCCATAATTGGCTCTCATCAACACCATACAGATGCCATCACTCAAAACCCAACACTGTTTCTACACCACTTGAAGACAAACATTGCCATTTTTCCCACAACACCGATATTCTCTCCCTGTGTGTGTGTGTGTGTGTGTGTGTGTGTGTGTGTGTGTGTGTGTGTGTGTGTGTGTGTGTGTGTGTGTGTGTGTGTGTGTGTGTGTGTGTGTGTGTGTGTGTGTGTATATCATACTGGATGATCTTAGAAGAAGAGAGTGTGTGTGTCTCTTCTACTGACTGGTTCTAGAAGTAGTGGATCTTGTCTGCATTACGGCCCACTGGATGACACTTGTGTATCTGGTTAACTTCACACTGCGTGGGCCCCAATGGAGGTCATGTGATGACGATACAGTGAAAATAGGCTATGGGACAAAAATCCACTCAAACGTAGTTTGTAGTTTACATTCTCACAGAAATCCCACAGCTAGCTGGTTGGATAGTTGTCTTTCTATCTCTTTTCTGTGGTCGGCACGCAAAACAAACACACACACAGCTGAAATAGGGGTATCTAGGAAATAAATATTCCTGGATGTGTGTGTGTGTGTGTGACAGTGAGTAGTGATGAGGGTTGATGTTAGCTTGTCATCCTCCTGACAGATACATTAGGAGAGCACTGGGGGGTTGTCCTATCTCTCCATCATACAGTATGAGCAACAACATGCCTCAAGATTATGTAATGACCACTCAACACTGTCTACCCGTACTGTATGATCTAATGACAACACTATCTACTCATACTGTATGATCTAATGACAACACTGTCTACTCATACTGTATGATCTAATGACAACACTGTCTACCCATACTGTATGATCTAATGACAACACTGTCTACCCATACTGTATGATCTAATGACAACACTGTCTACCCATACTGTATGATCTAATGACAACACTATCTACTCATACTGTATGATCTAATGACAACACTGTCTACCCATACTGTATGATCTAATGACAACACTGTCTACCCATACTGTATGATCTAATGACAACACTGTCTACCCATACTGTATGATCTAATGACAACACTGTCTACCCATACTGTATGATCTAATGACAACACTGTCTACCCATACTCTCTGATCTAATGACAACACTGTCTACCCATACTGTATGATCTAATGACAACCCTGTCTACCCATACTGTATTATCTAATGACAACACTATCTACCCATACTGTATGATCTAATGACAACACTGTCTACCCATACTGTATGATCTAATGACATTACTGTCTACCCATACTGTATGATCTAATGACAACACTGTCTACCCATACTGTATGATCTAATGACAACACTGTCTACCCATACTGTATGATCTAATGACAACCCTGTCTACCCATACTGTATTATCTAATGACAACACTATCTACCCATACTGTATGATCTAATGACATTACTGTCTACCCATACTGTATGATCTAATGACAACACTGTCTACCCATACTGTATGATCTAATGACAACACTGTCTACCCATACTGTATGATCTAATGACATTACTGTCTACCCATACTGTATGATCTAATGACAACACTGTCTACCCATACTGTATGATCTAATGACAACACTGTCTACCCATACTGTATGATCTAATGACATTACTGTCTACCCATACTGTATGATCTAATGACATTACTGTCTACCCATACTGTATGATCTAATGACATTACTGTCTACCCATACTGTATGATCTAATGACAACACTGTCTACCCATACTGTATGATCTAATGACAACACTGTCTACCCATACTGTCTGATCTAATGACAACACTGTCTACCCATACTGTATGATCTAATGACAACACTGTCTACCCATACTGTATGATCTAATGACAACACTGTCTACCCATACTGTATGATCTAATGACAACACTGTCTACCCATACTGTATGATCTAATGACAACACTGTCTACCCATACTGTATGATCTAATGACAACACTGTCTACCCATACTGTCTGATCTAATGACAACACTATCTACCCATACTGTATGATCTAATGACAACACTGTCTACCCATACTGTATGATCTAATGACAACACTGTCTACCCATACTGTCTGATCTAATGACAACCCTGTCTACCCATACTGTATGATCTAATGACAACCCTGTCTACCCATACTGTCTGATCTAATGACAACCCTGTCTACCCATACTGTATTATCTAATGACAACACTATCTACCCATACTGTATGATCTAATGACAACACTGTCTACCCATACTGTATGATCTAATGACAACACTGTCTACCCATACTGTATGATCTAATGACAACACTGTCTACCCATACTGTATGATCTAATGACAACACTGTCTACCCATACTGTATGATCTAATGACAACACTGTCTACCCATACTGTATGATCTAATGACATTACTGTCTACCCATACTGTATGATCTAATGACAACACTGTCTACCCATACTGTATGATCTAATGACAACACTGTCTACCCATACTGTATGATCTAATGACAACACTGTCTACCCATACTGTATGATCTAATGACAACACTATCTACCCATACTGTATGATCTAATGACAACACTGTCTACCCATACTGTCTGATCTAATGACAACACTGTCTACCCATACTGTATGATCTAATGACAACACTATCTACCCATACTGTATGATCTAATGACAACACTGTCTACCCATACTGTATGATCTAATGACAACACTGTCTACCCATACTGTATGATCTAATGACAACACTGTCTACCCATACTGTATGATCTAATGACAACACTGTCTACCCATACTGTATGATCTAATGACAACACTGTCTACCCATACTGTATGATCTAATGACATTACTGTCTACCCATACTGTCTGATCTAATGACAACACTGTCTACCCATACTGTATGATCTAATGACATTACTGTCTACCCATACTGTATGATCTAATGACAACACTGTCTACCCATACTGTATGATCTAATGACAACACTGTCTACCCATACTGTATGATCTAATGACATTACTGTCTACCCATACTGTATGATCTAATGACAACACTGTCTACCCATACTGTATGATCTAATGACATTACTGTCTACCCATACTGTATGATCTAATGACAACACTGTCTACCCATACTGTATGATCTAATGACAACACTATCTACCCATACTGTATGATCTAATGACAACACTGTCTACCCATACTGTATGATCTAATGACATTACTGTCTACCCATACTGTATGATCTAATGACATTACTGTCTACCCATACTGTATGATCTAATGACAACACTGTCTACCCATACTGTATGATCTAATGACAACACTGTCTACCCATACTGTATGATCTAATGACAACACTGTCTACCCATACTGTCTGATCTAATGACATTACTGTCTACCCATACTGTATGATGACAACATTACTGTCTACCCATACTGTATGATCTAATGACAACACTGTCTACCCATACTGTATGATCTAATGACAACACTGTCTACCCATACTGTATGATCTAATGACAACACTATCTACCCATACTGTATGATCTAATGACAACACTGTCTACCCATACTGTCTGATCTAATGACAACACTGTCTTCCCATACTGTATGATCTAATGACAACACTGTCTTCCCATACTGTATGATCTAATGACAACACTATCTACCCATACTGTATGATCTAATGACAACACTGTCTACCCATACTGTATGATCTAATGACAACACTGTCTACCCATACTGTATGATCTAATGACAACACTGTCTACCCATACTGTATGATCTAATGACAACACTGTCTACCCATACTGTATGATCTAATGACAACACTGTCTACCCATACTGTATGATCTAATGACAACACTGTCTACCCATACTGTATGATCTAATGACAACACTGTCTACCCATACTGTATGATCTAATGACAACACTGTCTACCCATACTGTATGATCTAATGACAACACTGTCTACCCATACTGTATGATCTAATGACATTACTGTCTACCCATACTGTATGATCTAATGACAACACTGTCTACCCATACTGTATGATCTAATGACATTACTGTCTACCCATACTGTATGATCTAATGACAACACTGTCTACCCATACTGTATGATCTAATGACAACACTATCTACCCATACTGTATGATCTAATGACAACACTGTCTACCCATACTGTATGATCTAATGACAACACTGTCTACCCATACTGTATGATCTAATGACAACACTATCTACCCATACTGTATGATCTAATGACAACACTGTCTACCCATACTGTATGATCTAATGACAACACTATCTACCCATACTGTATGATCTAATGACAACACTGTCTACCCATACTGTATGATCTAATGACATTACTGTCTACCCATACTGTATGATCTAATGACAACACTGTCTACCCATACTGTATGATCTAATGACATTACTGTCTACCCATACTGTATGATCTAATGACAACACTGTCTACCCATACTGTATGATCTAATGACATTACTGTCTACCCATACTGTATGATCTAATGACAACACTGTCTACCCATACTGTATGATCTAATGACAACACTGTCTACCCATACTGTATGATCTAATGACAACACTGTCTACCCATACTGTATGATCTAATGACAACACTGTCTACCCATACTGTATGATCTAATGACAACACTGTCTACCCATACTGTATGATCTAATGACAACACTGTCTACCCATACTGTATGATCTAATGACAACACTATCTACCCATACTGTATGATCTAATGACAACACTGTCTACCCATACTGTATGATCTAATGACAACACTGTCTACCCATACTGTATGATCTAATGACAACACTATCTACCCATACTGTATGATCTAATGACAACACTGTCTACCCATACTGTATGATCTAATGACAACACTGTCTACCCATACTGTATGATCTAATGACAACACTGTCTACCCATACTGTATGATCTAATGACATTACTGTCTACCCATACTGTATGATCTAATGACATCACTGTCTACCCATACTGTATGATCTAATGACATTACTGTCTACCCATACTGTATGATCTAATGACATTACTGTCTACCCATACTGTATGATCTAATGACAACACTATCTACCCATACTGTATGATCTAATGACAACCCTGTCTACCCATACTGTCTGATCTAATGACAACACTGTCTACCCATACTGTATGATCTAATGACAACACTGTCTTCCCATACTGTATGATCTAATGACAACACTATCTACCCATACTGTATGATCTAATGACAACACTGTCTACCCATACTGTATGATCTAATGACAACACTGTCTACCCATACTGTATGATCTAATGACAACACTGTCTACCCATACTGTATGATCTAATGACAACACTATCTACCCATACTGTATGATCTAATGACAACACTGTCTACCCATACTGTATGATCTAATGACAACACTGTCTACCCATACTGTATGATCTAATGACAACACTGTCTACCCATACTGTCTGACCTAATGACAACACTGTCTTCCCATACTGTATGATCTAATGACAACACTGTCTTCCCATACTGTATGATCTAATGACAACACTATCTACCCATACTGTATGATCTAATGACAACACTGTCTACCCATACTGTATGATCTAATGACAACACTGTCTACCCATACTGTATGATCTAATGACAACACTATCTACACATACTGTCTGATCTAATGACTGTCTCCTTGCTACTCTCACAAGTGCTATAACAATACCACTTGTGGTGAGGGAGTAATATCATGTTATAGAAAGTTAGTTTTGTGTGTGTGTGTGTGTGTGTGTGTGTGTGTGTGTGTGTGTGTGTGTGTGTGTGTGTGTGTGTGTGTGTGTGTGTGTGTGTGTGTGTGTGTGTGTGTGTGTGTGTGTGTGTGTGTGTGTGTGTGTGTGTGTGTGTGTGTGTGTGTCTTCAGAGGTACAGTATCCTAGTCATGTCACCCAGAGAACACAAGCAATCCCTCTTGTGTATGGTACAGCAATACAACCTTGAGGAACCAAAGAGCCCTGTGCCGTCGAGAGCAGTGAAAGACAAAACAAACCGGATAGAAGGAGAAAGAAAAGAAAACAGAGAAGTAATTGTCTTCTCTCTCTCCAGAACAAAACTTAAACCAATATTATACAGAGCAGCCGAACAGAGAGAGGAAAATAAAACCTTTCTGTGGTTTACAGATTTTGCAGAGCGCAGAAAGAAATCCCCCCACCACAACATTTCTCCTGTGTGTGCAGGAATTTGCAGTGCTGGCGTGTGTATAATAAAAGTGGACGATTACCTGAAAAAATGAACAAAGCCTGTATTTATTATTCTTACACTACAGAGTGAAACAAACCCAAGAGAAAAGGAATGAGAAAAGTAGAGAGCGGATAGACAACTTAATATACTGTAGGTCGTGACTCTCATTCAAATCAAATTATATTTGTCACATGCGCCGAATACAACAGTCTCTGTACTACAGCTCTGTACTGTAGTGTGGCCTTGTCTTACTTACAGGCTTACTTACAAGCCCTTTAACCAACAGTGCAGTTTCAAAAAATAGAGAGTTGAATGAGAGTTGAGTAATTCACTCGCACTCAACTCGCACTCAACTCGCAATCAACTCTCACTCAACTCTCACTCAACTCTCAATCAACTCTCACTCAACTCTCACTCAACTCTCACTCAAGTTATTAACCTTCCTAATAACACCATTCACCATGTTGCTGAACCTATATTGACACAGAAGTAGCTCCTTTAGGGTCTCTCTAGCCCATTGACTAATTCTATTTATTTGGTCTAGCCTACAGGTAATGATAGCAGGAAGCTCTCAGCCCAAGACAAAATGGCATTGCGCCTTCAGTGAGTCAGACACAGTTTGAAACAGCAGAGCTGTCGCACCGGCATTCAATCTACGTCTCCGTGAACGGGGGAAAGATTGAATCTTTCATTAGAGACGGGCGGTAAACTAAATCCGAGCAGAAGTATAACTGTGTGAGCATGCGGCTAAACAGAGCCCTCGTTTCCCCAACCCCCTCCGAGGCACTGTGTGTGGGGGAGATGGAATGCCTGATGACGGCACCAGATTATTGCTTCCATATTACAGGGAAATCAGGAAAGCTCAGGTCTTATACAAAGCTCACCACAGCTTCATCAGCAGTTTGTCTGACTCAGACTAGCTAGGAACTCCTTCTCATCTGGCCAGTATGGACAGAAGGGATAAAGCAGCAGAGACCAACTAAGATGATGCTATGCCTTTGGTGGAATACTGGATAGCAGGGAAGTACTACAGGTCCAGGATTGTATCCAGTCGCTACAGTACCCTTTCTTCCAACTGTATCTCTCAGTAAGGTGCTTTTCAATAGGAGTCAGTTGCAGCAAGCCTTGGACCGACCAAGTGAGTGCTCACAAAGTGATCCAAAGACAGGGTGGTGAGGAGAGGAGAGTGAGAAAGGTGGTGAGGAGAGGAGAGGAGAGAGAGAAGGGTGGTGAGGAGAGGAAAGGAGAGAGAGAAGGGTGGTGAGGAGAGGAGAGTGAGAAGGGTGGTGAGGAGGGGAGAGAGAGAAGGGTGGCGAGGAGAGGAGAGGAGAGAGAGGGGTGGCGAGGAGAGGAGAGAGAGAGGGGTGGCGAGGAGAGGAGAGAGAGGGGTGGTGAGGAGAGGAGAGAGAGGGGTGGTGAGGGGAGGAGAGAGAGGGGTGGTGAGGAGAGGAGAGAGAGAGAGGGGTGGTGAGGAGAGGAGAGAGAGAGGGGTGGTGAGGAGAGGAGAGAGAGAGGGGTGGTGAGGAGAGGAGAGAGAGAGGGGTGGTGAGGAGAGGAGAGAGAGAGGTGGTGAGGAGAGGAGAGAGAGAGAAGGGTGGTGAGGAGAGGAGAGAGAGAGAAGGGTGGTGAGGAGAGGAGAGAGAGAAGGGTGGTGAGGAGAGGAGAGAGAGAAGGGTGGTGAGGAGAGGAGAGGAGAAGGAGGAGGGTGGTGAGGAGAGCAAGAAGGGTGGAGAGGAGAGGAGAGGGAGGAAGGTGGTGAGGAGGGGAAGGAGAGAGAGAAGGGTGGTGAGGAGAGGAGGGTGGTGAGGAGAGGAGCGGGAGGAAGGTGGTGAGGAGGGGAAGGAGAGGACAAGGAGGTGGTGGTGAATCTGTCATGTGAGCATGGTCAGAGTGACACTGATATCACACAACAGAAGACCTGGCACGGCATCACACACAGAAACAAACACAAATCCCAACTCACTGTTACACACCAACACACACAGAAACAAACACAAATCCCAAATCACTGTTACACACCAACACACACAGAAACAAACACAAATCCCAAGTCCCAACACACACAGAAATCACACCAATCACACACTCAGGAGGGACGTAGAATATTGAGCAAATGTACGTGTGGGATTGTGTGTGTGGGAGTGTGTGTGTGGGATTGTGTGTGTGGGAGTGTGTGTGTGGGAGTGTGTGTGTGGGAGTGTGTGTGGGGTGTGTGTGTGTGGGAGTGTGTGTGTGTGTGTGTGTGTGGGAGTGTGTGTGTGTGTGTGTGGGAGTGTGTGTTGTGTGTGTGTGTGTGTGTGTGTGTGTATTGGAGTGTGTGTGTGTGTGTGGGGTGTGTGTTGTGTGTGTGTGGGAGTATGTGTGTATGTGTGGGAGTATGTGTGTGGGAGTATGTGTGTGGGAGTGTGTGTGGGATGTGTGTGTGTGTGTGGGAGTGTGTGTGTGGGAGTGTGTGTGTGTGGGAGTGTGTGTGTGGGAGTGTGTGTGTGTGGGAGTGTGTGTGTGGGAGTGTGTGTGTGTGGGAGTGTGTGTGTGGGAGTGTGTGTGTGGGAGTGTGTGTGTGGGAGTATGTGTGTGGGAGTATGTGTGTGGGAGTATTTATTCAAAGGAGGCTAAGGGAAAAAATTCAAGTGACAGTCAAGTGAGGGCCTTTTACACTGCAGGGATTTACACCGGTGCTTGAACTAAATCCTAAGACTCAGAGGGACACAGTGGGACAGGTAGGGAGACCCTGAGGAGAGGAATAAAGAGCTCCACTCACAGGCCTGGTCCTACCAGTGGGCTGCTATAGCTGCTGCAGCCCCATTAGGTCCCCTTCAGGAGTCAGATCTGAGCAGAGTGACTGCAGTCCACAACCAACTACTCACCTCTGAATCACAGACAGGCCAAGCCCAAACTAACCTCGGCAGTCACAAACATAACTAAGAGAGAGAGGAGGGGAATTCTCACACACGTGCATGGGAGAATGAAAGCGCACGCGCGCGCACACACACACGGACACACACCCTGGCAGGCTAAACTGGTTGAAACGACGTTACACAAACACACAGAAATAAACTGAAGCCATATCAGATAAAAATCAAACATTCCCTCAAAAACAAGATATGAAATGGGGAAAGTACTGTTTTTGCTTTCTACACAGTGAGTGACTTCACAGGGCTGTAATTCGGTAGGGCTCTCCACAGTCGTCCTCTATCTCTGTTGCCAAAACACGCATCTGTTGATTTCTTATTTTCTTGTGATGCATCGCCACGTTGTGCCAGGAGGCGATTTGCGAGTTGATTCGCTGAAAAGCCTCGATTCCAATCTGCCTTACATCGGGCACAAAGGAGGGAGAAACCCACCCTGCCTTACGTCAGGGGCACAAAGGAGGGAGAAACCCACTCTGCCTTACGTCAGGGGCACAAAGGAGGGAGAAACCCACTCTGCCTTATGTCAGGGGCACAAAGGAGGGAGAAACCCACCCTGCCTTACGTCAGGGGCACAAAGGAGGGAGAAACCCACCCTGCCTTACGTCAGGGGCACAAAGGAGGGAGAAACCCACTCTGCCTTACGTCAGGGGCACAAAGGAGGGAGCCTTACGTCAGGGGCACAAAGGAGGGAGAAACCTCTGCCTTACGTCAGGGGCACAAAGGAGGAGAAACCCACTCTGCCTTACGTCAGGGGCACAAAGGAGGGAGAAACCCACTCTGCCTTACGTCAGGGGCACAAAGGAGGAGAAACCCACTCTGCCTTACGTCAGGGGCACAAAGGAGGAGAAACCCACTCTGCCTTACGTCAGGGGCACAAAGGAGGGAGAAACCCACTCTGCCTTACGTCAGGGGCACAAAGGAGGGAGAAACCCACTCTGCCTTACGTCAGGGGCACAAAGGAGGGAGAAACCCACTCTGCCTTACGTCAGGGGCACAAAGGAGGGAGAAACCCACTCTGCCTTACGTCAGGGGCACAAAGGAGGGAGAAACCCACTCTGCCTTACGTCAGGGGCACAAAGGAGGGAGAAACCCACCCTGCCTTACGTCAGGGGCACAAAGGAGGAGAAACCCACCCTGCCTACGTCAGGGGCACAAAGGAGGGAGAAACCCACTCTGCCGTCAGGGGCACAAAGGAGGGAGAAACCCACTCTGCCTTACGTCAGGGGCACAAAGGAGGGAGAAACCCACTCTGCCTTACGTCAGGGGCACAAAGGAGGGAGAAACCCACTCTGCCTTACGTCAGGGGCACAAAGGAGGAGAAACCCACTCTGCCTTACGTCAGGGGCACAAAGGAGGGAGAAACCCACTCTGCCTTACGTCAGGGCACAAAGGAGGAGAAACCCACTCTGCCTTACGTCAGGGGCACAAAGGAGGGAGAAACCCACTCTGCCTTACGTCAGGGGCACAAAGGAGGAGAAACCCACTCTGCCTTACGTCAGGGGCACAAAGGAGGGAGAAACCCACTCTGCCTTACGTCAGGGGCACAAAGGAGGAGAAACCCACCCTGCCTTACGTCAGGGGCACAAAGGAGGGAGAAACCCACTCTGCCTTACGTCAGGGGCACAAAGGAGGGAGAAACCCACTCTGCCTTACGTCAGGGGCACAAAGGAGGAGAAACCCACTCTGCCCGTCAGGGGCACAAAGGAGGAGAAACCCACTCTGCCTTACGTCAGGGGCACAAAGGAGGGAAACCCACCCTGCCTTACGTCAGGGGCACAAAGGAGGGAGAAACCCACTCTGCCTTACGTCAGGGGCACACGTCAGGGGCACAAAGGAGGAGGACGTCAGGGGCACAAAGGAGAAACCCACTCTGCCTCAGGGGCACAAAGGAGGTGAAACCCACTCTACGTCAGGGGCACAAAGGAGGGAGAAACCCACTCTGCCTTACGTCAGGGGCACAAAGGAGGAGAAACCCACTCTGCCTTACGTCAGGGGCACAAAGGAGGGAGAAACCCACTCTGTCAGGGGCACAAAGGAGGGAGAAACCCACCCACTCTGCCTTACGTCAGGGGCACAAAGGAGGGAGAAACCCACTCTGCCTTACGTCAGGGGCACAAAGGAGGGAAACCCACTCTGACGTCAGGGGCACAAAGGAGGAGAAACCCACTCTGCCTTACGTCAGGGGCACAAAGGAGGGAGAAACCCACTCTGCCTTACGTCAGGGGCACAAAGGAGGGAGAAACCCACTCTGCCTTACGTCAGGGGCACAAAGGAGGGAGAAACCCACTCTGCCTTACGTCAGGGGCACAAAGGAGGGAGAAACCCACTCTGCCTTACGTCAGGGGCACAAAGGAGGAGAAACCCACCCTGCCTTACGTCAGGGGCACAAAGGAGGGAGAAACCCACTCTGCCTTACGTCAGGGGCACAAGGAGGGAGAAACCCACTCTGCCTTACGTCAGGGGCACAAAGGAGGGAGAAACCCACTCTGCCTTACGTCAAAGGAGGGGCACAAAGGAGGAGAAACCCACCCTGCCTTACGTCAGGGGCACAAAGGAGGGAGAAAACCCACTCTGCCTTACGTCAGGGGCACAAAGGAGGAGAAACCCACTCTGAAACCCACTCTGCCTTACGTCAGGGGCACAAAGGAGGGAGAAACCCACTCTGCCTTACGTCAGGGGCACAAAGGAGGGAGAAACCCACTCTGCCTTACGTCAGGGCACAAAGGAGGGAGAAAACCCACTCTGCCTTACGTCAGGGGCACAAAGGAGGGAGAAACCCACTCTGCCTTACAGGGGGTCAGGGGCACAAAGGAGGAGAAACCCACCCCTGCCTTACGTCAGGGGGCACAAAGGAGGGAGAAACCCACTCTGCCTTACGTCAGGGCACAAAGGAGGGAGGAGAAACCCACTCTGCCTTACGTCAGGGGCACAAAGGAGGAGAAACCCACTCAGGGGCACAAAGGAGGGAGAAACCCACTCTGCCTTACGTCAGGGGCACAAAGGAGGAGAAACCCACTCTGCCTTACGTCAGGGGCACAAAGGAGGGAGAAACCCACTCTGCCTTACGTCAGGGGCACAAAGGAGGGAGAAACCCACTCTGCCTTACGTCAGGGGCACAAAGGAGGAGAAACCCACTCTGCCTTACGTCAGGGGCACAAAGGAGGAGAAACCCACTCTGCCTTACGTCAGGGGCACAAAAGGGGAGAAACCCACTCTGCCTTACGTCAGGGGCACAAAGGAGGGAGAAACCCACTCTGCCTTACGTCAGGGGCACAAAGGAGGGAGAAACCCACTCTGCCTTACATCAGGGGCACAAAGGAGGGAGAAACCCACTCTGCCTTACGTCAGGGGCACAAAGGCACAAAGGGGAGAAACCCACTCTGCCTTACGTCAGGGGCACAAAGGAGGGAGAAACCCACTCTGCCTTACGTCAGGGGCACAAAGGAGGAGAAACCCACTCTGCCTTACGTCAGGGGCACAAAGGAGGAGAAACCCACTCTGCCTTACGTCAGGGGCACAAAGGAGGGAGAAACCCACTCTGCCTTACGTCAGGGGCACTTACGGGCACAAAGGTCTGCCTTACGTCAGGGGCACAAAGGAGGGAGAAACCCACTCTGCCTTACGTCAGGGGCACAAAGGAGGGAGAAACCCACTCTGCCTTACGTCAGGGGCACAAAGGAGGGAGAAACCCACTCTGCCTTACGTCAGGGGCACAAAGGAGGGAGAAACCCACTCTGCCTACGTCAGGGGCACAAAGGAGGAGAAACCCACTCTGCCTTACGTCAGGGGCACAAAGGAGGAGAAACCCACTCTGCCTTACGTCAGGGGCACAAAGGAGGGAGAAACCCACTCTGCCTTCAGGGGCACGTCAGGGGCACAAAGGAGGGAGAAACCCACTCTGCCTTACGTCAGGGGCACAAAGGAGGGAGAAACCCACTCTGCCTTACGTCAGGGGCACAAAGGAGGGAGAAACCCACTCTGCCTTACGTCAGGGGCACAAAGGAGGGAGAAACCCACTCTGCCTTACGTCAGGGGCACAAAGGAGGAGAAACCCACTCTGCCTTACGTCAGGGGCACAAAGGAGGGAGAAACCCACTCTGCCTTACGTCAGGGGCACAAAGGAGGGAGAAACCCACTCTGCCTTACGTCAGGGGCACAAAGGAGGGAGAAACCCACTCTGCCTTACGTCAGGGGCACAAAGGAGGGAGAAACCCACTCTGCCTTACGTCAGGGGCACAAAGGAGGGAAAACCACACTCTGCCTTACGTCAGGGGCACAAAGGAGGGAGAAACCCACTCTGCCTTACGTCAGGGGCACAAAGGAGGGAGAAACCCACTCTGCCTTACGTCAGGGGCACAAAGGAGGGAGAAACCCACTCTGCCTTACGTCAGGGGCACAAAGGAGGGAGAAACCCACCCTGCCTTACGTCAGGGGCACAAAGGAGGAGAAACCCACTCTGCCTTACGTCAGGGCACAAAGGAGGAGAAACCCACTCTGCCTTACGTCAGGGGCACAAAGGAGGGAGAAACCCACTCTGCCTTACGTCAGGGGCACAAAGGAGGGAGAAACCCACTCTGCCTTACGTCAGGGGCACAAAGGAGGGAGAAACCCACATCTGCCTTACGTCAGGGGCACAAAGGAGGAGAAACCCACTCTGCCTTACGTCAGGGGCACAAAGGAGGGAGAAACCCACCCTGCCTTACGTCAGGGGCACAAAGGAGGGAGAAACCCATTCTGCCTTACGTCAGGGGCACAAAGGAGGGAGAAACCCACCGTCAGGGGCACAAAGGAGGGAGAAACCCACTCTGCCTTACGTCAGGGGCACAAAGGAGGGAGAAACCCATTCTGCCTTACGTCAGGGGCACAAAGGGAGAAACCCACTCTGCCTTACGTCAGGGGCACAAAGGAGGGAGAAACCCACTCTGCCTTACGTCAGGGGCACAAAGGAGGGAGAAACCCACTCTGCCTTACGTCAGGGGCACAAAGGAGGGAGAAACCCACTCTGCCTTACGTCAGGGGCACAAAGGAGGGAGAAACCCACTCTGCCTTACGTCAGGGGCACAAAGGAGGGAGAAACCCAAGTCAGGAGCACAAAGGAGGGAGAAACCCACTCTGCCTTACGTCAGGGGCACAAAGGAGGAGAAACCCACTCTGCCTTACGTCAGGGGCACAAAGGAGGGAGAAACCCACTCTGCCTTACGTCAGGGGCACAAAGGAGGGAGAAACCCACTCTGCCTTACGTCAGGGGCACAAAGGAGGGAGAAACCCACTCTGCCTTACGTCAGGGGGCACAAAGGAGGGAGAAACCCACTCTGCCTTACGTCAGGGGCACAAAGGAGGAGAAACCCACTCTGCCTTACGTCAGGGGCACAAAGGAGGGAGAAACCCACTCTGCCTTACGTCAGGGGCACAAAGGAGGAGAAACCCACTCTGCCTTACGTCAGGGGCACAAAGGAGGGAGAAACCCACTCTGCCTTACGTCAGGGGCACAAAGGAGGGAGAAACCCACTCTGCCTTACGTCAGGGGCACAAAGGAGGGAGAAACCCACTCTGCCTTACGTCAGGGGCACAAAGGAGGGAGAAACCCACTCTGCCTTACGTCAGGGGCACAAAGGAGGGAGAAACCCACTCTGCCTTACGTCAGGGGCACAAAGGAGGGAGAAACCCACCCTGCCTTACGTCAGGGGCACAAAGGAGGGAGAAACCCACTCTGCCTTACGTCAGGGGCACAAAGGAGGGAGAAACCCACTCTGCCTTACGTCAGGGGCACAAAGGAGGGAGAAACCCACTCTGCCTTACGTCAGGGGCACAAAGGAGGGAGAAACCCACTCTGCCTTACGTCAGGGGCACAAAGGAGGGAGAAACCCACTCTGCCTTACGTCAGGGGCACAAAGGAGGGAGAAACCCACTCTGCCTTACGTCAGGGGCACAAAGGAGGGAGAAACCCACTCTGCCTTACGTCAGGGGCACAAAGGAGGGAGAAACCCACCCTGCCTTACGTCAGGGGCACAAAGGAGGGAGAAACCCACTCTGCCTTACGTCAGGGGCACAAAGGAGGAGAAACCCACTCTGCCTTACGTCAGGGGCACAACCCACTCTGCCTTACGTCAGGGGCACAAAGGAGGGAGAAACCCACTCTGCCTTACGTCAGGGGCACAAAGGAGGGAGAAACCCACTCTGCCTTACGTCAGGGGCACAAAGGAGGGAGAAACCCAATCTGCCTTACGTCAGTCAGGGGCACAAAGATTCATTCCTTGGGATTAGCATGTGATTCAAATATACTTTCGGGGAACATCTAGTCTTGATGATGGGTCTGGAACTATAGCTCATCAACTGGCACAAATAAATGGACTGTTACTTAAAAGGAGACTTACATGATGCCTGTCACTGTCCTCACACAGAGAAAGGAAAAGGGGCTCCGTGACATCAGGTGTGTGTGTATGAATGTGTGTACAGGCGTGTTTCTGTATGTGTGTGTATGTGTCAGCCTGCCACAGTACATGATGTAAACACCAATGGAACATGAGCACAGTAGTCAGTCACCACTGCCTTGTGTCTTAGTCATAGAGGTTATCACTGAGGAGGAGCCAGTCAGCACTGCCTTGTGTCTTAGTCATACAGGTTATCACTGCCTTGTGTCTTAGTCATACAGGTTATCACTGCCTTGTGTCTTAGTCATACAGGTTATCACTGAGGAGGAGTCAGTCAGCACTGCCTTGTGTCTTAGTCATACAGGTTATCACTGAGGAGGAGTCAGTCAGCACTGCCTTGTGTCTTAGTCATACAGGTTATCACTGCCTTGTGTCTTAGTCATACAGGTTATCACTGAGGAGGAGTCAGTCAGCACTGCCTTGTGTCTTAGTCATACAGGTTATCACTGAGGAGGAGTCAGTCAGCACTGCCTTGTGTCTTAGTCATACAGGTTATCACTGAGGTGGAGTCAGTCAGCACTGCCTTGTGTCTTAGTCATACATGTTATCACTGAGGAGGAGCCAGTGAGCACTGCCTTGTGTCTTAGTCATACAGGTTATCACTGAGGAAGAGTCAGTCAGCACTGCCTTGTGTCTTAGTCATACAGGTTATCACTGAGGAGGAGTCAGTCAGCACTGCCTTGTGTCTTAGTCATACAGGTTATCACTGAGGAGGAGTCAGTCAGCACTGCCTTGTGTCTTAGTCATACAGGTTATCACTGAGGAGGAGCCAGTCAGCACTGCCTTGTGTCTTAGTCATACAGGTTATCACTGAGGAGGAGTCAGTCAGCACTGCCTTGTGTCTTAGTCATACAGGTTATCACTGAGGAGGAGTCAGTCAGCACTGCCTTGTGTCTTAGTCATACAGGTTATCACTGAGGAGGAGTCAGTCAGCACTGCCTTGTGTCTTAGTCATACAGGTTATCACTGCCTTGTGTCTTAGTCATACAGGTTATCACTGAGGAGGAGTCAGTCAGCACTGCCTTGTGTCTTAGTCATACAGGTTATCACTGAGGAGGAGTCAGTCAGCACTGCCTTGTGTCTTAGTCATACAGGTTATCACTGAGGAGGAGCCAGTCAGCACTGCCTTGTGTCTTAGTCATACAGGTTATCACTGAGGAGGAGTCAGTGAGCACTGCCTTGTGTCTTAGTCACAGGTTATCACTGAGGAAGAGTCAGTCAGCACTGCCTTGTTTCTTAGTCATACAGGTTATCACTGCCTTGTGTCTTAGTCATACAGGTTATCACTGCCTTGTGTCTTAGTCATACAGGTTATCACTGAGGAGGAGTCAGTGAGCACTGCCTTGTGTCTTAGTCATACAGGTTATCACTGCCTTGTGTCTTAGTCATACAGGTTATCACTGAGGAGGAGTCAGTGAGCACTGCCTTGTGTCTTAGTCATACAGGTTATCACTGAGGAGGAGTCAGTCAGCACTGCCTTGTGTCTTAGTCATACAGGTTATCACTGAGGAGGAGTCAGTCAGCACTGCCTTGTGTCTTAGTCATACAGGTTATCACTGAGGAGGAGCCAGTCAGCACTGCCTTGTGTCTTAGTCATACAGGTTATCACTGAGGAGGAGCCAGTCAGCACTGCCTTGTGTCTTAGTCATACAGGTTATCACTGAGGAGGAGTCAGTCAGCACTGCCTTGTGTCTTAGTCATACAGGTTATCACTGAGGAGGAGCCAGTGAGCACTGCCTTGTGTCTTAGTCATACAGGTTATCACTGAGGAGGAGTCAGTGAGCACTGCTTTGTGTCTTAGTCATACAGGTTATCACTGAGGAGGAGTCAGTGAGCACTGCTTTGTGTCTTAGTCATACAGGTTATCACTGAGGAGGAGTCAGTCAGCACTGCCTTGTGTCTTAGTCATACAGGTTATCACTGAGGAGGAGTCAGTCAGCACTGCCTTGTGTCTTAGTCATACAGGTTATCACTGAGGAGGAGCCAGTGAGCACTGCCTTGTGTCTTAGTCATACAGGTTATCACTGAGGAGGAGTCAGTCAGCACTGCCTTGTGTCTTAGTCATACAGGTTATCACTGAGGAGGAGCCAGTCAGCACTGCCTTGTGTCTTAGTCATACAGGTTATCACTGAGGAGGTTAGCACTGCCTTGTGTCTTAGTCATACAGGTTATCACTGCCTTGAGGAGTCAGTCAGTTATCACTGCCTTGTGTCTTAGTCATACAGGTTATCACTGCCTTGTGTCTTAGTCATACAGGTTATCACTGCCTTGTGTCTTAGTCATACAGGTTATCACTGAGGAGGAGTCAGTGAGCACTGCTTTGTGTCTTAGTCATACAGGTTATCACTGAGGAGGAGTCAGTGAGCACTGCTTTGTGTCTTAGTCATACAGGTTATCACTGAGGAAGAGTCAGTCAGCACTGCCTTGTGTCTTAGTCATACAGGTTATCACTGCCTTGTGTCTTAGTCATACAGGTTATCACTGAGGAGGAGTCAGTCAGCACTGCCTTGTGTCTTAGACATACAGGTTATCACTGAGGAGGAGTCAGTGAGCACTGCCTTGTGTCTTAGTCATACAGGTTATCACTGAGGAGGAGTCAGTCAGCACTGCCTTGTGTCTTAGTCATACAGGTTATCACTGAGGAGGAGCCAGTCAGCACTGCCTTGTGTCTTAGTCATACAGGTTATCACTGAGGAGGAGTCAGTGAGCACTGCCTTGTGTCTTAGTCACAGGTTATCACTGAGGAGGAGTCAGTGAGCACTGCCTTGTGTCTTAGTCAGGTTGTCACTGAGGAAGGTTATCACTGCCTTGTGTCTTAGGTTATCACTGAGGAGGAGCCAGTGAGCACTGCCTTGTCTCTTAGTCATACAGGGAGGAGCCATCAGCACTGCCTTGTGTCTTAGTCATACAGGTTATCACTGAGGAGGAGCCAGTGAGCACTGCCTTGTGTCTTAGTCATACAGGTTATCACTGAGGAAGAGTCAGTCAGCACTGCCTTGTGTCTTAGTCACTGCCTTGTGTCTTAGTCATACAGGTTATCAGGTTATCACTACAGGTTTTCACTGAGGAGGAGCCAGTGAGCACTGCCTTGTGTCTTAGTCATACAGGTTATCACTGAGGAGGAGTCAGTGAGCACTTCCTTGTGTCTTAGTCATACAGGTTGTCACTGAGGAAGAGTCAGTCAGCACTGCCTTGTGTCTTAGTCATACAGGTTATCACTGCCTTGTGTCTTAGTCATACAGGTTATCACTGCCTTGTGTCTTAGTCATACAGGTTATCACTGAGGAGGAGCCAGTGAGCACTGCCTTGTGTCTTAGTCATACAGGTTATCACTGAGGAGGAGTCAGTCAGCACTGCCTTGTGTCTTAGTCATACAGGTTATCACTGAGGAAGAGTCAGTCAGCACTGCCTTGTGTCTTAGTCATACAGGTTATCACTGCCTTGTGTCTTAGTCATACAGGTTATCACTGAGGAGGTGGGAATCAATGGAACAGGAATGGAACAGACATTTCCTCCACAAGTAACATTTCAGATATAGAATCCATCATTATAACGATACAGTAAGTCTGGAAAAAGCAACACTCCAGACTCAATATGTCAAGGGTTGAAATCACTAGAGAAAGAGAAGTACTTAGCATGACTCAACCCCACAACGCCAGAGCATCAGCTCAATATTATCAACCAGTGGGTTGTCGGAACCAGATGGCTCACTGGGAGCTTCATGTCAAGGTGGCCCTAGGCTGAACACATGCAGTATCTGAGATAGTGAAACATGTGGCAGGGTCTCAGACACACAGATCATGACCATGTTGCGTGTTCTATGTGTGGGGAGAGATGCACTCTTCTCTCTGGCTCTCTCTGGAGCCACATCTGCAGAAGAGCAATGCTTCATAGCTCATGCTCACTATAGCCTATCAACATCTGTGTCCCGTCCTGTCACTCAAAACCACTGGGTACAGAGCCCAACCCCTTTTCACTTTCACCATGAGTGACAGCCCATGTGGCCAATCACATCAGTTTTATGACCTCAATCCTGTTATTGTATGTCCCTGTTTCTTGAGGGTCGTGCCTGTTTTTTCTCCGTTTAGAGAGAGAGAGAGAGTAAAAGAGAAAGAGAAAACAAAGGAGGGAGAGGGAGAGAGAAAAGAAAGAGAGCGCGACATTGAGAAGCGTCACACCTTCGAAGCAGGCAGGGAGTGGAGACAGTCGTTGCCATGGAAACCCCGGCTGGGCTCTAGTGAGTAAGTGAGCTGCTAAAGTGAGCGTGCTGCGCTGTGGCGTATGCGAGGGAGGGCGCCTGGCTTCGACCGATCTAACCTGAGGCTGAGTGAAGGATGAAGGGAGAAGGAGAGGGAGAGAGTCCAGACGGAGAGAAGGAGAACCAGAGAAGAGCCTGAGGTACAATTATAGTGTGAGACAGGGCTGATTGCACAAGCCTTAGATCTATAGAGCAGAGAAACATGTCTCCTCAGGTCTGTGCTGTGGGTAACACACACACACGCACACACAAACATGCCTGACTAATGGAGACACCTTTATTACAGAGCACACAACTCTTTCGTCTCCACACACAGCCTCAGCTCAGAGCTCCACAATGGGGCCCTTTGTTCCAACTCCGTCGTGAGGCTCACACAGACACAGTGTCAACCTGACTTTCATTAGGCAGCTTCTGTGCTAATAGAGACAGTGTGAATAATGCATGAAGGAAGGAGCGCTCAGGAGCCATTATTATTATTATTATTATTCTATTGCTGCCATCAATCATAAACACAAGGATAACAGGAAAGGGACAGGAAAGGAGGGAGGGACACCTGACAACCCACCTAACAAGCACATGCTCATCAGATAGTGAGGTAAAGCCTTTTGAATTGAGAGAGGTAGAGGATGACCCCCTACTGTGCCACACAGCTCTGACCAGTACCAAACAATCAGATCATCTTTCCCTCCCTCCCTCCCTTCGGGCACTTCTCATTAGTAAACACCCCCAGTGGTCTTTACTCCCTACTCATTAGCATACACTCAATATCCCTCTGGGCAGCAGCCTCACCATTAACCACACACTCTGGTAAACTAGCTCCGCCCATTCTAACCCAATCCTCCCATTCCACATAGCAGCACATGCACACACACACGCTGCAATGTCAATCAATGGTATGTCAAAGAGGGGGAAGAGAGGTAGAGACAAAGAGAG